>NC_091793.1:18701666-19004696 GCF_041296235.1 Equus asinus | reverse complement strand
GGCTGCCTCCTGACACAGCATCGCGAAGGGCCTCCTCCCGCGCCCCCTGAGCGGGTGCCCAGGGACGCAGCTCTGCCGGCCGCCAACCCTGCCGGGCCCGCCGGGGCCAGGCTGTGCATGAGCTCATTCGCTCGCTGCCCCCAGCGCCCCGCACAGTGGGCATGAGCATTCTCAGCCCCACTTGGAAGAGAGGGAAACTGAGACGCGGGGAGACTAGGAACACGCCCCGGGCCAGTGAGGGCTGGGCACCCTCGCCCGCAGCCCTCCCGAGCACGCCCAGCGCCCCTGCAGCCTCCCCGCGAACGGCCCTCCAGGGCCCCGGGAGTCAAGAACAAGCTCCCGGCCCGGCAGCCAAGACCCTCCACGGCCGCCCGCAGGTCTTCCCCTTCGCCTCTCACTTCTCCTCGTTCGCCCACGCACGAAAAAGCAGCTACGAAATATTTCACCGTCTCCCACCTCTACACCTTTTCCGAAAGTCTGAGTGCTGGCCCCTGCCTCGTCTCCATTACCGAAATCTCACTAATCCCTTGACGTTCCTCGCGAACGCTTCCTCCTCCTTTGAACTCTGCCCAATTTTCTGACCGCAAGCAGGCGCGGTGCTTTGCCTCCACGTCCCGCGCAGCACTTGTCTAGCTTCTTATTTATGTTGTATCAAAGTCTGTCCCGACTCCAAGCCCAACAAGACCAATGCAGGCACTAGGTCCTGGTCACATTTCATAAGCTCCTGAAGTACCTAACAGTGACCTTGAAAAGCAACAGAGCTAGAGGGAGAGGGTGCCGTGAGATGCAGCCAGCACGGGAATTGGGGTGACGAGTTCCGAGCCCTGGCAGGTGGTGGGCGGGGGCCAGGGCGATCAGGTCCATGCTGCAGTCAGCTCCCAAAGCAGCCTGCCATTTCCATGGATGCCTAACCTGCCTTTGCCTTTTTTGCTTGGCCAAAGCCATAGTTCATAAGTTTTTTTCTTTGTAAAACTGTTGACTTGAAATTCTACTTAAAAAAAATCCATTTAAATAAACATTCCACCCACGCCAAACCATTAATATGTTCGAGCCTGGGAGATGGGACTGTGTGTGTGCCTGCGTGGGCGCCTGGAAGGGCGGAAAGAGATTCCAGAAGAAAGACTTTCACTTCTTACTTTAGGTACTTTGGGACTGCTTGGACTTTTTGCCCAATGAGCTAGTATTTGTAATTTTCCTTAATCAATAAGAAATGTTTAAAGAGCAGCCCCCCACCTCTTAAAAAAACCCAACATACTAAGTACCCTTATCATCCTTGACTTTCTCTTGCCCGAATCCTAGACTGCTGCCCTCTGGTTATACAGAGATTTTTTTACCAGTTGTTTTGAACCATTCATAAGCACTGTGATTCATACATATATATTCATCTGACTTTTGAAAGGCTAGTGATTAAACCTGCAACAGCCCAAACAGAGTGCTGTCCATCCTCTTCAGGCTCTGCGTCAGGGCTTCCCTCAGCACGTCAGAAAACCGCCTGATTTCCTGGAATGGTTTAAACAGGGAGTGTGCTTCAGTGGTGAGGAAAAGGGAGGGCCAGGTGACAATGGGCAGGCCTTGGCAGAGAGGAGGAGGGCAAGAGCACAGTAGAGAGAGAAAGGAAGACACCGATTATATATTGCCTCAGGTCCCGCCTTCGTGGGCTCTGGCCAGAGGAGGTGACCGTATGTTAACTGGTCACAATCAATCTGGGGGAAAAAAGAAACATTAAAAAGAAACTTGCCCTGCCAAATAAATCCCTCAACATTTAAAAAAGAGACAAGGACAGGATAGTGTACTCAAAATATTCTGGGACCAGCATCTAAAAAAAAAGAAAAGAAGACAAGAAACTGATGGATCCTCTGAAACCAGAACACACAAAGAACTCCCTTTGCCAAACAATTACCTATGGAGCTACATGGCTGTGAATATTAGCCATGATGCCTGCACAAACTGATTTGTGAACTAAGAACTCAGGGAACTGAGAAATCAGAAACTGACTTCTGAGAAAAGAACCCAGGAAAGTGCATCAGAAAAGTTTTTTTAAGTTAATATATTAAAAAAGAAAATTAGGTTGTTTTTAATACTATATCGTTTTTGCGCTATCATACAAAATATCTCATTATGAACTATAATAGATTTTATCCTGTAGGAACAAATGTTCTTTATAGTAATGGTGTTGTATCAATATTCCTTAAGTCTTAACACAAAATAAAATCGCTCAGCACAATGCCTGCCTAGCTGCCTTCTGGAAAAAGAAGTGGCCGGATACAGGTGAATTGGCTGGAGGAGGCCAGCAATAACGGAGATCGGAGCCAAGGCTGCTCAGCAGCACCCTGGCAGAGGCCCATGGCTGCTCAGGTGCAGGCCTGGCTCTGCTTCCAAATCCTGAGCCTGGCTGGGGATCCTTTTATTATTTCAATTTAGTTTACTTCACACGAAGGCACCTGTCGCCTCCCACTGGACTGTGGGGCTGTGTGCCCAGAGGGGGCACCTTTCTTTGATGCACACGACAGCCCCATCTAGGCCACTGCCAGAGCATCAGAGGCAAGGACAGGTACTCGCCAGAAGGGGCCAATGCAGCCCAAGCCTTCAGATAGAAAAGAAAGACGTTCACAGCACAAGCATTTGAAATTGCCACTGAATTTCACACAAAAATCACTCACTCAGGTTTCATGGTAATAGTGTCCTTGGGAGCCAGAGCCCTAGGATTCTGCTGGACGTGGAACCCTACTGTAGGGGGCTTCCCGCCCTTTACACTGACTCTCCACCTGCTGGGGTGCAGGACGGACCCACAGAAACTGCGCCGCCTCCCACCATGAGCATGACGCAAGCAGGCTCCTTTGTACCGTGAATTATGAGAAGATAACAAAGGAAAAGGAAATACTGTCTCGAACCCTCTCTTCTGACCTTGCCTTCAACACCACGGCCTCATGTCTCTGACAAAGAGCTCTATAAAACAGTAACTAAGAGAAAAGAACTCATTTTCCCGGTTTACGTACTTACATAAGATTTAAATCTCCATCACTCATAACCAACCTCTCCTTTTACTCGATATCAAAGGAAACATAAAGAAAAAAGGGGGAAAGAGACCCAAGTAACGATGTAGTCACTCCCACCCCCCAACAAGGAAAGATTCACTTACCGAATAAAACTCAAGTGAACACCCAGCGACCGGTGTGATCCTGAGCAATCGATGCAAAGAAACACCCCGTAGGTTACGCTCGCCCAGCTGGGGTTTTTGGCACCACAATCAAAACACACCTGAAAGAAAATTTGAAAATTCAGTTGTTGATTTATATTAGCCAAATTAGCCATCTTATAGGATACAGTACATGATGCGGCTTCAAAGCTGCCTAACCTTTACAATTTAAACGGGTTATTAGAAAATATCTTACCGAGATTTTTTTTAAAACCTCAAATTTCAATTTCTTTCATTATTATAATATTATTATATTATATATAATTATACTAATTATATATTAATCACATTGATACAATGCACTAGTTATATAATAGCTCTATTATTACGTATCTATTACAACACTATGCAGTATGTGCAGTGAAGAGAACTTATATGTATGTATCACCTCAAACATTCTTATCCTTGAAGCATCAACAGGGTTCCTACCAGTCACGTAAACAAACATTGGCCAGGGATGTCGCCCCACTTAGAATGCTCAATGGCAGGCACTCGTGCACATTTCTTCTCTCCCCAGCCGGAGGACAAGGAGAGTGTGGTAGCCAGACTCCAAAATGCCCCCAATGATGCTCCCTCCTGGTATTCACACCCTTCTGTAATCCCACCCTCACTTTTCCAGGGTGGTCTTTGCGACCAATAATATGGCAGACGTGCGTCATTTCCGAGATTAGGTTATAAAAGGTGCTGTGGCTTCCTTTCTCTCTCTCTCCCTCGGATGACTGGCTCTGGGGGAAGCCAGCTGCCTTTTCTCGAGGACACTAGGCAGCCCAGTAGAGGGACTCAAGTGCTGAGGAACTGAGGCCATTAGTCCAACGGCCAGCGAGGAGGGAGGCAGCTGACCACCGCATGAGTGTGCTGAGCAGCTCCAGCCTCAGGGGACCGCAGCCCCGGCTGCCGCTCAACTGCACCTCACGAGACACCCTTACCTTCCTTCCTCACCAATGACCGAAGGCCAACACTCTTCATCCCATAACAGGACGTAAAAGCACTTTCAAATACGCAGTGCTTGTCATGGAAATCATATTTATGATTAAAGTCAGAACAACAGGACAGTAAAAATTCCCCTAATAAGAGTATTGTTTTTCATTTTTTTCCAGAAAAAACCCATACGTTAGCCAACTAAGCCACCCCCAGATTCCTGGCCCTCAGAACCATTTTGTACGGGACAATATATGTTTGTTGTTTTAAGATGCTAAGTTCTGGGGTAATGTGACATACGGTGATAGATCTAATACAGAGAGATGTTCCTCTATGAAATGCTGGGTCCTTCTCTACCTCTGCCCCTCCACTCTCTCCAGGTCACCGTTATAACCTTAGACACACAGCCCATCACCAAGGAACGTGCCCCCGCACACTGAGGGCTCCTGAAGGGTCGGGACCTGTCCCCTCACCGAGCCTTCCTCCTCTGCTGGCACAGAGTCCCAACGCAGCGAAAGCTCAATAAATGACTGCTGAACAGGTTTGTGTATTTTTTATCTCCCACAGAGCCAGAAAAATAGTGCCTTACTCATACTAAGCACTCACTAAATATACGTTAATCAAATGAATAACCTACAAAACTTATTACCAGCTCAAAAACTACCACTAGCCCCTCAACACTGACTGAAGTCAAACATTCCTCACTGCATAGCATGACATAAAAGTTCTTTAAAATACATGGTGCTTGTCACAGAAATTGATATTCATAATTAATTAAAGTCAGAACGACAGAATAGTAAAAATTCCTCTAATAGGAGAATTGTTTTTATTTCTTTCCCCAGAAAAAAAGCCCCCTATTGTGGACACACTTTATAGGCAAAGCTGCCTATGTGAAGGTTGTCCCAATATAACCATCAAGAAAGATCTGGCTTTCGGCCTCTGGAGAGCAACACACGAGCAGAAACACGAGATTTCCCAAAGCCTCTCACCACACAGGCTCACGTCAAGCACGCCTGGATAGCGGGGGAGGAGCGACAAGTGACATGAAAGGCTAGCCGCTTCAGGGTTTCCTGACTGCCTGCTGTCTGCCAGACACTGCAGCAGGCGCTGAGGCGGGGAGAGGGGACGGGGTCACTGATTCCACAAGCACCTGCTGACCCCCATGCCGGCCAGGCCGTGTGCTGGCCTTTGAAGAGCTCATGTGCAGGGAGAGGGGATGTGGAAATTAAGATGCCCTGTGGTAACAGCCGTTAGAGTAAGAAATCCCCTTCTGTGGGACACCAAACAGTGCACCTGACTCTACCAAAGGTGCTGTCACTCTGCGGGAGGCCATTGGTAATCCCCCACTCACTCAGCTAACAGGTGTGCACTTCCTATCAAGTGTGGACCTGGCACACAGGAAGTGGGCATACAAGGGTGGTCCAGGAAGAGATGGATCTACAGTCTAGTGGGCAGGACAGTTAATCATAAGGTTGAATCTTAGTAAGCAAGGACAGAATGCAACAAGTTTTCTAGATGGGGTCCAAGAGGCCTTTGGGGTCTCAAGAATAGAGTCTAAAAGGGCAATAAGCAGCAAAAGCCTGTGCAGGAAACAGCCCTATGGAGGGAGGTGACAGCAGAGACTGGGTGCACACAGCTCAGAGCATGCAAGTCTGAGAATCACTCCTGAGGGGGTTGCAGGCTGCCTCCGAGAAGAGGGGGGTTTCCAACACGGTGGCCTCAGCATCCTCCTCGAGGCACCAACCATGAGGAGGAATTGCTAGAATGTAGCTCCACGAGGGCGGGGCCCTGTCTATCTTGTTCACCTGAACTTAGCACCGAGCCTGGCACAGAGTAGGCACTAAATGCCAAACCAGGCAGTGGGCAGTCTGCAAGGGCAGAAGAGCCACGGAGCCGGGCGCGGGCCCTGTGGAACCCGAGGTCGGAAGGCAGCTAGAAAGACCAGTCTGGCTCTCAACAGGCGGCCCCAATGCTGCTGGTGGAGCAGGAGACCGCGCTTTGAGAGGGGGCCCGCACTCTGCGGACACGTGCGCCCAAAGCGAGCCACGGTGTTCTAAGCAGAAAACTAGTCCTTACAGTGATGAGGCACAGTTTTTGACTGACAAGTTGTTTTGCCGAATGATGGGAATAATAATTACTACAGAAACAACAGCTAATACTGAGTGCTTACTCCATGCTGGCACTGTTGTTGGCCACCGAATCTTCCCAACCGCCCAGCAGAAGGTCCTGTTACTACCGCTGCCAGGGCCAGCCTCCTGGGCATATGTGCCACCTACGCAGTCGCACGCGGCCCGCTCTCAGAAGGGCCCAGGGCTGATTAAGGCTCTGCTGCCTCATCTTGAAATTCTTGATACTTCTCAGACAAGGGCCCTGCGTTTTCATTTTGCACATTTTGCATTCCCCACAAACTACAGAGCGCAGGTCTGATCCCTATTTTAGAGAAAACTAAGGAATTAGGAAATCGAGTCTGCGAGCTACGAAGCTACATCTCGGGGACTGGAGCCTGGCAGTCGGCCCCGGAGCGCACCCTTCAGCACACTGCCTCTCACGGCGGAAGACCTCAGCCAGGCAGCCCTTCATCTCTCCTTCGCCCCGAGACTGTCAGTTCCCCGAAGGCAGGTGCCTGGCTCCCTAGGCACCAGCGCGCCCTCCGTGCTCCGCGGCGTCCAGCTGGCTCGGTGACTCGACAGCGGCTGAATGACTCACTCAAGCAATCAATACAAAACTAAGGAGCAGTGCGGCTTCAAAGCCAGAATCACAAACTAGGAAACCGACCCATGCGAGTTCAAACCTTCGATCCAGCGCAAATATTCCTCATACGCAAGAGGAAGAAACTGGATCCCACATTCTAAAAGCAAACCGAGTTGGTTCTCTCTAGCTCCCTTTCCCGTCTTGTGTAACTTAGAGCGCTTTCTGACAACCCCATTTAAAAAATGCTTGTTGTTATCCAACTCTCTCACATCATTCAAACTAGTTCTCATCTTAGTTTAGGTCATGGTTTCATTTTTTTGTTTAAAGATTGGCACCTGAGCTACCATCTGTTGCCAATCTTCTTCTCTCCAAAGCCTGCCAGCACATAGTTGTATATTTTTAGTTGTGGGTCCTTCTAGTTGTGGCATGTGGGACACCACCTCAGCGTGGCCTGATGAGCGGTGCCATGTCTGCGCCCAGGATCCCAACTGGCGAAACCCCGGGCTGCCGAAGCGGAGCGCGCGAACTTAACCACTCGGCACGGGGCTGGCCCCCTAGGTAATGGTTTCTTACTAATGATCCAGTTAAAAGTCTTTATCAAGAAATGTAGCATAATACTGTGGAACAGCACCAGAAAACACTTCTGCTCAATGCTTCCAGTAATCCTAGTACAGAACAGAAAATTTCCACAGGCCTGTTGTTCAAAATAATAAAAGCAAAAAACAGCTGACATGTATTGAGGCCTGGTACACGCAGGTACCGCCCAGAGTGCTCTTCTTGGATTTTCTCATTTAATCCTCACAACAGCCCTCTGGGTAGATCCGGCTCGTGCCCCCATTTCAGAGAAGGAAGATAAGGTACACGGTGGTCCAGTAATCTGCCCGAGGTGACACAGGGAGAAAGTAGCAGGGTCTGGATACCAGCTGACAAGCAAGCCCGCACATGTCCCTCCCGTGGGTCCCTTGGTCTAAAGACACTGGCTTCTTATTTAAAACGGGCGCCTTCCCTCAGATTAATAGTCAAAGAGAATACACCTTGTTTCTGAGAAAAAGCAGAGAAAAAACAGTTTCTACACTGCTGATGACAGATCCTAATCTTGTCTAGTTACACAGCAACCACTCTTTATAAACAGATCAATCTGAATTTGAAAATCAAGAAAATGGCAAAAAAACTGGCACCCGAGAATTCCTGGAGCCTTTCTCCTCCCGACTTTCCGACATTCATCAGACATCACCTCCAGTAAACTCTTTCCTTTTCCACTCCTCTCAGGCTGTGAAAATAGGGGCTGCCCTCCACCAAGACTTACAACAAAGACATCTAAATTTTGTCAAACTCAAGGACTTTCTCTGCCATCACGTCATGGCTCATGACTATGCTCGTTAACAGCTGTTCACTTGGGAGGTGACTGGGGACCAGTCAGAACTCCCGTCACAGGAGGGGAGGAGAGAGTCCAGGCTGACACCACAGCCCTTTGCCCTCTCCAGGCTCCACTTCGACCTATGATCCTCAGTGGAGGGTGTCACTTCAGCCCCAAGCGTCATCACGACATCTCCAGCCAGTTGCGAAAAGTTGTAAAAGTCACAGAGGGGAAAACAGCCTGTGGAGATGGGGAAAAAAGGGAAAACCCCAATCTCCAAAGCAACCCAAAGGGAGGGAAGAGAAAGGGTCTGTGGTGGGCTTTCTTAGCAAGAGAAAAGAGCAGGAAGCCATTGCAGAGACCACTCAGCAGCTTCATCAGAGAGGGAAACTGAGGCTGCCACCAAAGGACACAGGGGACCCAGGAGGTCCCACCAGGCGCCCCTGAGGAGCTTCAGAGGTGAGCTCGACGGTGGGGAGGGGCGAGCCGAGCTCTCTCAAACGCCCATCGCTACCAGCTGTAGGTTCTGACCCGCTGCTGGGTCACAGGTGGCCTGCGGGGTCCGACCCCACTCACAAGAGCGCCCCGTGCTTGCTCCCCAGCCCAATCTCGGGGCCCGCGAGCTCGCGCCCAGCTCTCAGGAACTCGCAGTGTCCACGCCGCCACCCCCAAAAGCCGCCCCGGCCCGCGTGTACGCTCCCCGGCCCGGTGTCAGGGACCCAGATGTCTGCCCCCGGGACCCCCAGATGCTCTCGCCTCCCCGCCCAGGACCCCCGGGGGCCCGCCCCGCCCTGGGCCCCGGCGTGCGCCCCCTCGCCCGCCCCTCCCTTGCTGAGGCCGGGGGCGGCGCGCGGGCCGGACCCAGGCGAGGCCCAGCGGCCGCGGCCGCACAGTGCGACGTGTCACAGGCCCGGCCGGCTCCTCCTCCCGCGGCCGCGGCCGCAGCGCCGCAGGGGCGTCCTGCGGGGTCCGGAGGGGATGCCGAGCAAGCCTGAACGCGCCTGGAGGCCGTTACCTTGTTGGTGGGCACCGAGCGGAGGCGCTTAAAGATGGTCAGGATGTCCTGCTTGCTGGGGTCCCCCATGGTCGCCAGAAAACCGAGGAGCAGCTCGCCGCGCCAACCGGGAAGGGCCGAGGCGGAGCGGTTGCCGCCTCCGGGAGATTGACGACCGCCGAGGGGGCGGGGCTGCGCGTGACGAGAAGGCCCCGCCCCGCCCGCCAGGCCCCGCCCACAACCGGAGCGCACGCGCCTCTCGCCTTCCTAGGGTCCCCACTCAGCTGTGCCACTGGCTCCGCCCACTCAAGCCCCGCCTCCCGCGCTGCATGCGCGTGCGCAGGAGCCCAAGGAGCCCCACGCGCTTCCTCCTAGCCTTCGCCCGCCGCTCTCTCCGGGCAGTGCCGGGCGAAGCTGGGGCTTGGTGCTCTTCGCTCCCGCGCACGTGGCCTGAGGAACCACCACTGCTTCGGCTTCCTGGGCCGAGGAGCTCTCACCTCCTCCCGATGCGGGCGGCAGAACCGGTCATTCCGGGTGGCCAGAGAGGAAACGCGAGGGAAAGGGCCACCTGCCTTTTCCCGCGCCCGGCCGAGGACTCGGGTACACGCGCCGCGCTTGCCCGACTCACTTTCCTTTTTCTGTTGTTTTTTTGCCCTAACCTGAGGCCGAGCCCTGAGCAGAAAGCTTTCCACGCCCGGAAATTGGTTTCCTTAGAGTATCGTTTGGGTCTAAGGTCAGGGAGAGCGCAGTTCTGCCGGGACAAGAGGTGCGCGGTCAGACGGGGAACAGGCAGAAGCGGCGCGCCCGGGTCCGGCCATCGGTCGGCCGGCGCCGCCCGGAGAAGGCTCTCAACCCCCGGGGCCCGGCGCCGCTGCTCCAGCAGTGCTGTGGCTCCCTGGAAGAGCGCGCCCGAGGCTCGGGGTGCCGTGGAAGGAGGCGGGTTCTGAGTCGCGTGCACCCTGGCCCCGAGCCCGGGTCAGCGGCTGCTTCAGCGCCCCAGCATCCTGGTCAGGCCGCGTCTCTGCAGCTTGGTTTGCGCATCGGAACAAGGGTCAGGGATAAAGAGCCAGGGCGAGCCGCCGCCCTGGAAACCCTGGAGCAGCGTCCGGCGGTGCTCTTTCTGCTGTCAGAGGTCAGGGTGTTCACCCTGGCGGTCGGATGCCCTCGGGGAAGCGGGACGCTTGCAGGGAATGCGGCCTCCTGTAAACCCAGGGCTGGAATTTTTCCAAGGAACTTTTCCAAGGAAGGGAGGTTTCCAGAACCGTGCGTTACTTTTGCAGGCCTCTCCGCCTGGAAGTCCTTCCTTATGCTGAGTCCAAGCGCACACCCTGTGCTTCGTGTTGGCTGGTGCGTCTGGCCCTACGCCCAACACCTGGCATGCTTATGAGGAACAGCCATGTCCTTTCTCATGGGGGCGGGTGCCAGGGTTCCAGTTACTATTTGGATCTGAAATCTTCTGACTTACCAATTTGCATATCAGATTCAGGGTCTGTCTGCTCCCCAATCCGATGTAGAGATCCCAGAAAACTAAAAGTGCAGTGCTCTTGTTCAAATGGTGAGAGAAAAGCAGAGTGCCAAACTACACTCACAGTAAGATCCCAATTTTGTGACACACACACATTGATGACCACGACAACAAAACACGTGCACATGTGTATGTAGAGAAAGAAGACAAGAAAAGATACACCAGATTGTCAGCAGCGTTACCTCCGGACGTCAGGACCGTGATGACTTTAATGTTTTCTGAATGTTTTTGCAGTTTTCCAATTTTCATATGAACCTTTGTTCCTGTTATGATTAAGGAGAAATCATTAACATTGTTAGAAAGGGGCGGGAGCAGCCTGGCTGTCTTGACCTGGACGTGGCCTTGAGCTGCACCCAGTTTGCTTGCAAGTTTCATGTTGGTGAGTGAATCATTCGGGGCTTTTCCCACTGACAAGCTGTTGTTAGTTCTTTCCTCAAGGATTGATGGCATTTAAATAGTTCATTCATTCATCCCTTCCTTCCTTCATTTCCTAGCCCTTTCCACGAAGGATTTGAAGAGATCCGCAACAATATAATCTGAGTTTCACTGGATGGTCCGAAATGGACTTCATTTTTTCTTTTCCGTTTAGCTCCACGTGCACTGGGGCTAGAAGCACGACTGAGCTTGCTGCTCACTGAGGGGCGACAGACATCCCGGTACTGACAGTGGGGTAGGGAGAGTGCTGGGAGGAGGGGTTCCAGAGCAGAGAGGAGGGCCTTTGAGGTCGCACGGCTACCAGTCATGGGGTAACTCTGGTCTTGGTAGGTATCATTTAACAAGCGCCACTGGGGACAGGCACATCCTCGCCCTCTGAGGCGTGGGCCTTCGTAGTCCAACAGCGCAGCCTGCTGGGCACGGCACTGCACTGCACTGCCCGAGTCTGAGCGTTGGCTTGGATCGGGGGTAGCTGTCACACCTTGGGCAAGTTACCTAACAGCTCTGTGCCTCAGGTTCCTCGCCTGTAAAAATACAAGAATATTATTTACCTAGTTCCTGGGACTGCTCTGGGGCTTCAATGACATAGCAAATGTTAAACGGTTTAGAACAGGGTCTGGCACAGAATGAAATACCAATGTTTACTACTGTTATTCCCGTTTTATAGATGAGCAAACTACGGCTTAGAGAAAGTATTTTGCTCAAGGTCATACAGCTAATTAAGGCCACACAGTTGGAGCCAAGTTTGAGTGCAGGGAATACGACCTCCCCGTCCATGCTCTTAACCGCTGGCTTCGCTTTCATGTCTTTGTAAGATTGTCCTTAAGCTTCAGAGAAGAAAGAACTCTTTTGTCAGATTTTGGTGTGCAAAATGCTGCCTCCGCTGTACAGCGTCATATATAGATGAATGTATGGCTTGGGGGGAACCTTCCCGCCTGGCGAGCATTGGGAAGGATTTGGAGTTTCCGTCTGGGGTCTGCATACTTTGGTTATGATCGGCTTGAGTTAGGGTGGTATTTGGGGTTGAGACCACCTTCAGAACAAGGTACCCCATATTTGTGTTTTATCGAGCACTTTCACACTCTTGACCTCATATGATTATGAAAAAGAGAAGATAGGAACCATTTCCCCATTTTCCAGGTGAGGAAACTGAGGGTCAGGGAGATGAAGGGCTTGCCTGGGGACTTGCAGCTCATCAGTGATGCAAGGTGCCCCTCTGACCCAGTGGGCCACCTCTCCCTCTCACCTGGCTGCCACCTAACCCTCCTGCACTTGCATGGGAATCACAGGAATAGCCCAGGGTGGGATGTCACATTGGCCTGTGTCCCTTGCTCCCTGGGCTCTCTTTGTCCATACTGTCCCCACCTCCTTGGGCCAGACTGTGGATGGTCAGTCTCTGGATCCCCAGGGCCCCAGCTCCTGTGCCCTAGAGGGGGCTTAGGAGTGTCTGCTGGTCATATGAACAGATCAAGCAGCACATGGAATTGCTGGTACTTCTGGCAGCTCTGTCTTGCTGTTTGCACCAGTGGGTCTCAAAGTGTGGTCCTGGATCAGCATCACTTGGGGACTTGTTAGATATGCAAACTCTGGGCCTCATCCCCAACCTAGTGACTCAGAACCTCTGGCATTCGGCCCAGCAAGCTGGTTTGTAACAAGCCCTCCAGGTGTCTGAGAGCCAGCGGTTTAGACCCCAGTACCTGCTGTTTGGAGTTAGGTACCAGCTCTGCCCCTGACTTGCTGTGTGGCCTGTTGCAAGTCACTCAACCTCTCTGGTTTGTTTCCTCATCTGTAAAATGCACTCATACATTGTGAGGAGGTTTATATGACCCTTTTCAGGGAAGGGTGCTCAGCACGGGCCCTGGCATGTAGCTGATAAAGGTGAAGCCCGAAGCTGGTGGGAAACAGTGGACAGAGGAGCCACCTGTCCCCTGACAATGCCAGCGGTCCTGACCCTGTGCTTGGCAGTGGCCCTGCCTGGCATGGGCCTCATACCTCAACCGCAGGCCCCGCCAGATTCAGCTTGGCCTGGGTCTGTCCTCCTTGGGGCGGTGGAGCCACCTCTGTCCCCACCCCAAGTCTCTCCCCCAGGGGGCCCCATTCCATCCACTGAGGCACCTGGGCCCAGGCCCTTCTGCTTGCCCCCACCATCGAGACCACAGAGGTCCAGCCCGGAGGTCACTCTGCCCTTCTAAGGGAAAACAGGCTCCGAGAGGGGCTGGCACCTTCTGCAGGTGTCTGGGGAAGGGGCTGGGGAGGGGTGCGGGCCTGCCTGCGCTCAGAGGAGACCTCGGGCCAAGCCGGGGACGAGAGCAGGGGGCAGTGGCCACCCTGGAGAGAGCTGCGCTGTGAGAAGGGGCGGGGAGGAGAGGAAGTTCAGAGGGCAGGGCGCCTGCTCGGCCAGGCCTCCTGCTTCTGGACACCCTCAAGGGCATCCCCACTTCATGGGAACGGGCTCAGAGAGGCTCGGGCACTAGCTTGGCTTCAGGTCCCACAGAGTCCTCCCAGTCCATCTGCAGTCCAGCCTGGCCTCCTGCCCAGGTGAGGACGCTTCCCACTGGACGTGGGGGAAACGGCTCAGACCCTGTAGTACTCTGGCCCTAGGGGCCAGATTCGGAGACCCTGTGCCCTAACCTCCTGAGACTTGTAGGCTGACCTCCAGAATCCACCACACACACTCTCAGAGGACTGTCCTGCCCCGCATCCCTGGCTGCTTCCACCCTGAGCTTCCAGAGTCCCTGGAGGCAAACATGGGCCCTTCTTCATGTCTCTCCAGGCACCACTGAGCCTTACATACAGCAGGTGCTTAAGAAATGCTTGGTGAGTGAATCAACACAGCAACAGAAAATAGGAAGAGAGCTGGCCAATTCCCTGCCCGGAGGGGCCACTCGGGGTCAGGCCTCACTCAACTCCCCTAGCCACTAGCTCGGTGACCATGGCCACGTCACTCCTTCCCTCACTTGGCCCCAGTTCCCCATGGACAAGGAGGGGCTTGGTTTGGTGGCCCATGGGGGCCCTCCTCGAGCTCCCCCAGCCCTATCCTAACGGATGTCAGTGGGTCCCTCCAAGTCTGCCCCTAGTACCCGAGGCCATAGCACAGCCCAGACCCATAGGCCACCCAGCAAAGGCCAGGCTGGGCATGGGGAGAGGCCTTGCACATGTTTAGGTGGATAAGGGCCCTGCAGCGAAGCCCCGGACAGAGAAGCCAGGCTGCCAAGGGCCCTGGGGACCCCTAGGGTGGTGTGGTCATAGCAGCAATCTAGGGGGAGAAGGAGCAGCTTGGCCCCCGGCAGTGGCTACCAAGAGAGGAAGGACAGATGGGCAAAGACGACTTGGTGGCCCAGAGCGGAAAGTATGGGAGGGGCAGCCAAGGATGCCAGAGGGTCCTGGCTGGGGACTGGGAGAATGAGGTGTCTCTCAACCAAAGTAAGTTACCACCTCCTGAGAGCCTGTAGCCATTCACGCCTTACTCTAACTCTCCAACCAGGAAGGCAGGCGCCACTCTTGCCTGGGTAAACTGAGGCCCAGAGAGGCAAGTTAAGATTCCCAAGCTCGCCTCTGTTAATGGCCAGGACAGGAGAGGACAGGTGGCCAGTGAGGGCCCTTCAGGACTCCTTGCTGGAGCTCTGAAGATGACAGGAGGCTGAGAAAAGGGCCTCGCTGAGGAGAGGCGTTTCACCCCGACTGTGGAGGATTCCTCCTGCTCTTTATCTGCAGAGGATGGAGTGAGGAAGGCCATGCCCTCAAGAACCCTGCAGATGGGTCTGAATCACGGTTCTGTCATGGGACCTTGGGCAAGTCACTGAACTTGAGTTTCCAGACCTCCTGTGTCCTCTACGGCAAAGAGCAGTGACTCCAGCCTCCTCGATAGGCCAAAATGACAGTAGATGAGCTCACCGAGTGACCAGGACTGGCCAGCCCAGCAGGCCCAGGCCAGCTCAGGCCACAGGCACTGGGAGCTTGCTCTGACCCCTCCCTTCTGCCCTGTCCTACCTTGTCTCTGCAGCAGCATGGGGGTGGTGAGGTGGAAGCTGGTGTCCGCCCTGGGCAGCAGGCAGCTCCGATGGCCTTCAACTCCTCCCTCAGAAGCGGGGAGCAGCTGCTCCGTTACCCATGAGACCAGGTGGCTGAATGACAAAGATTCGTCCTCAGCCCTTCATGAGCCACGCAAAGTGACACTGCATTGGCAGCTGCCTGCCTTGCTCCTCCTGGCTCCCGTGAGGGCCTGGTGGCCAAATGGGGCATTTTTCTGGGCAGCCTTACCAGGGTTTGGTGAGCGTGGCCATGGAGCCCTCACATCTCCCGTTTCTTGCCTCACCTTGGCCTCCTTTCTCCTCAGTTCACCCAATGAAGTTGGAGGGTTCCACGGGGATTTCACTCAGTGCCACGGACCAGCTGGAACTGCTCAAGTTAAGCCTGGCTCTTGGAGCCTGTTTCCCCTCTGTAATACGGAAATGGGGAGAATCACCCCACCCATGGGGATGTTTGGAGATGGGTACATTCTTTGCACAGCAGGCACCCAGACAATGTGTTCAGAGAAGCCTGGGCAATGAGTGGTCAGGTCTGGTCCTGCTGTTTGGGCCTTGGGGAGGGAGGGAGGTGCCAGCCTGCTGCCCACACTGGGGAAGCCCAGGCCACACAGTGGCAGGTTTCGGGGCAAGGGGAGCCCCAAGGGGCTCAGGTGCTGCAAATCCCCAACCTCTGGCATGGCAGGGGCAGTGGGACAGAGACATGGCCCCTTGGGCAGTCATGGTGTGCCCGGATCTCGCCCAGCTCCAAAGCTAGTAAATGTCGATGAAGACATGCCCACCAGCTAACATGAGCAGGAGGCCCACGCACGGCACAGAGGCTGTCACGCTCATGAGATCAACTATTTATTGATTTTTTCCTAAAATACTATACATTTAAAGAAACTCCTAAACTTAAAAGACTTTACAATTTTTGGTAAATCTGTAGCAAAGGACTGAGGATCTCTGCTGGTAAGTTTTCTTGACAAACATGGACACACATCCACTTTCCAAGCAAGACATTGAGCTCACTGGAAACATTGAGTAAATGCATAGCTTATGGTGGCAGCGGCCATTTCACCAATGTCTGAGTTACACAAAATAAAGGTTTTCCCTCCCTCCCTCCCTCCCCTGCCCCCCAATTACAGTGTAGCTTCCTGCCCCAGCACAGTGGCTCCTTGCTGACTAAGGACGCTCAGGAGAGACCCTTGTGCTATGGGGGGAGACTCAGCATTTGTCTGCTCACAAGGATACAGATGACTGTGAAATGTGCAACTGCTGGAGAGACGGGAGTGTTTTCAGTGTCTGCTACGGTAAGGCTAGTTAGAAGCTGGAGCTACAGCTGGCCCGTGAGGACAGACTCCCTGCAGCAGTCTCCCCTCCAGAGAGGCCCAGGGCTGGAGGAGGGCCAGCCGGCCAGCTGGGCCTGTGCCCAAATGCCACGGTCTTCAAGCAGTTTACAAATTAAACCCACTGTCAAAAGCCGTTAAATCTCATTAAAACAGTAGATGAGCTCTTCAGATTCTCTGAATATCAAATAATATATACAGACATACATCAAGACATGGCCGTCTAAAGCATCTTCATCTGCAGATGCGTTTGCCTGAAAAATTAGTTTTCTGTTTAACCTTCCAGATCACTGATAAGAAACTGTTAATTTGCAAGAGTAAAATTTTAAGCACGAACAGAGTGAAAATAGTTTTAAAATACGGCGACTTTTGGGGAGTACTACATAAGGTTATTTCCAAAACTCACATTCAGTTACCCCAAATGTGTAAAGGATAGATCACAATAGATCTCCGAATATAATGTGTTCCCATTTATCTCCTCAGTCTCCTGCCTCCAACACCCCCTGTCTGAACGCGCTCCGGCTCTCGCAGCTGCCCCAGGTGGCAGCGTGGGTGATTAACAACACAACATGGAAATAGAGATATATTTCCTCAGGACTAGTGTACATCGATCTGTGCTATAATTTAAGTATAAATGAATGGAAGAACAGGTATATAAAAAAGTATAACTGTACACAGCCTTTAAATTAAAAACCTCAAAATCTTCACTCAGAAAATGGCATGTAATTTTGTTCATTAAGTTGTGGGTGATGGGACTCGTCAGAGAAAGTAATCAGTGAAACAAGAATCAACGTAACCCACCATTGACTTGGAGGAGAGGTGGAAAGACAAGGTCAAGAATATACAGATCCATGATAAGCCAACACACACAGCGAGTGGGGGAGGGGAGCAGGGGCCCAGCGATTTCTGTTGTTCTGCATCTTCCTGTGCTCTGATCTCTGCATCTGCACTGTAGCAAGGGTGCCGAGTCTCAGGTGAAGTGACCGGCTCGTCTGTCTTCAAGAGACACCATGAAGCCAAGAGCAACGGAACCATCATCTTTTGCAGGAAAAGGAGTGGACGCCTACATGGCCAGCTGGAGGTACCGATGCCTGGGGTCGATGGCTAACGGAGCTCCTGGGACCGCCGCCTCCATCCCTCCGCCAGCCAGCCCACTGGCACGTCACTGGATTGCCTCGACGTAATTTGCTGGGTACAGGCCCACCGTTCCGTTGTCCAATCGTCCCTTGCACCAGCCCTGCTCATCCTCGTCCTCTATCTTGGTCAGCTCATCCCCTGCAAAACAAAAAGGGAGTGGTCTTGGTGAGCAAGCAGGTGACACACTGACCACAGAGTCAGAGAGTTGCCTTTACATCTTAATCCCCAGCCCAGAGGGTCTCTAACTTGGGTGAGAGGGGCAGGCATTCTCCTGGGGCTAAGGGCCTGGTTATTTCTCTACTAAGCTGCACCTGAAGCAGCTTTTTTGGTCATTGAGGCCTCTGAGAGATCCAAAGACAACATCTCTCGCACAGTGACCCTAAGAGCAAGCAGCTCTCAGTTGCCATGGCGGCTCCCACAGAAACTGCAGAATTAAACCCTGCAGGCCTTGTGCCTTCCTGACTGTCCCAGCCAGGTTGAGGAATCCTTTCACAGAGTCCGTGCCGCCTCTCTCACCTCCCTCTACTGCTGTCTCCCTCCTGCTGGGCCCTGGCCCACCCCATCTCCTTGAATCTCCTCCAGCAATTACTGCCGTGATCTCAGTGCCATTATTTAATCTGTGTCCAGGCTGCAGGAGAGGCAGGGACCTATCATTCTATCCCCAGCACGCGGTTCAGGGCGTTTGACCTCTGACTTAAAGAAATCAACCTGCCCTGCACTCTGAGGCCCAGTCCGCTGGCACAGTCCCGGGATCTCCCCAGGGCTGTGTGTTAGAAGGCTTCATCTTTCGTTTGTTCAAACATGAAGGAGCCCCTACTTCAGGCCAGGCCTGGGTGGCACAGGAGATCCAGAGATGAGAGAGGGACAGATGGAGCCTGGGTCCCTTAAGAAACAGACCAGGGGACAAGGACCAAAGGTGTGCTCAGGGCCGGGAAGGGGGAGGCTCCAGGCGAGGAGCACCTGTGTGCCCTGGCTGGTGGCCCCCTCGCAGAGCCGGCTGTGGGAGCCGCCCGCTCCGCCCTCCTCAGGAGCGGGGAGCGCGGGAGACTGTCAGCCTCCAGCGCTGCTTGTCAGTTGGCAGCTCTGGGTTTATTTTTGGCATCACGGTCCATTTCTCAGACTTGGTGGCGATTTTTCCTCAGGCAATTATGCCTTGTTTAGCAACATTTCCCTGGCTGTTTATTTTATGTAGCAGGAATATTGATCCAGATGCCCGTGGAGCCAATACTTGCCACTGCCAGAGCTCGCAGGACTGCCTGGGTTCAAATCCCAGAGCGCTGCTCATGGGCTAGGAGACGCAGCAAACTGCCCGCCCCCTGGGGCCTGGTTTCCCATCGGTGGACCGCTGGTGCTGTGAGGACTAAGTGTTAAAACGTGAAAGGACCCTGGGACGGCGTGCAGCACCGGAGAGCACTTGGTGACCGTGAGCTGCCATTATTCCCATGTAAGAACTGGTCATCCTTCCCGCTGCTGTGCCACCGATGGGCACGGCTCCCTTCCGTCAGCACTGTCCTCGAGCACATCTGCCTTAGCAACCTCAGCAGTGAAGGCAGGGGCTGCAGGGCGAGGGGCACGGGTGGTAAACCTCCACCTTCGTCCAGCCCTTCTTGGCCCGTGCGTGCCCCCGGCAGGGCCAATGGGAGCCAACTTCTTTGCCATTTTCTTGATTTTCAAATTTGGATTGATCTGTTTATAAAGAGTGGTTGCTGTGTAACTAGATAAGATTAAGATCTGCTGTCAGCAGTGTAGAAACCATGTTTTTTGTCTGCTTTTTCTCAGAAACATAATGTGTATTCTCTTTGACTGAATTCATCCAAGGGAAGGCGCCCATTTTAAAAAGAAGCCAGTGTCTTTAGACCAAGGGACCCACGGGAGGGACATGTGCGGGCTTGCTTGTCAGCTGGTATCCAGACCCTGCTACTTTCTCACTGTCACCTTGGGCAGATTACTGGACCACCGTGTACCTTATCTTCTCTGAAATGGGGGCACGAGCTGGATCTACCCAGAGGGCTGTTGTGAGGATTAGATGAGAAAATCCAAGAAGAGCACTCTGGGCGGTACCTGCGTGTACCCAGGCCTCAATACATGTCAGCTGTTTTTCGCTTTTATTATTATGAACAACAGGCCTGTGGAAATTTTCTATTCTGTACTAGGATTACTAGAAGCATTGAGCGGAAGTGTTTTCTGGTGCTGTTCCTCAGCATTATGCTACATTTCTTGATGAAGACTTTTAATTTGATCTTTAGTAAGAAACCATCACCTAAACAAAGATGAGAACTAGGTGTTTTTGTGTGTTTTTTTGTGGAAGCTTAGCCCTGAGCTAACATCTGCCGCCAATCCTCCTTTTTTTGCTGAGGAAGACTGGCCCTGAGCTAACATCCGTGCTCATCTTCCTCTACATTATACGTGGGATGCCTACCACAGCATGGCTTGATAAGCGGTGCCATGTCCACACCTGGGATCCAAACCGGTGAACCCTGGGCCGCCGAAGCGGAACGTGTGAACTTAACTGCTGCGCCACCTGGCTGGCACCCAAAACCAGTTTGAATGATGTGAAAGAGCTGGATAACAACAAGCATTTTTTACATGGGGCTGTCAGAAAGCGCTCTAAGTTACACGACGGGAAAGGGAGTCAAAGACAAACAACAGGCGTTTCTCCCATCCTGCCCTTGCACGCGGCGCAGCGCCCAGGCGCACGGTGAGGCACCAGCTCTGTGATGCTTCCATGTGGTGAAAAGTGCCCCAAGTAAGGTGCTCCCTCGGCACCCGAGACCAGAGAAGTGGAGAGCGACAGAGCTCTGCTTACGACAGCAGAAAGCGGGGAACTAACGTTACAGCGCACAAAAGAAAAATAACGTAGAAAACAGACAAAACTGATGGGAAAACTTCCAAGATGTAGAAACGTGAACTGGTGATTACAAACACTCCTTTCAATCAGTTTGGTTTTGACAATTCACTTGGAACTGAAGGAAACATTTTAAATCTGTAAAATTGCTGACAAATCCAATAGGTAAGACCAAGAAAGTAGAAGAAATTAGAAGTAAATAAATCAACAAACCAAGTAGGGGGGGAACCACTCCATTCAAAGATACCAGAAGACAGGACGAAGATGTTTACAGGCACGTAAGAACTTTCTACAAGTGGCCAAGGGTGCCGGATGAGCAGTCCTGGGACAGCTGGCTGGCCTGCTGGGTGAGGAGGGGAGTGGCTGCAGCCTCCCCTCCTGGCCTCCTTGAAGGACATGTGAGGGGCGGAGGCCTTCAGACACCGCCCTCCACCACCACCAGCCGAGGGTGCAGGGCCGGGTGTGGGGGTCTGTCCCAGAGGTGTAGCCTAAGCAGACAGGCACACTTCTGGCCCAGCCTCCCCTTCGGAGGGGTGGATGCTGGATCTGGGGTGGCTTCAAGGAGGAAGCAAGGTGGAAGGAAGGAACTTGGCTTCCTTTGTATCCACTTTGGCTCTAGGCCACTCAAGCCTCCCTAGATAGGCTCTAAGACAGTCTTTTCAAACTGAGGGTTGTAATCCCCATCTTGGTGAATTGCAACCAGCATTAAAAAAGAAAAAAAGATACAGAAAAAAAGATACAGGATAGAAAATCTCCACATGCAGAGCTCACATAATCTGGAGGCAGACTGCTCTGTAAAACCAAGGTTTTGGCTAAAGGTGTGTACGTCTAACTCGACTGTAGTGAGAAAGTCTGAAAGGTACTGCCCTGAGACGAGGCTCTGCAGGGCCCAAGGCACACTGCGTGCTACTGGGGGGCCTGGGAAGGCAGCTCTGCCAAGGGCTCCTCTGCCAGCTGGGGCCTCTGGAGAAAGACTCCCCTTGGGGACCCACAGGGCTGGCTGCTTCCAGAGAGCATTTGGAGGAGCTGGGTGGTCCTGGTGATCAGCACCGCCTTCTGTGTGCCCAGGCCTCAGCCCTACCTGGAGCAGTGTCTTAGGCAAAGGCACAAGGGCACCTCACTGTCTTCTAAGCTTTGACATTGAGCATCTGCTACTTTGGAAACTGGGGGCTTGGGGTGGCCACAGATGAAAATACCAAGAATGTTACGAAACTTAAAAAAAAAAAAACCTCCCCCCGCAGGTTGGACGCATTCGCCCTGGATGCCAGCCAGGGAGCCCACCTACCAGCCTTGAAGCTCAGCTCGTCATGTTCCTGCCCTTCATAGTCATAAAGGGCCCGGACCCGCACTTCCGTCCCAGAGGTGGCATCCTCATCAAACGGATTTGAGTCCCCACTGGGATCCGTGGAGGAGAACGGGTTGTTGGACTCGTCATCCGACCAGTCAGCGGGGTAGCTCTGGGTCTTCTCATAGCTGCTCACGCTGCAAGAGAGAGTTGACCAGGGGCCCTGAGCAATGGGGCCAGCAGAGGCATGAGGCCCTGCCTGCAGCCTCAGGCCCTGTCAGGGGAGCCATCGGAGCCCTGGGGCTGGGCTGGGGACTCCTGCCGCAGGAGCACAGCCCCTTCAGGATCTCTTCAGGGGCGCAGCCAGAGGGCTGGAGATGATGCCCACACCAGCGCCCGCAGAGGCCGTCCTGGGCCCGCTCCAGCAGGGCCGCCCAGCACGCCTGTCTTCCTGTGGTGGTGTGCCCGGGCCTTGACAAGGGTTAACGGACAGAGAAAAAGCAACCAGAAATTGTTAACTGGTGCCCCCCTCCCTGAGAAATCGAGAAGCCAGAGACCGTCCACCAGCTGGCAGAGGGCCACCTCCTGCAGGCCTCATGCATTGCTTTGAGTGCCAAGGGGCCGAGACCCTGAACAGAGAGAAGGAGAAAGACAGAGCGAGCAAGGTGGAGACCAGAGGGAAACATTTTTTCACCAACTTTTTGGCCTTAATGTCCTCCTTCTCACTGACGGTGCTCCCTGTGTCGTCCTCGTCCTCGAAGGGGTTGTAGCTGGGCAGTAACTGCGCTGACCGTGCGGGGTTGCTCGGGACACTAAGGTCGCTACAGGGAGAGAGAGAGCTTTCAGGGGACTCCACCTTGGCAGCCCCTGCGGTCCTGGGCGCTCCCAGCTGCAGGATCACAGGGCCGGGTTCTGAAGGGACAAATCAACTCCCCGGTAGATGGGAGGAATATGTTGACTGAGCAGAATGGTTGTTTTAGCAAAACACTTGGCAATACTTTCACTGTTAAACACGCTTAAAGCGTCTAAGAGAGAGCACGATTTCCATTTTCCTGCCTTGAGCCTATCCCAAACAGGAGCCGAGGGTGGGGACAGGACTTCTCTTCATAGTCCTCCCCACCTGACCCTCGTCCCCACTGCTGAGGCGGCAGGCCCGGCAGCCTGTGGAGCTGAGCCTGGAGGCTTGGAGCCCCACTGATGAGAGCAGGAGGGAGGCTCCGGGAGCTCTCTGGACCCCACAACACTGCACACCCCCTCCTCCTGACTACTAAAGGGTCCAGCAGCCTCCTCCTCAGTTCTCCTGGGGCTGGAGCTTCCAAACCCAGCACTGAAGTGTGTGAACAGCCCTTTCTAGAAAGAAGGAAGGACCCCTTTTGTGTGCCAGAGAGAGAAAATCCATCTGTACAACTCTATCAACTGCCTACTGTGTGCCAGGCCTAGAGGCGGGCCAGAGAGAAACCTGACTCAAGCCTTGCCTGAGGGCTGAAGCCAGGAGCCACGGGATGCAGAGGCTGCAGGTGCCAAGCAGAGAACAAGATGGTAAAGAAGTAGGACAGGCCCCTGAGAGCCCTGGCACCCCACCATGTAACTCTGAGCTGATGAACCTGAATACCAAGTCACAGGGCAGGGCCTCCCACGGCCAGCATCACCTCTCGCCTCCAAGTCCAGAGCTATGGGGGGCACACAAAGCACCGGATGGACGGCCCAGTCAGAGCTGGGGAGGGGAGGCAAGGAGAGGCCTCAAATGCCACCCAAGTGACCCTGAGTGGCCAGCAACTGCCTCAGCAGCTTCAGGCCTGGTGAAGAGCACTAGACCCAAGCCTGCCCACCGCCTGCATCTGGGGCACACGTCTGAGGCCCCTGGGACCCTCCTCCCTCCTTGGCCTCTTTCTCCAGCTGACTTTCTGGTCCCCTTCTGAGAGAGGGTTGTTGCTGGGCAGCTGAATCTGTGCAGCAGCTCTGGCCAGAGCTAGAGCCCCTACAGACACCAGAGTGGTGTCTCATCCTCTCCACCCCTACTCTGGTCACAGCTTGTCCCTGGGACGGTGCTTACTGTCACCTAACCAAGCCCACCTGCCCAGACAGTGGCACAGCAGCTGAATAATGACCAGCCACATCTGCCCAGGAGCCCAGGTGGGGCTTCAGTACCTGGGCTACAGAAAGGCCTCTGGAACGTGTGCTGACCCCTCCTAAGAAGCTGCAAGCACGAGATGCATCATCACTTGGTGTGGTGTGGAGGCCTCCAGGCCCGGGGCCTGTGGAGCAGGCACTGCGTCCAGGTAGGGGCAGCCACCAGCTGCAGCTCTGTAGAGGACTGCACACCTATTTGCAGGAAATTCTGAGGCCCGCAGGCAGGTCCCAGAGAAAGGCCTTGCCTAGCACACACGTTCCAGAAGGTTCTAATGTTCTTAATGCCACCCCTTCTCTCCAAACTTGTTTTTAGCAATGAGGTTAGAAATTAACAACACTCTCAGCAAAGAGATGATTTGAAAAAGGGCACACTTGACAACGCTCTCCTTCTCCCCAACCCCCTGACTCAGGCACCTGCATACAGCATGGGGAAGTAAGTACAAACGTGGCCAGGACATCTGAACCATCTGAAGGACACCACTGACAGTGACCTCCACCTGCCTGTGTCTACCAGCGGGGACATGTAATGACAGCACCTGACATCAGCTCCTCTCCTCACATGGGGCCCAAAGCACATTTGTGGCAAAGGTTCCTTCTCTGGATCTTTCCTCAGTTCCAGCACCAGGCAGACAGATGATCCTCCCCAGAAATGACCTTAGGCCACTGCCCAGCAGAGCTTGGGTGCCCAGAGTGAATATGGAAAGATGCCCATGGGGGTCCCTGCAAGGTCCCACTAGGGAATCTCCCAGGCGTCCACATTGGGGGTGTCCTGGCCCACGCAGAGGACTCGGGGACCTTTGTCAGGCGATCGAGGCTGCCCCAGTGCCTACCTGCTGGGCTTATTCTGCAGAGCCTGGTCACCTGTCTGGTTGATGCCCGTCAGGGTGACGCCATCAGCGTTCTTCTTCTTCTCTCTCCGGCTGAGAGTTCGATTCAGGTCTGCGGACCACTCCTGGCAACAGGCACCGAGGGAGAGAAATCGGGAAGTTCATTTGTTCAAGACCACATCAGTCTAAAACAGCAGCCAGTGAGCCAGCGGCCTGCCCCGCATAGTTAGTGACAGTTAGCCTCACTGTCTCTGTTCTCTTTTCTATTTCCCAGCAGGCCTCAGGCTCCTGACACCCACCTACTGATCACTCCTCACTGTGCAAGGTTGGGACTCCTCAGGGGTCCTGGAATCAGCACCAGGCCCAGTTCTAGCCTGTCATGGCCTGGCTGCGGGGAGGAAATTTTGACCACCCAGGAACGGCTGGATGATGAGAGAATCAGGGCTGACACCCAGGTGTCCTGCATTCTAGGCCCAGAAAGCCTCCTGGTCCCGCCCCTGCCCACATGGCACTAGCCTCCAGCCCCCTCATGGCAGCAGGAGTAGCCAGAGGCCTCGCCAGGTTTCCTTGAGCCTTGGAAGGAGACAGGAGCCTGTTCTTTGAGGGGCTTGGCCTTCAATGCCAAAGATCCTCTCTGTCTACGCCCTAAACTGTCTTTGGTTCCCAGGGGGGCAAGAGCACTGGCTGTGGGGACCCGAGCAAGCCTGCAATGTGGGAAACAGAACGCTGGGGTGCAAATAACATCAGGGTCTGGGTAGCTACCGTATCACCAAAGGGGCAGATAAGTGAACTGAGCACTCCAGGCCCCCAGGAGTGGCGCCTCCCCCAGCGCTCTCTGCTACCCTGGAACTTCTCCTTTTCGATTTGAGCAGCAGGCTGGCGGCTAACAAATCAGAGCAAAGTGTTCATCTCCCCAAAGGTCTACTATTTCCCAGCACATGAGCAGGCTTTTATCAACGGCACTGGAAAACACTGAGAGTGGGAAAAAAAAGACAAGGCTATGACTTGATTTTCCAGAAGACTGGGGGGTGGGGGGTGTGTGTGTATGTGTGCACATTTAATGAATTCTCCTTCCTGCCCACCTCCACCCATTGTCAAACAACTTTAACTGAGTTAACACTTGGTGTGACTGAGTCCACAGCTTTGCTCACATGTAGTTACGGAATTTCAAGGTTAGAAGCCATCTTAGAAACATCAAGTCATATGAGGAAACCAAGGCCCAGAAAGAAAAAGCGACATGCTCACACAGAGTTGGTGGCAGACTTGGCCCCTGACTCCAGATCCAGGTCATTTACTTATTAATTTTCTCAGCTGAGATAAGTTGACTGAGAACTCAGCTAGAACTGCAGAGACCCCACAGTGAACCGACTATAACCTGTCCTGACTGGGCGGCTTCCCAGGGCCGCTGTGATCGGCACCAGGCTGGCATGGAAGGAAGGGCTGGCTGCTGACTGGACAAGAACAGCAGCACGAGTGGTGCTGCTGCCCGGTGCTTGAGCCAGCATGCACCGCCAGAGCCAGGCTGTGGAGACACACACGTCCACATGGGTGTCACACACACTGCAGGAGGTTTGGATTCAATAAGGAGACATAAAACAGAAACTTACTTCATCCTTGTGGCATGGAAAATAAAAACAAATCATTTCATTAGAGAAAGTCAAGCACAATCCGTAACCACCACAAGCATGTGCTATATGCGGGCACCGGTTCCCAGGCCTTGGGATCCACAGAGAGAAGGGCCAGCCACCCCAGGGAGACAGCCTGTCCAGTCTTCCTTCCCAGACCATCCGCTCTATGGGCATTAGCATGCAACCCCAAGGGCCCAGGGGAGCATTTCACAGGGGATTTCCTGAGCACCCCCAGAGAGCATAAACATGCCCTGTGGGGTAAAGTCCCAGCTGTGTACACAAGACTTCTTCCCAGTGTGCCATCACCAGGGAGGAGGAGAGGCTGGGCTGTGTGCCTTCTGCTCCAGGTCCACTTCCACTCGGGAAGGCCTGGGCCTCCGTGGAAGGGGCACAGCCCACTCTTGGCCTCCTTTTGAAGCAGGTGTCCTAGGGACGGTGCAGGGGGAGTGCTCAGCTGCAGCGACCCACAGTGTCATTTGGAGAAGTGTTCTTGAGAAGCTCCAGAAGACAGAGGCACACGTGTGAGGACTGATGAAACTGCAGGCTAAGACAGGCCAAGGAGGCTTCTGTGTGCTGGGCCTGGGGCCATACTCAGCATGGACTGAGTTCCCCAGCCACTGGAGGAGATGGGTGCTACTGTCATCTCCATTTTACTCATGGGAAAATGGAGTCACAAAAAGGGCAAGTGACTTGCTCAGCACGGCACAGCTGGTAAGTGGTGAGGTGGGCACTGAGTGCAGCCTGGGCTCCGGCCGCTGCCGAGTCGGGGTGAGCCCCTCGGCCCTCATCTAAGGCAGAGGCAGTCATCTCCAGCATCCTGCCTGGGTGAGGCAGCAGCCATGGCCCTGCAGAGGCCTTCCCAGCCCCTGCTTCACCACAAAGCGGGAAAATCCCTTCTCTCAGACAACAGGGGTGGCAGGACTTGTGGCCACTGCCTTCTTTGCTGACACTGAGGGGCCAGGTGGGGCCTGCTGACCTAATCCTAGGGCTGGAAGAGTCCCAAGATACCCAGGCCCTCGCATTTTGCATGTAAAGATATTGGAAGGCTCAGACCCATGAAAATGGGAAAAGAGGAAAGTTAATCCTGCACCAAAATTGGTTGACTTTACTGTCTGAAATAAGGAAAACTGACCCTTGTGAGAAGGGTAAGAAGAGCTACACACTTAGGCCATGCTCCCTCCTGTCCCGAACCAGAAGCCACTGAGCTGATATGCTTGGCCTGCTAGGCCTGGTGTGCACTGTGGCCACTCCCTTCCCAGCCATCCCGCAGGGCAGGGTGGGGAGCTGGGGGTCCTGCATGTCCTGAAGTTCGTGGGATTCACCTCAACGAGGGAGTGCCAATGGTCAACCAGTGACCAAAGTTCTTAACAAGAAAGAAGATAATCACACCTTCAGTAGAGATTCAGAAGGCCGTTCCCTTTGGTAATGCCTGAAGCCCCCTGCACTCTAAACCTTGACTCGATCTCCAGAGTAGCTGTGCTGAAATGTTGCTTCATAAACAGCACAAAGGCCAGTGCAGAATTGGAAAAGAAAGACAGCATATGTCTCAACCCTGTGGGCCCAGGCCCCTGCCAGGCTGATGGGGTCACAGGCACAGCCTTGTCTTACCTCAAACTGTGGCCAGTTCATGGACATGCCTGGCCCGTGGTTGACTCTGAACCACCTCAGGTCCTCCACAGCGTCGGCAGCTCTGATGCTCTGCTCCAGGTCCTGGTAAATGGTTTTGTAGCTAAATCAGAGAGAGAAGCATGAGTCTTGGAAGTCAGGGATGGCCACCATTCATCATAGGCCAAAGCCTGGCTGCAGCAGGCACCGTGGTCTGCAGCCACACTAGAGTCAACTTCACAGCGCAGATCAGGACGCTCTGCCCTGCCTGAGCTGGATGATCATCTGGCCGTGACATGCACAGACAAGGACAAACCACCACCATGGTGTGGAAGCCACAGCTTCAGCTTCTGACAAATTAGCTTTAAATCAAACCAGGTGGCAACAACTTAGCTGTGCTCTGTATCAGATAATGCAAAAGGTGCCAATCTTGGCGGTCCCATTTAATCAGGTACAGAATCAAGTGTCAGCAAAGTTCCCCCTCATCCTTTCAAAAAAGCGAGAAGGTTACACTCAGATGTGCAAAAGCAGCGAGTGAAGATTGCCTGGTGCTGTGATGACTAGAGAATCCCTGTGCCACTGGGGTGAGGGATGCCTTCTGCTTGGTGGCTCACACCAGCTCACCTTCCTAGGAAGCTGGCCACAAAGGACAGGAGTATGTACCACTGCAGATCCTGGTATTTTCACTTCTAATTTGTAAGGCTGGCAAGTCATTTACCTTCTCTCGGAATCAGTTTCCTCCTCTGTTGAGTGGGCATAATGCCATCTCTTATGCAGTGACTTGTGTCCTCCAAAAAAGATACGTTGAAGTCTTAACCCCCAGTACCTCAGAATGTGACCCTATTTGGAAACAGGGTCTTTACAGTTAAATGAGGGTCATGAGGGTGGGCTCTAATCTATGGACATCTTTTTATAAAAAAGGGGAAATTTGGACACACAGACACACACACAGAAGGAAGAGGATGTGAAGACATAGAGCCAAGAGGCAGCCATGTGACTAGAGTGATCATCTACAAGCCATGGAAGGCAAAGGACTGACAGCAAACAGAAGGAGCCGGAAGAGGGCAGGAGGGCCCTCCCCTAGAGCTGTGAGAGGGAGCATGGCCCTGCCCGCACCTGATGTCAGATTCCAGCCTCCTGAACTCACAGAATAAATCGTTGTCGTTGGAAGCCACCCAGTTTATGGTATTTTGTTACGGCAGCCCTCGCACACTACTATACCATCCACTCCCTAGGGTGGCATGGGAGACTAAATGAGGAAGGCACGCCACCTGAGGATGAGCGCTCACTTCATGGGAGTGACTCTACACAGAAGAGCGTGACACAGCCCCAGGCTGCCCCAGCCAGATCTGTAGCCTTGGGCAATTCATTTAACCATGCCCAGGCTCAGTTTCCTCATCAAGGGGATGGGGAATAATGCCACCTACTTTACAAGACTGTCATAAAGATTAATTAAATGGTGGCAGAGCTACTACGTAATAATTGTTGCTTTTAACTTTTTTATACAGAAGGAGACAAAAGGAATATAATGTCCTATTAATGATAAGCCTTGACCTGTGAGTCATTTCTGAATGGCTCTGCTATCTGGGTGACAGAAGTCCATGTCCATGGTCAGCCTGGACCTCAGCCCTGATGAAGGCATCACAGGACCAAAGATGAAGATAGTGATCAAGAAATATCACAGCTTCTGTGTCATGATTCCAAATGGAGTCTGAAGGTCTATGCTGTCAGAGGGTCTCGAATCACTGAGAGGTCAAGAACCAAGCCAGCAGCCAGCTGCTCTGGATGGAAAGGACTTCACGAAGGGCCTCAAAGACCATTCTGGGGGTGGAGGCACAGCAGTCCGGGGAGCGCTGGCCTCACTCCTGGGTTGATTCCAAACATGCCAATTGAGGCTGGTACAGGCTGCAGCCCCAGACCAGCAGCCCTCCCTTCCTGCCCAGATCCAGAGTCTGTACACGGAGCTGGCAGACCATGGTTCATCTTGTTGCATGGCCAGAGGACGTCTGGCTCAGGCCAGTGAGCAGCTGTCCCAGGCAGCTGCAGACGGGCTCAGCAGAAGGGCCCTCCCTGTGCATCAAGATTACAGCAGAGCAGGAGACTTTAAGAACTGTGAGGGGACCTCTTGACAAACACTGCCACCCTAAGTCTAGGGAGCAACAGCCAAGCTTTATCAAAACCAGCTTCCCACTGACCATATCGTGACATGCTTTTTAGATACAAGGAAACCTACCTCGACACATTTGACAGGTCTAGGTGCTTCTGAACCTCCAGCAGAACTTCCCGGAAGAAGCGCAAGCGCTTTTCCTCGAACTGCTGGCACTGCTCGAACACCTGCTCCATGTTCTCCATGTACTGAGGGGTGCCCTGGTCAAGCTCCTTCAGGGACTTCTCATACTTTTCTTTGGTCTGCAAGAAAATCCAGGCACCACAAGACGAAGGTTAACGTCCATTCAGTGCCTGGTTCCCTCGGGCCGAGGGTAAGCGAGGCAAGTTCTACCCCGCCCTCCTCCTCACCAGGCCTTTCTTCCTTTCCATCACTTCTGAATTCGTCAGCATCAAGACTTACTTATCAGGTGACAATATTAAGTCACGCACTTTGGGTGATTTTATAGGGAATAAACACAGCGAGGAGCTGTGACCCAGCACCCAAGGAGCACTCCAACTGCTTTCCTTTGTACCCCTCGAGTTCCAGCCTAGAGGACTCACGCCCTACCTCTCTGTTCCCGAAGGGCCCTCCCACCCAATCTGGCCTGTGAAATACTCAGGAAACACAGCCTCCCTACCCCACACACTCAGGCTGCCCAGGCTCATCTTGCATGCCATCTCCGGCACCAATGTCTTCCTTCAGGAAAGTTGCTCAGGCCTCTCCAGGTTCCAAAATCCAAAGAGTACGAGATCTGGGTCTGACAGACTTCAAGTTCAAGACCAAGTGCCAGCCCCTCCACTTCTGAACTGCAAATCACACTCATGGCATCTGCCAGACCTCTCAGCTGGAGCAAGACCCAAACAGGCAGAGGTTGAACAAGGGATGGTCACTGGGGAGCTCAGTGTGTGTGGTCCAAGCACCATCACCATGCTCTCTCCCATCCATGTCACACACCGTGTCCTCTCTCCTGTGGGTAAGGGCTGTGCTGGGTCATCCTCAAGCCTCATATCTTGCCCACAGCAGCAGTGGCTCAGCAGTTACCTTAGAGGCCAGATCACGGGGCTTTGAGTGCCTGACGGACCTGGGGCCGAATCCTGCAGCCTCTCTTGTTTTCTTGGAGCCTCATTTTCCTTCTCAGAAAACGGGGTACTTCTACTTCACAGTGTTCTGATATTTAATAAGGTGGCAGGCAACAGGCACCAAGCTGCGTGAAGTAGGCATTCAAAAAAGTCCTAGTCCCCTTGTCCTCCAGCCCACTACTCCCCCAGCTATTTCTCCCCAAACTGTCCCCGGGAAGGGGTTTTATAAGAAGAAATAACAGCTGGTGTGGCCTATTCTCAAGAGTGTCTGGGGACAGCTAGAAAATGTGTGACATTCCTAAGAGCCTTGGCTAAAGTTCACACATTTACCTGGCAGGGATGTGCCTGAGGTCAGTAACCCACACAGTTAGCCTGCCCGCTCCCCACGGCGGTGTGAGGCACGTGTTTGGCGGCCACGTGGTTTTGATAGTTGTGGGACCACAGCAGCCTCCTGGGGTAGAGTGAGGGATGGCAGAGCTGGAGTCATCCATTTATTGCAAGTCTTTCCACTGCAGAGACGTTGAGAAATGGGGATGATAACGGATGGGTTGGCTGGTGACCCAGCAACTTTGTTTCTCTGACCCTGAAGATGGCACAGGGCCATCTGAGGAAGGGCCAAGCCCTCCCTGAGCTGGTACAGGCCGCCCTGCCTTCAGGACCAAGCCCAGGCCTCGGGGCTCTGGCCCCTGCACCTCTGGAGCAGCCTCTTAGCCCCTACTCAGGGCCCTGAGTCTACTCGCTGCCCATCCTGCTGCCCTCCCAGATGCCCTTCTCTGACTTGTAACCTCGAACACTCCTCTTTGTGCTCCAAAGAGACCCCCTGCTTCTTGAAGCCTTCCTCCATCTCCCTAGAGCAGGTCCCATCCACTTCCCTGCCCCTTGCCCCTCTCCTGGTGTCTGTGGTTCCTTCTTCCATTTCTGAGCCTCCTGCCATGGCTGGGCTTGGGTCCTCTGCGACCCCAGGAAAAGGTCATCCCTGCCTGGATTTGGGCACTTCCAGCTGGAGCAGAGCCCCACACCTGCTCTGGGGATTCATCGTCATCATCAAGTGCCCCATGTCTGCACGTGTGAGGTCCTGTGTAGGAGCACTAGCTCAGAGGCCCCCGGACACGTGACTGTCAGTTCAAATACCCACTGCCCGGGTGGTGCCTTCAGAGCAATACAGAGCAACTACTTCTCGGGATCCTTAGACACTCAGTGACTTCCCTGGAGCCCTCAGGGTGCCCAGTGGCAACAAGATGCTCCCTGGTACCTGGCCTGTCCTCGCAAGCAGCCCCGCCTTGGCTGAGCCCCAGCACAGGCCAGGCACAGAGCAGCATGAGCACTATTTGAGAAATTCCTAGCACAGAGCACACAGAAAGTTCTCAATGAACATTCATGCAGTGAAACGAGGCAGCCTCACCCTCACGTGGACTGTAATATTTAGCAATGAATGTGGAGGCTCCTTTCTGCTGGATACTGCGAGACGCAGCCGCCGCCTCGCCAGCAAGAAGCACAGAAGCATGTGTGCAGCCAGTCAGTGCTGGGTCTTAGAAACCGCTTCAAGGAGGACACAGGGGATTGCCCTCCTCTCCCGGCCAACTCTCAGCCTACAAGGGCCATCGTGCCCTGAGAGGTCACTGGCCAGACCACAGAGGGCAGGGAGGGAACCAGCAGGGAACCCTCTACGAAGTGTTCAGTCATCCTGACAACTACCTGACATCTGACCCAGAGCTCCTGGTCGGTTCTGCCAAAGCATCAATTTGGTGGTGTCTGTTCTGGGTGGTTGTAAAACATGAAGGGCACTTCAATCTGTCTCTGTCACACACACACACACACACGAGATGCCTCTTCTCGTGTTCAAGTTCAAGACCTTCTCCAGGCACCTTCCTGGGCACCTGACTCCTTGGGACCCTTAGAGTCCCCTGCGGCCTATGTCCCTCGAGCCCAGGTGGCCCTCCTATTCAGCAAGTAGTCCCAGGTTCCTCACCTGATCCCCAGTGGAGACACCTGAGTTGCTCCAAAACCCCAGCCTCCTGGCCTCCACCAGAGACAGGTGTGCTGGGGGTAGGGGAGGTGCTGCTCCCCAAGGGACTCTGATGCTTGCCCTGAGGGTGAATGTCATCTTATGTAGATGACATTGCCCTGCCACACCACCACTACACTGACAACACAGCAGTGAGGAGCAGTGGAGACAGCGTACGGGCTTTCCCACCCTCACACCATGAGGCGGCTCGTGACTGAACCTCTCTGATCTGTTTCCTCAGTCACAAAACAGAGATACTACCGCCTAATTTGCAGGGGCTCAGTGATGCTCATCTGAGGCCTGAAAAGGTGGGCAGGTAGTCAGGGATCAGCTCCACTGCTCCCCTCTTGGCTTCCTGTGCTGTGCCTGGAATGCAGCTCCTCTTGAACTTCGCTTGTCTCTTTCTCCAAATCCAGGCAGGAGTCTCTTCTCTGAACACTGCAGCAGGGCGGGCCCTTGACAGCAGCAGCCTCCAGCCCCCCACCCCGTTAGAACAGAGCAAGTAGGGGGAGGGGAAGGGGGCCATGGGCCAAGGCAGGAGCCAGTGCACAGACCTGCACCCTTGCTCACATCAGCCCTCACCTAGGAACTCTAAATTACAGGACACTGTCTAGTGTTGAAATCCTGTGACTCGCACCTTCCAGAAAGAATCACTGCCCACATCGGTAGAGACCTCACAGTTTCCCAATCGTCCCCTTTGATCTTCTCACAAATCCACTGGTCGGACAACCTCCCCTTCACAACAGAAGAAACGGAAGAAGACTCAAGATGCTACATGGCCTGTTCACTGTCTCTTCCCAGCTGAAAGCCACCGTCCCACCACCCCTGAGCTCCCTCAGCCTCTGCCCACACCTCTCTGGGGCCTCCACTGCTGTGGCTGCCAGAGAAATCCACCCTCCCCGAGCCCTCAGGTTCCCTAAGGTCGCCATGCTGGGCTTCCCTCCACCCCTCCAAAGGGACTGTGCCCCAACCCTCTCTCCACTCACAATAGAGCAATCCTCTCCACCTCTGCCCTTCCCTCCCCAGACTCCAGAACCTTCTATCAGTGGTTCCCTGTCAGCAGTCTCCCAAGCTCTTTACCTCACCTGGCTTGCAAGACCATTGGCAATGTGGTCCCTACAACCATGCATACCAGCTCACACATCAGCTCCCTGTCACTGCCATTCACACCTCTGTGTCCAGCACCACTTATCTGCCTGCAGCAACCCAGCCCCTCACCACCTTGTTTCCTGAGCACAGGAATCATCGCTCCCCCTGCCTGCCCAGCACTCCGTTCTGCCTCAATCCTGAGGTGAGCATGGAAGGGGCTACGGGAAGGCGAGGTGCTCGCCATGTGACCTTGAGGGCAGGAATGTATTTTACTGATATGTATCCATCTACCCACCGATCTGACCAAGCAGCAACAAAGGCTCACTGTGTGTCAGACTTGTGAACGGTGAAGCGTGTGCATCCAACACGTAAGAAGTGTACGGTTTACCTTAAGAACATCTTGCTTGCATTTTTCTACTTTGTCTTGTAATTTCTTAAGCTGTTCAGGGTTGAGGGACGGGTCCCCTTTGCTGTTGGTTTCTCGCGATATTGCCAGCTTCTCCTCTTTGCACGCCGCGTGGTAGGCTTTCTTTGCTGCTTCTACCTACAGGGAGAATGAGTTCCCGAACGTCAGGTTTCTGAATGTCACTAGAGGTTACACAGACTATGGGCAGTGCTTGCACTATCAGGAGGAGAGGAAAAAGCAGGTACAAAACTGTGTGTTCAGCACAATTACAACCAGTTACACAGAGGAGTTCACTCAGCAGACACTGATGAGTGCCTGCACTGTGTCAAGTGTGTTCTAGGCAAAGACACCAGACAAAGAGCCTGTGCTCTCATGGAGCTTACAGTCTCGCTGGAGAGGCAATGACAGGAAACAGTTAAAGTACAGAGTAAATGAGAAGGTGGAAAGTGCCAAGATGGAGAGTAAAGCAGGAAGAGAGGCGGGGAGCACCGTGGTAAGACTAGGCTGACAGAACTGTATACAGAGCAGTTGGAGAAAGCCACCCCAGATGACATGGAGCAGAAATGTGAAGGGGGTGTGGCTATTTGAGGGAAGAGCATGCCAGGCAGCTGGAACAGCAAACACAAAGAAAGTTCCAAAGGAGAAAGCTAACACAAGAGTTGGGAGGCAGGGGTGTAGGCTACGTTTTGCAATGGCTGTTTTACACACATATATACGTATACATACACACACATATAGACACAGATGTGTATGTATTTTTATTTAATAGAAGCTGCCTGACTTGAGCCAAAGCCACAGATTTCATTCTATAGAGGAAAGATGAGTTTGTAAGCCTGGCTTCATGAGGGGGACGGTATCATTACGAATAGGGCCAGGGACAAGAAGGAAGAAGAAAGAGATGTGGCAAAAGCCATGACACAGAAAGAAAGGAAAGCCTGCTGTTACAACCCACAGATGGAGGTCTGCTCCGGGGAATTCTGAGGGGGAGGAAGGCAGTGCAGCCCCTGACAGACGCCAGTGGAGGGGTGGGGACGGAAGGAACGGGGCTGCCAGGCTGCAGGCGCCAGGTCTACCTGTGCTGAGGATTGGGGGTTACTACATATGACAGCCTCCAGCTAGCCAAGGCTGGACAAGATTCAATGGCTTCGGTTGCTACTTTTAGAAAAACGAATACCACTGTCACCTGCAAATTTGAAAGAAAAACCCATACAAGAGAGAATAATTTCAAATGGATACTTTCTGTTAGCCCAAAGGGACTTTTAAGTCTCTCAGGTGCCCAGGGTTGGGGAATTATTGTGAGAGGTTAAGAAGAGCTTGGGTTTTGAGCTCTACCACAGGTGTGTGGTTCTTATTGTTTCCATGAGTGTAAAATGGGTTGTAAAGGATTAAATTTAAAGAATGCACATAAAGCACTCAGCGTCTTGAACTTGGGTAAATGTTAGCCACCATGGGCTCTGGCCTGAGGGCCGGCCCCTTCTCTACTGGCTGTAGCATATGTGCCTAAAGGAGCCCGCAGGAATTCCCGGGAGCATGGGAGGGAGGGCTGCTGGCGGGGAGGACTGGCGGGAGGGCCGCCAGCTGGAGCACAGGCGCAGCGGCCGGCGGGCGGGGAAGCAACCTGCAGGAGGGGTGCACCTCTTTCAGCTTCTTGGCCCAGGGCTTTTGTGCCTTCCGAAAGCCATCCTCAGCTTCTTTGGTCTCCTTAAAGCTTCCCATCATCTGCTTGTGAAAGGCCTCCTTCTGCCAGTTCTTGATCTTCTCAAAGTCCTTGTTCATCAGCGAGGCCCTCACCTCCAGGTGCAGCTCGCTCACCCTCTCTGCCTCGGACATGACAGCTATCCAGGCCTTCTCCACCGTCCCGTACTGAGGCCCTGGCACAGGAGAGAAGCTGGTGGTTACTCTGCGCTGCGGGTCCCAGACAGCCCTGGGCTGGGGACGTCCTCTGTTAGCTGCTCAGCTATCAGGACTGGATTTTAGGCCAGCAGCCTGGCTGCCTGGCTGGGAGGTTTCCTTCTGGTTGTTTCAGGTATTTCTCTCTCGGTGGCGGCGTTCATTTTTCAGTTCCCAGGATGGAGAAAGAACAAGGCACTAAAGCTGGACCTGCTCTGCCATTCTTTTGTTAGGGAAATTCGAGGATTACAAACATTTCCTTTTTTTAAAGTTACTGAGCTCTTTAACACTCAAATTTCTGCATCTCAGACATTTTGATTTGCTTAAGCCTGGCTGGAGAAGGAGGGCTCTGGAGTGAAGGGATCCCTCTCCCTCCCTGTGGAGGGCTCTCAGCACGGCTCCCCTCTACCCGACCACAAGCTGCCCCGCAGACAGGGGCCTCTTCTATTCCCTCCCAAGAAGAGCCAGCTCAGGGCAGACCGCGAGAACTGCCTGGCGAGTGGAGGACTGTCTCCTCAGCAGAGTGGAAGCCCTGTCTTGCAGGGAGGAAGGAGAGCTGGAGCAGGAACCTGCTGTGGCCCGGGGAAAATCTCTAGATAGTGGTGTGGGGTGCCTCACTCCTTCTCAGGAAGGAAACTAGTCATCCAGCCTGTCATTTTGCTGAGGGTGTGGGGTGGTGTGCCATGAGGTGAGGGAGGGAGAAAGAGGCTATGACAGAAGCTGAGGATGAAAATGGGAAGGCCCAGGTCCTGTCCTCGGGTGCTCACCGGGGACAATGACTATTTGAGCTGGGGAATGACACAGAGACGCACTGGGGGGCAGGGGGCGAACAACTGTGGAAGGTTAGCCCCCCTGAACCTATCTAATCCCTTGCAGCTCCCGCTCCGCCCAGGTCTGCGACACCGCGGTGGGATCCACAAGGCGAGGGTGCCAGAGTTCTGACTAAACAGCAGGGCCGGTGCTGAGAGCTGACCCTGAAAGGTGCACATGAAACAACAGCTGCCCTTGACTGAAGGAGCCACCGCTCCCGGGCTGCTCCTCCCCAGCGCACGCCACCACACTCCCTGGCACCCATTCTGTACCACGGCACTGTGCTAGGCGCCACAGACAGCCCGTTTCAGCATCAGGGGAAAGATGGGCAGCTGGACTACACCTGGCCGAAGCTGCCTGGGCGCCCCGTCCTCCAGGACCCCTTACCCAGTGGCCTGGCTTCCCCTGGTTGGCTCCTCTCAGGACAGCTGGTCACGATAGAAGAGCCTGCCCCAAAACATACCCTGAGAAACTCCCACTAATGGCTTCTGTCCCAGGAAATCCCATACTCAATCAAGCTCCTCCTCTATCTATGTGGGAAGTATGTTCTGAGCACAATCCATATCCACAGCAGCATTCTGTCACAAGCTCCAGAAGCTCCTGAGTGTTGGCGGGGGGGGGGGGAGCGGGGACAGCAAAACCTGCATCACAGAACACCTATAGTTATTCCTGGCAAAATTCAAAATTAGAAAGCCTGCCAGATGTGACCACGTGGTCTTAGCTGACTTGCTACATGGCCAAGCTTGCAAACAGCTCTCAGTATAAGAACCCACAGTGCTGAGCAGCAGGGCCTTTGACTCGATAGGCACGCACTTACTCAAGTCTGGGCCCTTAAGGAGCTGTTCTGAGCTAAACTGGCAGGCACAGTGTGTCCTGTGACTGACAAGAGCTGCACCAGAGACTCGGATGCTCTTCGCAGAGTAGTCCTGTGTCCCGAGGAAAGGGAAGGAGAGCTCACGCAGCCTGTGCTGCTGGGTGACGGCACCCTCCTGCTCCCCTATTCGAATCACTGTCCCCCAGAACTGGCACCAAGATCTTATAAAAGAAGAAACCAGCACAGAGAGGATCAAGGATTTGCCAGGGTGCCTGGGGCCAAGATGCCCTGTGCAGTGGCCTCCCTACCCTTCTCCACAAGCTGCCTCCAGCGCCGGGCCCACTCGGTGAGCTGCTGTGCGTATGCCTTCTCAATGCGCGCCCGCTCATGCAGGCAGTTCATGAGGTCAGTGCACAGGCGGTGGCCATCATCGATCCGCTTCACGGTCCGCTTGTAGTTCCCAACCTAGGAGACAGAACCGTGCTGTGAGGCTTGGGCTCAGGGCAGCGGGATACCTGCCAGCCCTCCTGGGAGTGGGGCAGCCTGACCCTCCCTGCCGTACAGCCTCCATGCCAACCAGACTCTCAGATGCTCACCCCTCTCCCATTTGAAAGGCGCCCTGCATTGCTAGATGACAAGCTCCCTGTTTTTATAACTAGCAGGAACATACTAAACAGCAATTTGGAGCTTCTCAATATCCATGCAGCTAATGTCCACGCTCTGACCCGTGGGTCAGGGAGGGAGATAGATCAGCATGGGTAGGGCTATGATGGAGGGAAGCAAGAGGCTGAGGGCACCTAGAAGGGCATCTCGCACAGCTTCTCAGAGTAGGTGATATCTAACTAGAAAGACGAAAAAAAGAAAAAAAGAAAGAAAAATATTTTTTTTAGTAACTCAGATTAAAATGATTTTATAATTAACATTATAGACCCTTGGCTCAAGGCCTTCTGACCACCACTGCTATAAATAGGTTTTCAGGTGCTTTCTGCTTTGAGATCATCACACGCTGGATAATTATTACTTCCCAGTTATAGCAATAAACACTGCTTCCCATTTACTAAGCCAGGCACCACACTGGGTGTGTTTTACGCCTCCAAATACTGCCACTGCCCTAACAAGCAGGGATAACCGTCTCCATTTTAAGATGAGGAAACCAAGGCTCAGAGAAATTACATAGTTTGCGAGGATCCAGCAGTTGCAGTGGGCTGGGCTGGGCTGCCACTGAAGGCATTTTTTCATATGGTTCCAGGTAGGACAGACTTGATGGCAAAGCTCAGACCGTTATTTGATTTGACAAGGGTCAAAGTGGGTTTTGCACACATGACAGGAGGGACTGCTCATCTAAATTATAAATAATAAAAGAATAACTGAGAGAATATTCGTGGCTAATTTGAAGTGAAAATCAGTGTTCGCTATGTTTCATTTGGTGAGCCGCTGATTTGAAAGGACACTATGTAGCTGATCCTGGAGCACCCGGGGAAACCTGACAGAGAAATCATATATTACACTTCCAACCCTTTCCTCCCACTGTCTCCAAAAATCTTAGGCAACCCTCTGTCAATTTTACCATTTCTAAAAGTATCTTTGCCTGGCTGATTACTCTCATATTTCCTCTCTGTTGCGAGTCAGTCTGGAAGCTCCCGGAAGACAGGGAGGCCTAGTTCCCACATCTACAGGAAAGGGTACAGCCGTCTCTCTGCCAGGCTGCAGAGACCAGTGGCGCAGCCTGTTTAACTCTGATTATAAACAGTTCAAACTACTCAAGTTTCTCCTATCCTGAGCTGAGTTAACCAGGTGAAGAAGAGGGGGTGGAGGAGTGGTGGTAAGACCTTGCAAAGGGACTTTGCACAAGGACCGCCCCTGAGGCCAGAACTCCAGACGGGCTGAGTTGACCCCACTCCCGTGAGAACCAAAATCCTGGGACAGCAAGGACCCCTGGAAGTCAGGTAGCCTGGGCAGCCTTCTCAGAGGCCCGGTATGGTTTACAGCAGGCTTGCTGAAGTGCAGGAACAGCTCTGGACTCCAGCATCGGCGAAGTCCCGTGCACAAAGCCCTCCAGCGCAGGCGTGGCCTGGCTGTTACTTCTCAACAAAGAAAGCAGGTCAGCAGCTCCCCAAGACACAGAAGCTGAACCTGAGTTTTCAACTCCATCCTTCAGCAGCCCCTTTTTAGGAAGGCAAAAGCAAGCATTTCACAACCAGTGGGAAGTGACATCACATGTTTACTTTCCTTAAAATAGAGCCTTGCTGTTATTTTGAAATTTACAGCAGGGTGAAAAAAATAAAATACAGCTCAGTATCACTGAGCTCTGGTGGCAAGAAGAGCTAAGATAATCACAGCTCGATTCAACCTTGATAGGTGACATGAAACCACAACGCAGAACTGGTTTTCATCTCACTGTTGTTACCAATAATATTCAAATTGGTAATCAACATCAAAATAGCTGGCTCTCCAGAAACCTGCCCACTTCTCTGGCTTTCAAAACCCCTGTAAAAAATTTAGGGAAACCAAAAAGATACTTCTTAACAAAGCACACATTGGTACAAGCCATCAGCACACACCGTAGCTGCCAGTCATATTTAAATGCGAACCCCTGAAATCTGAAAAGCAGCAAGGAATACAGAAAGGATGTTTCCAGAAGCACTGTGACCACTGCTGGGGCCAAGGAGAGAAAGGAGTGCTCATGGCAAAAGGCACTGAGATGCTCCAGCAACTTCTGCCCGGCCATCCTTCGCACAGTGAAAAGGCTACACGTGGGCTCGTGACAGACCATCGCTTTAGTCCACGCATAGGGACATTTATCCGATTTCACTGTTTCCATCTCCATAAATCACCTGGTGACAGAGCAATATGGCCTTCCCGCTCCCCTGAGCAAGGCGCTCAGGGTCGTCCTAAGAGCAGAGCCACTGACAGCTGTCTTTCTAAACTGATGTAATCTACATGCAATAAAATTCACCCTTTACAGGTATACACTTACATGAGTTCAGACAAACGTACGCTGTGTATAACCACTACCATAACAAGGTCCAGAATATTTCTATCCCCCACAAAGCTCCCTTGTCTCCTCTTGCAGTCAGTCTCCTCCTACACAGCCCCTGGCAACCACTGATCTGATTTTTGTCACTTTTCCAAGATGTCCAGGATAAACAGAATCACACAATGTGTAGCCTGGCTTCTGTGACCAGCTTTGTCACTTACCATAATGCTTCTGAGGCTGATCCACGTTACTGCCTGTATCAGTCATTCGTCCTTTGTATTTAGTAGTGTTCTATTGTGTGCATCTACCACCATTTGTTTATCCTTTCATCCTGCTGAAGGACATTTGGGTTGTTTCCAGTTTGGGGCAATTATTAAAAAAGGAGCTATAAACATTCACCTACAGGTTTTTGTATGGATGTATTTTTTCATTTCTCTTGGGTAAATACCTAAGAGTGGAATTGCTACAGGGTAAGTGTACATCTAATTTAGAGGAAACTTCCAAACTGTTATCCAAAGTATCTGTACCATTTTGCATTCCCATCAGCAGTGTATGAGAGTTCCAGCCGCTCTGCATCCTCACTAGCACTTGTATTGTCAGGTTTAAAAATATATATATTTTATGGGGCCGGCTGCGTGGCCAAGTGGTTAAGTTTGCATGCTCCGCTGCGGCGGCCCAGGGTTAGGATCCTGGGCACGGACATGGCACTGCTTGTCAGGCCACGGTGAGGTGGTGTCCCACATCCCACAACTAGAAGGACCTGCAACTAAGATATACAACTGTGTACAGGGGGGGTTGGGGGAGATAAAGCAGGGAAAAAAAAAAAGGATTGGCAACAGTTGTTAGCCCAGATGCCAATCTTTAAAAAAAAATAAATAAAAAATATACATATATTGTAGCCATTCTGTTTAGTACATAGCAACGTCTCATGGTGATTTTAAGTTGCATTCTCCTACTGTCTAATGAGACTGAGCATCTTTTCTTGCTCCTATTTCCCATCTGTATGTCTTCTTTGGTAGAGTGTGTTCTCTTTTTTAAACGTTTTTTAAATTGAGGTATAATGACAACTGATTTTTAAGATGTAAGAAAAATTAATTTTCAAATATATGATATATTGACCATACATTAAAGTTAGGACATATATGGTTACCTATTTCTGCTTTATCAGTTTTGCAATTAAAAAGCGTCTCTCTTGCTTTCCAAAACACTAGGTTGGTTTGAGATGGCCAAAAGGTAGATAACTTTATGTAGGAACTGAAAATAAACAGCTTTCTTCCAAACCTTATTATCAATTGATTAGTTCACAAAATGCCCACTCTTTAAACTAGGTCTAAAGCCATCTATGTTCCTAACTTCCTCTAAATTCAGACTCACCCCGTCAGATACCAAGATACTAAAGAGAGATCCTCAACATACATGCGCCTGGGTGCAGGGCCAGGATACCTCCTCTGCCCCTCAGGGAGTGAAGGGCAGGAAGGAGGGGTGAGGGGTGGAGAAGGCATGCTGGAGGCAACATCCAAACTAAAATTTCAAGGACAAGTAGGAAGCTGTCCAGATTAAAGGTGAGGTAAGGGAAATGATCCAGGCAGGGAGAACAGTGTTGGTCAAATGAAGAAGGTGTGACAGCATGGAGACGGAGGCACCATGAGAAGTTCACTGGGAGTGGAATGTGGAACAAAGAACACAGGGGAATGACTAGAGATTTAGTTGGGGGTTGGATGCAGTGGGTGGGGTGGTAGGTGGGGTCAGAGGGTGAGAACTCTCAAGGGTAAGGCCTTCACCCTGAAGGGTGCCATGCTCAGGCCACTGTCCTGGTGGGGCTCATGAGGGTAAAGCTCCTGGAGGCCTCTTGAAACGGGCCACAGCAGTGGGCATGGAGAGCGAGAAGGCAAGAGGAAGGAACTGCTCTGTCCCTCCAGGTGGCAGATGGGAGTAGGACAGAGGGAGTGGGGGTCCTAGCTCCCAGGAACCTCAGATGCTGGTTCATACAGGCTGGGCCCATCAGGCTCAGGAAAGAGCTGAACAGCCTCCTTTCTAGAGTCTCCAGAAGCCACTCTCCCGCCTCCCTCCTTCCAACCACCAAGCTCTGCCTTGAGCTCACCAGAAGCCCGACCTGTGCTGCTGTCCTCCTGGGAATCAGAATGGCTCTTTCTCCCTTCCACCCACAATACCCTTCATCCGGGCCCAGAGCCCGCGGATGCCCGCCCTCCTCCTGGCTGCCTAGCTCTCCCTTTCTGTAACTGGAGCTAATCTTCCTCGGGCTTTCCTCGGCCCCAGGCCCTGAGAATCCAGAGTCAGACAAGCCCTGGTTTTACAGTCCGCTAAGGTGCGTCTGGGGCTGGAGTTGCAGTGACTCCTGTTCAGAAACATCTGCACAATGGGCGACTCAGAGCAGTGGGCTCTGCCTAAAAGCCAGCTGTTTATAATTACAGGGGTGCTGGGAAGGACTGTCCAAACAGGTCACACCAGTTCCTCACTCACCCTCCGGGTGTAAACAGTCCACAGCTGCCTTTCGCAAGGAGCTGGGGAACGTGTGCTTCTCTGCCTTAGAGCCTACTGATCTTGGCCAACTCCTTTCTGCGGAACACAGTGACCAAAGGCAACAAGAAAGCTGGAGGATTTGGAAGCAGGCCAGTGAGACCTCTGGGGTCCCAGCGAGGTGAGAGGGGAAGTGAACGCAGACCTGCAGCTCCTCTGAGCTTCCCACCCGCTGGTCCCCAGGGCCAGGACTGGGCCCCAGTGCAGTTACCATTACCTATGTTAACTGCGGGCCATCACGTCAGCAGAACCCATAGGGTGCCACGTACTGGGCACCTTACAGAGACCTTCCATTTTATTTATTTATTTATTTATTTTGAGGAAGATTAACCCTGAGCTAACATCTGCTGCGAATCCTCCGCTTTTTGCTGAGGAAGACTGGCTCTGAGCTAACATTCCTGCCCATCTTCCTCCACTGTACGTCGCACGCCTACCACAGCATGGCTTGACAAGCAGTGCATGCGTCCGCACCTGGGATCTGAACTGGCCAACCCCCGGTCACCGAAGTGGAACATGCAAACTTAACCACTGCACCACTGGGCTGCCGCCCATTTTATTCTTTTTACATTCGTCTTTGGTTGGCGACCATTAGGCCCATCTCATAGACACATTACCTGATTACAACCAAAGTCGCAGGGTGAAAGCCATGGCCCAAGTGAGAATGGAACCAGGCAGGGCCGCCCCAAAGCTCATGCTCTCCCACCTGGGGCTGCCTTGGCCCCGAGGCACCAAGGGTGCCCACAGCTCATCTCCACACCACATGGAACCCCAGGGGGCTCTGGACTCCTTCTGGAACCCCAGTGAGGTTCTGGCTGTCTCACTGCTGACTCGATGAACAACAGAATGAGGGAGCAGCAGGCCTCACGCAGAGGGTGCTCTCAGGCCTGTGCCCCAGACCACCCTGTCCTCCCCTAGCCAGCCCCTCTACCCACCCCGCTCAGACACCTCATCCTGCCGTCCCAGGTCTGTGCAGACCAGAGGCTGCAGCGCACAGGACAACATTAACCCCAAATACCTTTCGACTCTCCACCTGAAGAGGGTGTGGACCTCTATCTTTCTAGTCACCACTCTTTCTCCACTGCCTTCCACTGTCTGCCACACGGCAGGCACTCGATAAAAACGTGAAAGGTGAAACCATAAAGTGACTAGAAGAAAATGTAGGTGAATATCTTTGTGACTTAGGGCAGAGCAGGACTCCTTAAACAAAATTTCAAAAGTAAAAGCTACAAGGGTACATCACACATACGTGTGAGTGTGCATATATATACATATACAGACATATATATAAATAAATTTTATTACATCAAAAATTAAGGATTTCTGTTCCGACACCAATACCGTGGACAAGGTTAACAGATTGTAAATACTATCTCCCAATCCACTATGTCTAAATTGACAAAGGACTAAAATCTGGAAAATCCCAGAAAATCCTACATATCAAATGAATAAAGCCCCGTGGGAAGACAGCAGAGTATGAATAGGCAACTTCAGAGAGAAATGGAAGTCCAAAGGGCTAACGCGCAGCGAGATGCTCACACTCAGGGGACCTGGAGGAACGCCCATGAGGGCAGCGAGCCAGCTCTTTACCCCGACAGACCTGGCAAACCCTAGAGAGCAGGAAATGCCAAGTGTGGGGTGGAGGTGGGCATATAGGACTCCTTATCGCATGCGCTGGTAGAATGACAGCCCGGGGCAGGCCTGCAGACACCCAGGCAGTAACGAAGTCATTAAGCACACACAAGCCCTACAGCGACCCAGCAACTTCGCTCCTGAGTGCTATCCCTACACAAATCTGAGCTGGGGTCATGGGGCACATAGGCGTCTCCTCCCTGGGGCATGGGGGGTGAACAGGCGGGGCACACCAGTGTGGTGGCAGGAAAGAAGTGCAGGACTAGGTGTAGACACCACAACCTGAACAGACCTCAGAAACAGTGCCAAGTGGAGAGAAAGAGACGCAATGACAGGGAGCATGATATCCTTGGTGTGAATTGAAAATAGTTGCACATAAATAACACTGATCATCAATGTAAATTAATTTGAAATAAATGGATCTACTCCAAAAGAACATCATATAATTCTAAAAAAAAAAATAGTTGCACATAAAGCAAGGATACAAAGTTTACAAGAACACAGGCTAACAAAAGCCATAACATCCGAAAGGGGGAGGGGACTGGGCGTCAAAGGGAGGGAGACAAACAGAGGAGGTGGGTGTTGATGAGCAAGCCCCAGCCTACCTGCCCCAACTGCAGCTCTCTATTAAGGGTCAGCTGAGGCTCCCCATGGAGGCTTCCCTGACACCTGCTGTCCCTGCTGGACCACCAAGAGGGAGCACCTGTATCACCTCCACTTGCAGACAGGCGAGACCAATTCCCTACCACAGGCTCCTGCTGGCTGGTCCACCTGGGGGCCACAAGGGCCCTTCCAAACACCGTCCCCATGCCCAGCAGTTACAGCTCGTCCCACATGGGTCTCAATCACGCATGTTAGCTTCCCTGCCCAGCTGGACTGCAAGCCTCTTGGCAACGGGCACTACACACTGAGTGTTTTTCATCAGCAGCAGCATCATAATAGAGCACGCCTATGCTTTGCCAGGCAATGTGCTGACAGCTCTACATGTCACCTCATTTCATCCTGTGACAATCCTAGGCAGTGGGTACAATAGTGTTCCCATTTTACAGAGGTTTGAAGAGGAGAAGTCACCCATGATCAGGCAGCCAGAAGGAGGCAAAAAACCCACCTTCCGGAAACTTCCTCAGGCTAAGAAGAGAGGTTGTAGAGCCAAGACTTAATGGGTCATAAGCAGGTGATGTGTGTGCTTCCAATCAGCCCGGTGGGTTCCAGGGAGGGCCACAGAGTTCAAGACTGTAAGGCAGTGCACGCCCCGCTCCTGATTGCACGCACGCTGGCAAGGTTCATGCTGGGAACCCCAAACGTAGACTCCTAAGACCGCTTGCCAAAGATGACCTTGATTTTACCCTCAGAAAGCTTATGCCCTTTAACCTGCGACCCTGAAGGCCCAAGAACTACACTGTTCCCTCTACACCTGGAAAGGCAGGTTCAGGGAAGAGCCAGCCAGGCTGACCAGACAAGGAAAAGCCCCTGGTCGTGCCCCCCTAGGCAAGTCCACGGAGAGTCAAACGTTTTATCCGAAGTTGATAAAGCATGCCGAGAGGCTCCGGGATATTCTCCATCAGTCTGAGAGACAAGGATGAAAGGTGATCCTGTCGGGATTCCTTAACTCCAGTCCTGCAGACGGCAATGAGATCAGCTAAGTGAGCCTTTGCTCTTGTTTGAGTCCATCAGCCCCACCGTCTCTGATGAGGGGAGCAGCAAAGATCTAGCCCTGCCCCAAAATAAATGACCTCGCACAGGTCTCTCTGCCTGCATTTCTATTCCTTCAGCTGTAAGGCGGAGTTAGAGCTGATTTTGTGAGGACCAAATGCACTGGATATGGTGGGTTTACAGTCCAGGCTGGCTTTCTTCCCGGTCAGGCATGTTCTTATCCTGGTGCGGCCATCACTTGACCACACCTCGCCATTTCTTCATCTCGTCCATTCAGAGACGAAGTGAAGAGGGGGACAGGATTAGATGACCTCCAAGGGCCCTTCACAATTCCAGGATTTCTAATTAAAGAGTCTGTCATGCCACCAGCTGGCTGGCTATCCCCTTAAGCACTCATAACTCAATTTTTGAGGGTCTGGCAAAACCCACTCGCCACTCACAAATATGTAATGCACATCTACTGGGTGCCAAGGACCATGTGAGGGAACAATGAACAAACTGTCGGGGTCCCTACATTTGTGGGACCTATGGTCAGATAAATAGCACAATCACAAATGGTGACAAGTTCTGGAAGAAACACTCTGGAGGGTGGTCAGGGCTGCCTGGAGGAAGTGATGTTTGAGGGGAGGGCAGAAGGGAACTTTGTGGGGCAAGGCCAGTTTCTGAAGGCTTGAGGCAGGGTGTCAAGGCCCACAGAGCATAAGCTATACTTAACGCCACCTCCTCCAGGAAGCCTCCTGCCAGACCATCCCCCTCTTGTTATTCTTGCATGGATGTCTGCTGTCACACGCCAAAACGTGATAACATTGTGAGTTCTGAGGGTGAGGACTGTGCATTATTCTTCTCCATCCTCCACGCCAAGCACACAGAGGGCACCCTGTCATATCTTCTCAATGCCCAGTGGTGTTGGGAGCAGGGGTTCCCATTCCACATAGACAGGAGGTGACTGAGAGGCTGCTGAGGGCTCAGCCAGAGGCAGAGGCAATGAAGAAACTCATGATCCTTTATTTATCAAATTCGTTGTTTTTTTTTTTTTAAGATTTAAAAAAATTTTTTTTCCTTTTTCTCCCCAAAGTCCCCCAGTACATAGCTGTATATTCTTAGTTGTGGGTCCTTCTAGTTGTGGCATGTGGGATGCCACCTCAGCATGACCTGATGAGCTGTGCCATGTCCATGCCCAGGATTCGAACTGGCAAAACCCTGGCCGCTGCAGTGGAGCGCGAGAACTTAACCACTCGGCCACAGGGCCGGTCCCTATCAAGTTCTTAATCAATGAGCCACTGGAGCTCTCCTACAAAAACTAAAAAGAATCAACTGTCAGCACATCATCAGATGGTAACTCCAGGGATGACAAATGAGCAACTAACGCACGTGTCTGCCAGTCTGGAAAGAGTCATTCAATATAAACCAGCAGGAGAGCCTCCAGTCCCTCCACTCACGCTTACAAGGCTTTCACTCAAAGCCAGGGTCCGAGTTAGTTTATCCTAGGTCAACTCGTGTCCCAGGTAGGCTGGGAGGCTCCAGGACTGGGCCCTGCAGTGTCACTACGCCCCCACCCACACTCCCTGCCGAGTGCATGGCAGATGCCATATCCTATACACACCAGCAGGGCATCCCCATGGTGACAGCGCAGGGCTTCCTATCTTAGGCACCTTTCTTACAACCTATCCCAACGCCTACTCTGAACCTTCCTTTCCAAATAGGGGGTCACAACTGATCTTAGGGTGGTGAAATCTGTGATGTGTGCTTGGAAATACCAAGGAGTAAGGGTTGTCTTTGGAAAACCATCAAGTCTGAGCCTTGTTTTCACACTGAGCTCTGGCAGCCTGCACGCCTACAGGGTTCCACTTCTCCTAGTTCTCTAACCTGCCTTCCAGCTCACCTGCCATCTGGGCTCCCAACTCACCTGGTACTGGAGCAGAAGATCTAGGAGCTCCTCACCTTGGTGCTCCCCTGAACCACCATTTGGACTAGCCCTAACCTCACCAGGCTCCCCACCATCAAAATGGGGTAATGCGATTCATCTGGCAGGGCCGCAAGAGGGTTAGAGATCTAAGTTCCTCGCCAGCTCACTGCTGTTGCTCTTGTTTATTACCAGCCTCAGTTTCCAGCCGCCCTGAGCCTGACTGGCATGCTCTGGCTCAACTCAGACGCAGCACTAGTCTGGTCATTGCTTTGGGGCCTCATTCAGGTCCCTAATCCGGTTTTCAGTTCTCGCCTCCAACACTGACCGGCCCCACCCTCTGTTTCTGGAATTTGTACTCATCAAGTAGGAGGGTGAAGAAAATGAGGCTCATTACCCTGCAAAGGTACCCTTTGTTGTTTGAGAGTTTAAATCACAAATCCCAGACTTTAAAGATCCAACAACTTTAAAGATCAATGGCATTATCAATCTTTAAATGTTCAAAATGACAAACTGAAAAATGGAAACCCAGAAATTCCAAGGCTCAGATCTAACTCCAAAGGCAGAACACATAATAACATAGAGAGGAAGGATGTGTTTAAACAAAGTTATTTTAGAACTGAACTCCTCCTTAAGGCTGGTCAGCGAGGTTCACCACGCTCTGCGCCCTCGGCACACATTGCTCAGATGTCATAAAGGTCCAATGACACCCGTGGACTTGCTCATGAGCACAGCACATGCCCACCTTTAAGACCCCACCCCGGAGCTCATGATCTCCTGGGCACACACACTCACCCTTCAGCCAAGTGCCCAGGAAATGGCTGGAGTACATGGCTGCCTAGTGCCCAGATCACTGCCCTCATTTATTCTCCCTCACACTCCAGGTAGGCACTGTAAGGGCTGTCACCAGCCTGGATGGTGAGACCATGTCCCCAGGTCTGTAAGTGAGGGCTCACTGAAGACTGGCAGCTTTTGGCAGAAACTCCAACAGTGAAAGGAGGCAGGGACAGTTACAGAGATGTCTGAAATCAGTGAACCCCCAAGGTACAAAGACAAATTATCTAGCAGGGAAATCCCAGATTGTAAAAGCAGAAATTAGCACTTCCTCCAGGTAGCGCCTCCCCTCGTCCCATGTCCACTCACCCCCAACTTGCTGCTTCCACAGTGTGCCAGCCATCCCCCACCCAGTCCCCTCTCAGAATCCCTGGCTTTCCCTTCATGACTCCTGCTACACCCTGCCCCCCCCCCCCCCCCCCCGGTCCACACACACACACGACCGTGAGCTCCTCCACCCCATCTCTGCACCCAGGTCCCTCCGTGCCAACCCCACCCGGCCCACTCAAACTTCTGTATACACATGTCTCAATGGAGCTAAGCCACCACAGTCTAATTGAGTACTTAAAACCTCTGCAGTTCTAAAATCATGTAATTTATTTGTTACTGAATAGAAAGTGGAAATGTTTTCTCTTACATGGCTTAAAGAAAATACTTCAACATCACTGAAATCAAATGAGAAAATTAAAATTTATCTTCAGAGGATAAGCCTGACAGCAAAAAACCTTGAGTGTTCAATTCTCTCAAGTTAAAAATGGATCAGCTCTTTACCTGACATCTTAGATAGGGGAGACGAGCCTGCACCGATGAGATGAAATGCCATCTCATTCAACCACCGGGCCTGTCTCCACATGTGCAACGTTCATGCGTGTGAACGCTCATGCTGAGAAACAGAGTAAGTGAAGAGGTGACACTGCGAGACCACTGGGGCTCGGGGGTCACTGGGACCCTGGCCTTGCAGATGCTACCTGTAATTCCTACAGCCACCCTGGGAAGGAGGAATTAGCAATGCCATGCTACCCGCTAGGAAATTGAGCAGGTTATTTCACTTCTCTGAGCCCTCAGGGTCACATACTAACGAACGGTGGTGCCATGGTCTGAACCCAGACAGGACTCAACTTCTTCACACTAAAAGAGAAGCACTGAAGTGTGTGGCAGTCTCTATACAGAGCTCCCAGGAGGCTCAGAGCAGAGGCAGAGCCCAAACCCCAGCTCCACCACCTACTATCTATGGGAAGTTGGGCAGTGCCAAACCACCCAAGCCTCAGTTTCCCGACCTGTAAAGTGGAGATCAGAATCTCAGCAGGCAGTTGTGAGGACTGAGAGCAGGGGCCAGGCACAGAGCGAACGTGCAATAAATGCCAGCCGTTACCACTGTTTTTTATTTCTAAACTTTTTGTTATAGTTTAACATTCCTGGACAAAAGTACACAGATTGTGAGCATACACTTACGCGCGCACAGCTCAATGACTTTTATGAGTGTACATACCCATGCAGGGGATACAACAAAAGTCACTGCTGTCCTAGAGCCACCTCTGACGCAGCTCTGTTATGCCCACTCAGGAGGGACAGCCCTCTTCTGCATCCTCACAGCATTTGATCCGGACCATTTAGTCACCTTTGCCTGTGTTATATTCATGCTAGATCCCCACAGCCTAGAATACGGCCTGGTATATAGGTGCTGTATAAATGTTTACTGAAAGAATGATTTCTCTTGAGTATTATGGCTATTTACATACATATTTTAATGTCAAATATTTGTTTGTAAGCTTCTTATGAGCAGGGCATATCTTACTACCCAGCATTAAACCTCATCCTTTCTCTGATTCACTCATACATTCAATCGACAATCATTCAGTGTGTCAAGCACCGTGCTAAGTCCCAGATACCCCAGGAGAATCATGCCCTTGCCCTCACAGAGGGCATAGCCCAGAGGGAGAAGCAAATGGTGATGGTACAACACGATGGATGAGCATGCAGGAAGGCTGCCTAAGCCTTCCAGGAGGGATCAGGGAAGCCTGTCTGGAGGAGGAGCTCCCTGAGAAAGAAATGGAGGTTGGGTTGGAGGAAAGAACACTACCCTCCCAGCCCCAACCCTCCCAGGTTGGGAGGCAGCTTTTTGTGGTGGGAGAGTGGGGTGGCTGAACCTGACCACAGTGCAGGGCAGAGCTCCTCAGGAAGGGCCAGGGAGTCTAGCAGCTGCCAACACAGGTTCATGTCTTAGTCATTCTAAAGAGTGTGGTTTCACTTTGAAGGTGACGTAGAAAACTGAAGCTTCCCACCCTGGCCAGAGAGTCATACAGGTTTGCTTTTCTGGATGGACCACCCTGGCAGCAGGATGGAGAACAGACTGAACACGGCATGGGAGGATGGGGGCGCCAGTGCCCTAATCCTTGCTTATGGTTCAGCAGATACTAGTTTGGTTGAAAGAACGAATGAATGGTTCTATTTAGAAACTTTAGTGAAATTAAGGTATGCCACCAGGCTGTTAGGAGCTATGTCCGAGCACAGTGGAACTAGAACAAAGCTGATCCACAACTTGTACCCGAGGAGCCCAGGGACACGAGCTTCATGCACACTGCCCCGTGGGGTTGACACCCACAGACAGGCCATCACACGGAGAAGTCTGTCCAGGTCTGTGTATGTGGAGGGTGGCCGGAGAAAAAACAGAAGGCATCACTGGCGCTGAGTGGCCAAGCAGTATTTATTTTTACACGCCTCGTGCTTCCCCCCATGGAACTCGCCCTGCTGCCCCAAAACTGCCCACCACAGCAAATGATGGCTCTGGGGTCCCAAGACTGTGCACTCATTTGGGACTCCAGGACTCAACCGAGGGCCTGGACGGTGGTAGATGCCAAGTCAGGCTTTGCAGAACCATGAACACGGGGCAGTAGCATCTTCTAAATGTCAGCCACAAAATTGGTCCAGAAGGATGGGAAAAGTAAACACCATTCCATACAGACAGCTTTCCAGCAAAACAGCAATGTATGTGGAGATGTTCTCATGTGATGTGCTACTCCACACAGCTCAAGTCTGAGAGGAACCTGCAGGGAGAGCCTTCTCTGAAGAACAGGGTAAACACTGACAGCCACATGCCAACGCTTCAGGGCTAACATTCCCAGAACATTTTACAAGATATTTATGTCCTCTTCATCCCCTAAATATTCTTCTCCTAAAGGCTCTTTGTGCCACAGAGAGTACAGCACCGGGCAGCCCCCGCCCGGCTGCATCCAGGGAGATCTGACGCTAATAGCACGCACTGCCGACAGCTGAGCGGAACTCTGCCTTAGGGATGAGGCAGAGTCAGGGTCCCGTTCCTGAAATTAGCAGTTTGCCCTCTCCCAGCCTGGCCCCCAAAGAGCTCTCGGAGTTTCGGACAGCAGCACTCAGGCATGCTGGGGACAAACCCACCATCATGTGCCCAGAGCCCACCGAGGGCAGGGGAGGCCAGGCTTTCCTAGGAAGCATTGGTGACACTTGGAATGCCCCAGGGCCTGCAGCCTAGGCTCTCTCCGTACACCAGCCCCCAGAGCCAAAGAAAAGACCCAGAAGCAGGGCCTGGAAATGGCGGACATAGTGGGAGGACCTGCAGGCTCCAGAAGTGAGCCAGAAGACTTGCCAGAAGCAACTGAGCTACCCCATGCCCCACTGGGAAGTTTTTGGGCAGGGTGTGCCAGGCTCCAATTGGCTGAAGAAGCCACCCACTTGGGGAACAGCCTCCACTCGGCCCCAAGCTACCCAATCCTGCATGACTTCTCACCTCTAAAACAGGCCCTTGGCTCCAAAGAGGCCAAGATCCTCTGCCCTCTGCAAGACCACACTCCTTCCAGCCTCCAGACTTTGCTCCAGCCTGGAATGGCATCCCTCCTCCCTGCTCCCCAAAGCCCAGCCCTACCGACATGTGATGTGCTACTCCACACAGCTCAAGTCTGAGAGGAACCTGCAGGGAGAGCCTTCTTTTGTGGTGATGCCAGCCAGCAGACCTTCCTCCTCTGAACTCCATGGCTCTGCCCCTCTGCCCTCATACTCCAAGGGCCACTGTCCTTTCTGCTCCCAGCTACGTTATAAGCCCCTGCATGGTAGGAATCAGGTGCCCCCTCCTCTGTTTCTAAATCTCTTACTACAGTGTTGGGTAATACAGAAAGTGTCCCCTCCAAATACCCACTAAATACCTTTATTTAAATACCTTTCCTGGCCCAGGGGGAGACCCACCTCCCGCTGTGCACCCCAGCAAATCCTACAGCACCTTGCACAATGATCTGTCTAGCATCTGTCTCCTCCCTCGGGGAAGTGACCTTCAAATGTCACAGCCAAAGGCTCTTAGAGAGCAGGGCCTTGTCCCTCCTATGCAGGCACACAGCCATCATGCAGAAGATGGTTCTGGAATGACTCACACCAGTCAGTATCTTTTGGTGGGAAGGAGTAAAATTAAGCACAAAAGACTTTTATACCTTGAGACCCCAAGGCTTTCTTTAGATTTGTGCACCCCTGTGGGTCACACCATTGAGAAGTCGCCTTCCATGGGAAAGAGGGAACTTGCTGGCAGCTCAGAGAGATGTGCAGCTGGCAGTGTGCAGCCAAGTCACTGAGAGCCGAGCAGGGCCGGCTCAGCCTGAGCGATGGCTCCTCCATTCAATGAACGTCCATCAAGGGCGAGGGGGAGGACAGCACAGCTGATTTACACAAGCTGAAGAGTAATTTCAGGGACAGCATCACAAGATGAGCAGAGCCTGCCTAGAAAATAAACCCATTTGCCTCCACATTCTTCAGGCAAAAGAAGATGTTCTTGTCTCTGACATCATCGCAGCTAGGAATTTAAGAGGGAGCTAAGAGCTTAAATCAACAGCAAAACTTGTTAAAGCTACTCGACTTAATATACGCTGACAAGACATACTGACAACTTTCACTGACTTTTCTTTTTAACGAGGAGATGAAGAATTCTGTAATAACACTATATTTAGCTACTTAATTTTTCCAGAGCAGTTTCTGCCATCAATTGGGTCGTCAAAACAATGCTGCCAAACACACCCTCCAAGAACAAATCATACGTGTGCATGCTGATGACCGCCGTCTCCCACATAAGAGGGACAGAGCTCCCAGCCAGCACCTGTCTTGATGCCCTGCACCATTTTACAGGTATTCATTCCCTTAAGCCTGGCAACAGTACTAGGATGCAGGTACCAGTATTACTCCCATTTTACAGACTGGGAAATTGAGGCAAAGAAAAATTAGTAACTTGCCCAAAGTCACACATATGTAGTAAGTGACGAGGCAGGGAGTCAAACCCAGGCCACCTGGCTCCAATGCATGTGTCTGAAGCTGTGCCCTTGCCTCTCCCAATCTATCACTCATAAGGCCTTCTGTGTGAGCTACCCTCTCTGCACCACCACTCTGCTCAAGGCAGGTTCTGATTAATACCAGATGGCAATGTCACCACAGTTAACAAAACAGAAAGTTTTCCCACAACTCTAAAGGATTCGATCTATAGTTTTGGTTCAGTGTTGAAAATAACAAGGACCTGCATTCTAAAGGCCAGCCTCACAGGAATTCACAGGAAGGCTCTGTATAGCCACCACTGGCTCCTGAGTGCTTCTGCAATGCTGGCAAGGCCACAGCCTCCCTGCGGGCCAGTCAGCGGGGTTTGCCTGCCTGTGAACCCGGACCTGCATATGGGGGCAGAGGGGCAGTCCTGAATTCCAGCATTGTCCCAGAGGCACCTCCAAACTGCACCTGTAACAGCCTGTCCTAGTACAGCTTCACCTAGTTGCACCACCAACCCACCCCTCATACCAGGAGAATGCACCTGACAAGGCCAGGAAGCCGTTGCTGCCGAGATGCTGGGACATGCCCGTGACTCTGTCACTGCCCCTGTCACTCTTGCTGCCTTTTGTGAAATGCTTTCTGGGGTTGATGTGCCTCTCTGGCTACTGAAACTTGAACTCTGGCCTGGATACCCACCAGGAAGGTTGCTACCAGCCGAGGGGTAGGGACTCGGGCTGTCACATTTCCCACTGGAAGCTCACAGGGTCTAGCACACAGTAGGTGCTGAATAAAGACATACTTTTAATACAAGGAAGTATTCAGCTGAAAGTCAATAATGACCTTTCACCCTTCATAGGAAAGAAAAATACTGATAGAATTTTGAGCTCCTTGCCCATCTTTTTTAAACTTGGGCACCTGTGATCACTTGTCTCTGTTAGACTATAATATCAGATAGTATTTGATGTCAAGCAAAATTATACACCTAATTAATCTAAGTTTATAAAGATATTTCACGCAAGTCTCCAGTAAACCCCAGGGGACCATCCTCATCTCCTGCATCACTCGAGCCTCCTGTGTCAGGAAAGCATCCCTGTGGGTGCTGATGCCAACGTCTCCATTCTCATTTCATCCTTTCAGCCTCCCTCGAAGGCCAGTATCATCACCTCTCTAGAAATGAAAATGCTGAGGCTCAGATCAGTTAAGCAACTTGCCCAAGGTCACATAGCTAGTAACAGCACAGATGGGATCAGAACCCAGATCTTTCCAACTGAAAGCCATTGCTCTTTTCACTAAGCCCACAGACACCAGGAAAGTTCCAGGGGTTTTGCCACAAGAACAAAATTTGATCAAAAATGGACTTGACTTTAACCAGCAGGCAGGAAAAGTAAGTGAGGCTCAGGAAAGGAGAACTTCATCTGCATAAACTGACAAGAATATGCTCCAACAAGCTCAAGGCAGTGTGTTCTGCCCTCTGGCCACTTGCTTGCACTGTCCAGCATGATGGCACAACACACCATTCGTTTTTCCATACAAAACTCAAAAGTAATGCTGCCTCTCAGGCCAAGTCTGGTAACTAGCGTATGTCGCTCCAAGTCATGGAGTGGCTAAACTTGAAAGGGAGGACCCAAGAACAAACAAACTGACAAGACCTCTAAAACAGCTCTCACCTCTTCAGGCATCAGACTTTGCTAGCAAGGAAAACTCGCCACCTTCACTGATAGCTAAGCCACACCTGCTGCCCTCTGGATCTGACCACAAGTGCTGGGCTAGTTCTGAGTATGCTCATCTCATCCCATAATCCTGCAGCGCCCCCTCAACACCCCGCCCAAAGGCCTGTCAGACACCACTGGCCTGGTCTCTGCATTCATCAGGAAGAAAGCACGGGCATTACCTCCCAGAAGCTATCGCTGGACACTTCTACTCCAACGGAGTCATCATAAGTGACCGACATCTCTTCAAAGGGTGAGGGAGCAGCAGGGAACGCTTAAACTCAGAGGCCAACTTCCGATGCTCACAATCCGTAGGCAAACCTATAAAAGAAAGGTATATTATTGTGGTTTTTAAATTCCCAAGGTGAAAAGGAAGCCATCTCCATTTTACAACTTTGATTTCCATCACTGCGTTCAGTACAGAACAGTGGAAAATGTTTCCTGTAGGTGGGAGAAAGACAATAAACTAAACTCTGGGCATTGACATCCATGTGTATGTTTCATGCGTGCGCACGTGTATTTCACATTAACGAGTAAATCTTCTCAACATCCTACTGAAGAGCTCAAAGAGCTTTCTGAACAGTTCATGTTCTTAGATAACAGACTGACAACCTTACTAAATAACCTTCCTCGTTCCTTAGAGAAAAGTATAGAGGACTTGTGAGGACAATATGCAAAAGTAGGAAGAGTCTCTGCATCTCTGTGCTCCCCCTGTCCCAACATGTCCCACCACCCAGCCGGACGAGGACCTGGGGTAAAATGTGAGTGGAAATAATCCACCTTTAACACCTGACTCCACTCTCCACAGTTTCCACTGTGTTTTGCTGGTGTTGGGCATTGTCTCCTCCCCTCCCCATGACTGACTGATCTCAGCCCCGAATTCGGACCAGTTTCTTCTGACTATGTGAGGGTCAGCTAGAGAAAGTAAAGACAAGCAAGCCAAACTGATCATTTCTGAGTAACGACTCAGTGTTCTAAATCCAGGCAAGGGTAACGGGGCGATTATTTCCCTGCCAGGGGGAAGAAGGTGGAGGACGCCCACTACATTTGTAAGCACAAGCACTTTGAGGGAAAGACCCGTCCACCACCAGATGAGGCTCTTTGACTTCTTGGTGAAAAGGTGACTCCACCCTCTTTTACATGCCCCTGTGCTCAGATCACAAGCCAGAGACCCGAAACTTTCCTAACTACCATAGTCAGGAGTCCCAAGCCTCAGCTTAATCTCTGGGAGGGAGAGGGTGGTGTGGGGCAGGCAGTGATCTGCACTGTTACACCTACAAGGTGCAAGACTGTGTTCTAGGTACTTTTCCACAGGTTATCACATTCAAACCCTGTGATTCCCTGTGGGACAGTCTAGAAGCGCAGTAAGGAATAGAGACTCTAGAATCAGGCTGCCTGGGCTCCAATCCCAGGCCAATTACTCACTAGCTGGGCATAATAATGGGCAAGTTACTAACCTATCTGGGCCTCAATGGCCTTATTTGTAAAAGAGAGACAATAACGGAACCTGTATCACAGAATTACCATGAGGGTCAAACGAGGCAATACACACAGGGGTGAAAAATACATGGTCCATAGTAAGCACTGTGGACACAGTAAACTATAATGTAATTATTATTAGATAGTAATTATTACTACTATCATTACTTCTATCTCTACTTTATGGTTGAGAAAATCGATGTTCAGGAAGGTTAAGTAACTTGCCCACAGTCACCCAAGTAATGAATGGTGGAGACCAGTATTTGACACCACCTCTGCCTGTTTGCTAAGGTAATGTTCTCCCCATCACATCAAGATGGTTTCCAAAAACCACATCAAATTTATATGTCAAGCATCCTGTAACCCAAGATTTAACTGCTAATTAAAAGGGTTTAATCTAATGGATTTCACAGCTTCCAAAGTTGAACACAGCACTGTACAGCCAATACACTCAAAGTAAAGAACGGATCATGGTACTTCAAAGCCAAGTAGTCCAAATGCACACTCGCCATCACCAGGCAGAGTCGCACAGCTGCCACACACATGCTCTTCCCGACAGCTCGCTGCTTGGATCTCCGCTCCATAATCATAGGGACAGCGTGTCATTCTAACCACTGGAAATTCACAAAGGCTGGATAGGCCACTCTGGCCTGGGCCCTGGTGCCATGTTTCACAGCATTCTCTTTTTATGTGAAATCCTATGCTGTTAGCCAGGGCCCCCTAGAAGCACCCCAGCCCATGTCTGCAGCAACAGAAAATCTTCCATCCAGAGTAGCTGGTCTCTGCTCCAGGCTCCTCAGGGAGTATCTGGGCTTTCGGCTCAGGCGAGTCTCAAAGCAGCCCAATCAAGACGCTGGCTAGGCTGCCTGGCCAGCTCCAGAGAGCAGCTGCAGGGAGCAGGTGTAGGGAGGAGTGGGCGCCTGCCCTTGACGGAAAAGCAGCTTGACACCTGAAAAGCTCAAGCAGAGGAGTTCATTTGGGTTCAGCCATGATTTAGACACTAAGGGAGGATGAGTTTTGCACAAGATTTATTAAGTACCTACTAAGTGCCAGGAGTCGAGAAGAGGTTGCCCCTGGGCTCAGCACGAAAACAGTCAACTGCCAGGAGCAAGGAGTTGAATCACCGAGAAGAGATGCCCCGCCAAGTAACAAACCAAGAAACACGAGCTGTTGAGGGCATTGGAGATGACCCGTGTGCTTAGCTGCCCAGTGGGAAGAAGGAAAGCCCTGCCTGCACACAGTGGCAAATTGGTGCTTTTTCCCCAGTCCAGGGCCCTGGATCTCACCATAGCACTGTGCTCGGTGACTGGGACATCCCCAGGATCACAACCGCACAAGGGCCAAGCTGACCCCACTGGCACCCCATGTAGCCACAGCCCAATGTTTAACGACTACAGTCAGCTCAACTATCCTCCTGTGTGCTATTTAAAGTTCATTTCAAAGCTGAACTAGAGCTCTCACACAAATTCGTCAGTTCTTCAGTTCCTCACCTCCCAACTTACACATTCTCCAAGCTTATATATGAATGTCATTATTAATCTAAATAAAACAAAATTAAGAAGGCAAATCTCTTTTGTAAAATTGTACAAGGCATTCCAGACCCAATATAAATGACTTTTGGAAGCTCTGTACCACCACTTCACTTCTGGCTTGTAATAATTCAGAATTAATGACATTTTCCTTCTGAATGCTTGAAGCAGATCTTACACAGGGTCTCAGTGAACTGTTAAGTCTCCTCTAAGAGGTCAGAAACCAGCAAAGACATTCACAGTCCTATAGAGGAAACTGAGGCAAGGCATAAAAAAAACAAATAGACATCAAAGGCGGAGGAGAAACGGAAGATCTCCCACCCAAAGAGTGGTTGAGATAATGTAGTTCATGAAAGCCTAGGATGGTGGCAATCAGGAGTGTTCAGGTTCAAATCACAGCTCCACCAGTGATGAGCTGGGTGAGCACGGGAAAGTCACTTCGTTCTTTGAGCCCCAGTTTCCCGAGCTGTGCTCCACTAGCTTTCAGTGAGGGTTAAACAAGCTGGTGCATGAAGGTCCCAGGACCCCAGGTTGCAGCCCATGGCAGGGCCTCCCTCAGAGGGAGCCTCATCCTGGCCCATTACCCTCAGTTCCAAGTGTCCTCACTACTTTCTTCAGCTCTACATGACAGTCACAAGGAAGGCAAGCAAAAGCGAAGGCCTGGGAGACAAGAGTCTGCACCACAGACAAAACTCAACTAATATCAAGCACTGGTTGACGTGAGAACTCATCTCTGACATTCAGAGAGCAACACCAACCTCTGGGGGGCTTGAGTTCAGGACCCACCCCTCCCAAAGCACCCTGCACCAACCTCGGTGATCCTGGTCTCTCCCGGCTCTCCCTTCCCTCTCTCATAAACCCCCTTTCCTTCTCCCCATTGCTGGTATGCCCCACAGTCCATCCCTGAGATTCTTCCTGTACCTCCCAGCAAAGGCCTCATCCTCTCCTACAACTTCAAATATCACCAATATGTGGGAAGTAGCCCCTTTCAAGAGACAACCTCTCAGTAAAATCAAGATGAGAGTGTTTCCCTCACAGGACTGGAGGAGGATTAGAGACGAGAAATCGAAATCCCATGGCATACATCTGACACCCTAAAAGTGGTAGCCAGTGCTCTTAGAACCCAGCAAACCACCAAAAGGTAATGAGATGCCAGTGATGGGCTGGATCTTCTCTTTGTTTTTCCATGATTATTGCTGCTGGGCTAACTACTTTTACTGAGGCTTCCCCCACAACCATGACACTGTCACCAGCCCGCCTTCACTCAGCCACGAGGAGGCCAATCATCGCCTACGGTCTGGGGACATTTCCTCATGGACCAGGCGCCATGCAAAGTGCTTTACATGTGCTGGCAATCGGCCAGGGTGCTGCCCAGGATGAGGCTCCCCAGAGGGAGGCCCGGCCATGGGCTGCTCCCTGGGGTCCTGGTGCCTTCATTTAACTCTAATGACAACCCTGTGAGGGAGCTGTTAGCATCATGCTCCTTGTTAAAGCTAGGGAAACTGAGGCACAAAAGGGTACGGAACTTGCCCAAGTGGTAGAGTTGAGATCTGAATAAAGGTAGGTTCACACCAGCCATGCTCTTAACCACTGACTGTAACCACCTCAGTGCTGAGTTCAAATATTCTAGAATATAAAATGTGAAAAACATATGCTGCTGTGCCTTTCCAAGCTACTACTGAAGTCCTATCCTCATGGACAGTCTGTTATCCCAGCCTTTCAGATGTATGTGAGTCGCAACACTGTGATTTTACTCTGATTTCCCTCATTAACGTCTTGCATAAATTATACATGCTGCTCTGTGTCCTACCTTTTCATTCTTTAATGGTGTCATTTGTGGCACAGATATTCTTAATTTTAATATAGTCTAATTTATCAATATTTTCTATTATAGTAGTGTTTTTTTATGTCCTGTTTAAGAAGTCTTTTCTTATGCTGAGGTCATAAAGATAATCATTCACCTGTATTATCTTTTAAATGGTTTTGTTTTGTTTTGGTTAGTTTTTACTTTTCATACCCAGAAATGATTTTTGTATATGACATACAAGTTTCATTTTTTCCCATGTGGATATCCAACTGTTCCAGCACCATTTGTTGAAAAGAGCTTTTTTCCCTCCCTATTCTACGGTGCCACCTTTGTCCACAGATGTGGGGATCTGTATGCAGGCTCTCTGTTCTATTCTGTGCCTGTCCTTGTGACAGTACCACATTGCCTTAATTACCTCAATCTTAAAAGAATTCTCGGTATTCAGCAGAGGAAGTCCTCCCACTTTGCTCTTCTTTAAGAGTGGTTTGGCTATGCTTGGCCCTTTGCATTTCCACATACAACTTAAAATCTGCTTGTTCAGTCCCACCAACCAAACAAATCTGCTGTGATTTTGATTAGGATTTCACTGAATCCTCAGACCGCTCTGGGAGAACGGATCTCTTTACAATATTGAGTCTCCTAATCCATGGAATATACCCCATTTATTCAGACCTTCTTTAATTTCTTTCAATAGTGATCTACAGTCTTTTTGTATAGAGAGTTCTTGCACACCTTTGGTTAGTGTACTACTCGGTATTTAATATGTCTCATATAATAAATAGCATCTTTTTAAATTTTCACTTTAACTATTTATTGCTAATATAGAGAGAAACTGATTTTTGTGTACTCACCATGTATCCAGCAACTTTGCATTTATTATTTCCTTTTTTGTACTTATTATTTCTAATAATTTATTTTTTTAATAACTTTCAGGTGTACATCATAATATATTCCGAATTCTGTGTAGATTACATGATGTTCACCCCCCAAAGACTATAATTTTATAATCCATCACCACGCACATGCGCCTAATCACCCCTTTCGCCCCCCGCCCTCCCCCCTTCCCCCCTGGTAACCACCAATCCAATCTCTGTTGCTATGTGTTTGTTTGTCATTGTTTTTACCTTCTACTTATGAGTGAGATCATATGGTATTTGACTTTCTCCCTCTGACTTATTTCACTTAGCATAATACCCTCAAGTTCCATCCATGTCGTCACAAATGGCCGGATTTCATCATTTCTTATGGCTGACTAGTATTCCATTGTGTATACACCACATCTTTATCCATTCGTCCCTTGATGGGCACCTAGGTTGCTTCTAAGTCTTGGCTATTGTGAATAAGGCTGTGATGAACATAGGGGTGCATGTATCTTTATGCATTAGTATTTTCAAGTTCTTTGGATAAATACCCAGCAGTGGAATAGCTGGATCATATGGTAGTTCTATTCTTAATTTTCTGAGGAAGCTCCATACTGTTTTCTATAGTGGCTGCACCAGTTTGCACTCCCACCAGCAGTGTACAAGGGTTCTCTTCTCTCCACATCCTCATCAACACGTGTTGTTTCCTGTCTTGTTAATTACAGCCATTCTGACCAGGGTGAGGTGATATCTCATTTCCTTTTTTGTATTCATTATTTCTAATAATTTATAAATTCGTTTGGATGTCCTATACACACACTCGTATCATATTCAAATAATAACAGTTTTATTTCTTTCTTTCCAATTCTTATGGCTTTTATTTCTTTTTCTTGCTTTACTGAACTGAAGAGGACTTCCAATAAAATGTAGAGATCCTTTCTGGTCTCAAAGACAAAACTTTCAACATTCACTATCAAGAATGACGTTTGCTGGGCCAGTGTGGTGGCATGGTGGTTAAGTTCGTGTGCTCCACTTCAGTGGCCTGGGGTTGGCAGGTTCAGATTCTGGGCACGGACCTAGCACTGCTCGTCAAGCCACGCTGTGGCAGCATCCCAGATAAAATAAAGACTGGCACAGATGTTAGCTCAGGGCCAATTTCCTCACACACAAAAAAAATGAATGATGGGGGGGCTGGCCCCGTGGCCAAGTGGTTAAGTTCGCGCGCTCTGCTGCAGGCGGCCCAGTGTTTCGTTGGTTCGAATCCTGGGCGCGGACATGGCACTGCTCATCAAACCACGCTGAGGCAGCGTCCCACATACCACAACTAGAAGAATCCACAACGAAGAATATACAACTATGTACCGGGGGGCTTTGGGGAGAAAAAGGAAATAATAAAATCTTTAAAAAAAAAAAAATGAATGATGTTTGCCTATTAGACATTATTGAAAGAAATCAATGATGACATAAAGAAATGGAAAGACATTCCATGCTCATGGATCGGAAAAATATAGTTAAAATGTCCATACTTCCTAAAGCAATCTACAGATTCAATGCAATCCAAATCAGAATCCCAATAACATTCTTCTTGGAAATTGAACAAAGAATACTAAAATTCATATGGGGCAAAAAAAGACCTTGAATAGCTAAAGCAATCCCGAGAAAAAGGAACAAAGCTGGAGGCATCACAATCCCTGACTTCAAAATATACTATGAAGCTATAGTAATCAAAACAGCATGGTACCGGTACAAAAACAGACACACAGATCACTGGACCAGAACTGAGAGCCCAGAAATAAAACCACACATCTATAGACAGCTAATCTTTCATAAAGGAGCTAAGGACATAGAGAAAGGAAAGTCTCTTCAATAAATGGTGTTAGGAAAACTGGACAGCCGCATGAAAAAGAATGAAAGTAGACCATCTCTTGCCATACACAAAAATAAACTCAAAATGGATCAAAGACTTGAAGGTAAACCTGAAACCATAAACCTCCTAGAAGAGGGGCTGGCCTGGTGGCACAGCAGTTGAGTTCGCACGTTCCGCTTCGGCAGCCCGGGGTTCACCAGTTCGGATCCTGGGCACAGACCTAGGCACCACTTGTCAAGCCATGCTGTGGAAGATGTCCCACATATAAAGTAGAGGCAGATGGGCACAGATGTTAGCTCAGGGCCAGTCTTTCTCAGCAAAAAGAGGAGGTTGGCGGCAGATGTTAGCTCAGGGCTAATCTCACAAAAAAAAAAAAAGCTCCTAGAAGAAAATATAGGCAATACATTCTGACATTGGTCTTAGAAGGATCTTTTCGAAGATCACGTCTACTTGGACAAGGGAAACAAAAGAAAAAATAAACAAGGGGGACTTCATCAGACTAAAAAGCTTCTACAAGACAAAGGAAACCAAGAACAAAACGAAAAGACAACCCACCAACTGAGAGAAAATATTTGCAAATCATATATCCAACAAGGGGTTAACCTCCGAAATATATAAAGAACTCACACAACTCAACAACAAAAAAATAAACAACATGATCAGAAAATGGGCAGAGGATATGAACAGACATTTTTTTCTAAAGAAGATATACAGATGGCCAATAGGCACATGAAGAGATGTTCAATATCACTAATCATCAGGGAAATGCAAATCAAAATTACACTAAGATATCACCTTACACCCATTAGAATGGCTATAATCACCAAGACAAAAAATAATAAATTTTGGAAAGGATGTGGAGAAAAGGAAACCCTCATACACTGCTGGCGGGAATGCAAAGCAGTGCAGCCACTATGGAAAACAGTATGGAGATTTCTCAAAAAATTAAAATTAGAAATACCATATGACCCAGCTGTCCCACTACTGGGTATTTACCAAAGAACTTGAAATCAACAATTCAAAGAGACTTATGCACCCCTATGTTTATTGCAGCATTATTCACTATAGCCAAGACGTGGAAGCAACCCCAGTGCCCATCAACTGATGATTGGATAAAGAAGATGTGATATATATACAATGGAATACTGCTCAGCCATAAAAAAGGACAAAATTGTCCCATTTGCAACAACATGGATGGACCTTGAGGGTATTATATTAAGTGAAATAAGCCAGACAGAGAAAGACAAATACCATATGACTTCACTCATATGTGGAAGATAAACTAACACATGGACAAAGAGAACAGTTTTCTGGTTACCAGAGGGGAAGGGGGTTTGGGGGTGGGCATAAGGAGTGAAGGGGCACATTTATATGGTGACTGACAAATAATAACGTACAACTGAAATTTCACAATGTTGTAAACTATTATGACCTCTACAAAAAAAAAAGAATGATGTTTGCTACAGGATTTTTAAAAATATCACTTTTTAGGTTAAGGAAGTTTCCCTATACTGCAATTCTACTAAGAGCTTTTATCACAAATGGATGTTTGTGTAAAATTGGCTTTATTTTTCCTTAAACTTGTGGCAGAATTTGCCTGTGAAGTCATCTGGGCCTGGAGTTTTCTTTAAGTAGTTTTTTTTTTTTTTAAGATTTTATTTTTCCTTTTTCTCCCCAGAGCCCCCCTATACATAGTTGTGTATTTTTAGTTGTGGGTCTTTCTAGTTGTGCCATGTGGGATGCTGCCTCAGCATGGCTTGATGTACGGTGCCATGTCTGCGCCCAGGATCTGAAACGGCAAAACCCCAGGCCACGAAAGAGGAGCGCATCAACTTAATCACTTGGCGACGGGGTCGGCCTCACTTTAAGCAGTTTTAATCAAAGATTCTTCATGTATTTTCTATTTCTTTGAGTGTTGAATTTGTAAACTTGTTGTTTTCTAGGGAATCCAGTTCATTTTTTTCAAATTTACTGGCATAAAATTGTTCATATTATCTTCTTGCGAAGACTGAAGGATCTGTAGTAATGTCCCCCTTTCCATTCTTGACATTAGTTTTCTGTGCCTTTTCTCTTTATCAGTCTCATCAGTGGTTTATCAATTTTTATTCCTTTTCAAAGAATCAACTTTTAGCTTTCTTTCAGCTGTCTACTGAATATTTGTCTTATTTTTCCTTGATTTATCCCCCTTTTATTTCCTTCCTTCTATCATCTTTGGCTTCAAGTTGTTCCTTTTCTAACTTCCAGAAATGAAAGCTTAGTGGACTAATTTTCAGTTTTTCTTCTTTTCTAATATATGCATCTAAAGCTATAAATTTCCCTCTAAGCACAATTTTAGCTATATTCCACAATCTCATTTATTTTTCATAACAGTCCTTAGGTAGGTATTTTTACTTCCTTTTTGCAGATGAGAAACCAAAGGTCAAGTAACTTACTCAAGGTTATAAATGGTGATAAATGGTGAGATCAAGACTCAAAACCAGGTTCTGTGGTTCTAAAATTCAAGTTCTTCCTACTATAGTACGTTACATATAAGCAGTTTATAGGTATTATGAATAAAATGCTATGAAAATATTAAGAAAGCAAGGATAAGTCCTTTCCTCCATAGGGTATGGGAAAAGCTAGAAAGGGACTTATGGGCAGATGGGCTCTGCTTTGGTACACAGGAAAAGGGCTTCCTATCTGTAAGGGGAGTAGGGTTGGAGCCAAGGAAATCTCATGTGTCCCTGGAAATCCATGATTGGTGATTTTACAAAAGTAACAGAATTGGCTCTCAGCCTTCAGGCCTCACACAAGCAATGTTCTGCAAGATAAAGTTAGATTCGTTCTTTCATGGCCAGGATTTGACTGGCACCACTGACTCAATATGGCACAATGGTCAAGCACTATACCCGGGGCCACGCAACCTCTTGAATCACACCAGCCATAGCCAAGCTCAGAGACAGACAGGAGGGGACTAGAAGAAAATCATGTGGTTTAGTGATACATGCTCTGTGTCAACTTAAAATTCGAAAGAGGGGAAGACCTGCCATCATCAGCTGCTCTTGGTGAGCCTCATTCTTTCATTCAATAAAGATCTAAGTTTCAGAACTAAGCTAGTGCTGGGAATACAAGGAGCCCATGGGCTAGACCTTAATTTCTTTTAAATAAAACTGAAAAACAACTAAACTGGCCTAGGATAATGGGAAAATTAGGAAAGATTCAAATATTAAATTTGTCATGCAAATAGAAGAAATATTCTTTGCCATTTTAGTACTGTAAATAAAGTAAAATTGGTAATAAATGCTTAATGAAAATCAAAATAAAGTCTCAGAATGTCTGCTCTATATATTTACATAAGACAAGAAAAATGGCAATACCCAATGTTAAAGGGTCTTAATGTACCAATCAACCTGGATGGGTTTTGGGGGTTTTTTTCCTTTCTTTTTTTTAAAGTACTTATAAAGTAGAAAAACAAAAATAACCCATGTTTTCCATAGAGAACTCAGAGAAAAGAGTTTGGCAGACAAAGGAAGGACAGGAAGAAGGATCAGCCACAGTTCCATCACTCAGGGACAACACAATGCCTGCTCTTCCCTCACAGCTTATTTCCAGGCACTGCCTCATGCCTTCCTTAAGGTGGGGTGGGGTGGGGTGGACATGTGTGATTAGGGGGCCAAGAGCTGGAGACAAATAACTCTAAGGTAAGAGGAGAGGGCACAGGGTATGGCCTACACTCTAACAGAAAATGAGCTTCTTCAACAAAGCCCCCTAATGTCTAGCCAAACACTGGCACTCTGTTCTAGTGTGTGGATGCTCACTTGAGGGCACCCCGCTCCTGAGTGGGAATCAACATGGCTGATTCCATACCCCAGAAGCCATGCTCAATCCCACAGGGAAACTAAGGCCACCAAGGAGGAAACTAGAAGAGCTGCCTAATCACACCATACAGGTGTTCAATGACTATAATGAGTGAGTGATGCCTCCAAAGAAGGCTCTCTTGGCTGATGTTGGCCATGTTTGTGTCAAATAAAGCAAGCCTGCTTCAACCAGATGTGGTTCTGCCACCCCACCTGGCAGTCCAGGTAGGTAAACCAACATGAAAGCAGCTCCCATGTATCAAGCACGTCTTAGCACTGCCAGGTGGTCTAGGTGAGCTTCAGATAGACTATTCTTGTTCCTCAAAAACCCCGCAATAATGTAATGTTGTCCCCATTTTACAGAAAGGCAAATGAGGTGCAAACAATTCAAATCACTGGTCAAGGGTCCAACAGCTTGTAAATGCTAGGCCAGGACTTAACCCTGACCATCTGACTCCATGCTGCCCAACTCCAGCAGGACCTGCATGTCCAGCCATGAGTCATTCCCAGATCTGGTAGCCCTGCTTGGCTGGGAGGCTGCTCCCTCAGAAAGGGGGCCTGATTCTCAGGACTGTCTTATTAATATTGATATCCAAAACATCCCCAAACACCCTGGGCCTGCCAGGGAATATTACTCACAATTTTTTTTCATGTACAACATCTCTAACCATAAAAATGAATCTGGGTTTAGCATCCTCTGGGCTAAAAACAGTGTAAGTTGGAGAAACAGTGGCTTCTCTAAGGGCAACAAGAGAACCTGCAAATCCTTTCCTTCAAAAGGAGACCAGGCCGGGCGTATTTCCTGGTTTTGCTTCCCTCATTCTTTCAGGGTCTTGAGCCAACCCTGACCACTACCAGGCCTGTGGACATGCTGTGAAACAAACTGGTCTCTAATGCCAAATAGCACCAAGTGCTCCTGAAATATATTTATCAAGGCCCAAAACATATAATGTATATTTAATAATTAATTGGGTGCTTCTCAATGGGAAGGTCAAGTTCCTGGGAAGACAGTGTGACAGTGAGTGGAAAAAGAGTCTCAGTCCCACCTCTGTGAACTCAGTCATCTGTCCCCTCCAATAGCCCTGTCGTCTCTTTTTTTTTTTCTGAGGAAGACTAGCCCTGAGCTAACTACTGCCAGTCCTCCTCTTTTTTTGCTGAGGAAGCCTGGCCCTGAGCTAACATCTGTGCCCATCTTCCTCTACTTTTATATGTGGAACTCCTACCACAGCATGGCGTGCCAAGCAGTGCCATGTTTGCACCGGGGATCCGAACCAGCGAACCCCGGGCCGCTGAGAAACGGAACATGTGAACTTAACCGCTGCACCACCGGGCAGGCTCCAGCCGTATCTTCTCTAAGGCAAGGACACCACTGGTGCACCTCACCTCCCAAGGTATGAAGAGGCTCTGGGGCGATAACGGACATGAAAGAACTTTGGGAAAGTACAAAGTGACAGACAAATGAGTCAGTACTGTTCTTTCCAAGGACAGGGACTGAGTGTGGCAATTCTTTAGTAGCTTTCAGACTGTCAAGCACCCAGCAGCTGACTGATTATTTCTTCCCAAAGAAACGGAACTACAACACTTGTCTATAATGCTGAATAAGTTCCCTTAACTCTGAACAAATGCTACACATCAGGGAGAGTGATCCTGTTGGACACTTTTCCTGCTGTGCTCCGGGTCCTAATTCTACCTCATGGGCTACACTGTGTGCCAACCACGCTGAAACAGGCTTTTACAGTCTAACCTGGTGCCAGGAAAATGCCACCTGAATTCCAAACAAGCGGCTCTGAAATGAACCTCTGGGATGAGGTAGTGCATGCCGAGTTATTCTTGACTCCTTCCCATCACAGCAAAAGAAACAAAAGACAACAAAGTATGTTCCCCATCTACTTCCTCCAACTTTGTTTTTTGCCCCAAAACAACACTAACACAGCCAGTTGGAAAGAGGCACACAAATCTCTCCCTCCCTCCCCACAAGGGCCCACTGAGTTGACAAGAAGGAACCTGTAAGAAGGCAGCGGCATAGCAGGAGGCTGGAGGACATGCTGGGAGAAAGCAGACAGGTCTGGGCTGACAGAAAACAAAGAAATCTTCCCAATCGCCAGGGTGGGAAGGAACCTTTCCAGGGTAGGAGCCAAGCAGAGGGCCGAGAAATGCAAAGCCAGGGCAAGCGGAATGAGGGGCAATCGCCACAGTAATTTTAGAACTGCACTTGGACCCATCAAGCCCAGACACTCTAAGGGAGGCCCATCTGGAGCCATGCCCTGCCCCTCACAGAACCATAGTCACCCTCCCACTTAAGGTAGAGTCAGACAGGAAACCCGGATGAGCTTCCTATATATCAGCCCTATTCTTCATAAACATGCACTGATCAGCAAGGATCTTCAACCATTAAATAAGTTATAATGAAATAAAAACCCAAACCATGAAAGAACAGGACCAAGATCAACAGGACAACTTTTATTTTAAACTCATCTCTGGGGAAAACACAGATACTTTGGGGAATAAGAGAGAAATTCTAACAAACATTGACAAGAATTCTCCAAAAAGTCAAGGTTACTGTACCCATAAAACAGGAACAGGCTGCTATGAAAAAGGAGCAATCAGGAAATAAGTCAATATTTTTTCTTAGTTTTTAGGAATCTTATTACCAAAATAAACATTTCAATGGATGGTCGGTATAACAGAATGATAAGATTAAAGATGAAGCTACTGACCTGGATGATAACACCACAGGAATTTCCTATCACATGAAACAGGGGAGAAAGAGATGCAAGAAAGAGACTGGTTAAGGGGCAGGGAAGAGCCACCCCAGAGGTGCTACAGGCTGGGGCAGGAGGGCAGGGGAGCCCCGGACTGCGGGCACTGCTGTGCGGCTCACTTACTAGCATCCCCAAGTGCTGTACACAGGTGCTCAACAAAGATCTGAGTGAGTGAGTGAGTGAATAACGAATGAGGACTTCCAGCCTTTCCCTACTCTCTTTCCGACGCTTCGAGGAGTGTAGCTGTGCTGCAGCCACTCAGTGAACTGCCGGTCGTCAGTGGAGCAACAGGCAGTCCCTTAGGCTGGCTCCCCTTGGAGACTTTAAAATTCCAGTCGCACGAGGGGCAAGGACAGTGTGCTTCTGCCTGGGACCCTGTCTGCCCCACTGAAGGTATTTAAGCAGCCAGCTTGAAACCTGAGAGCAAGAAATTCCTGAGTGTAAAGATGTACAAATCATCAACCCTTTTCCTCCCCACACTCCTGAAAAATGCGTGTGCAGTCCTCCACGTGTGTCCTGGCACACAGCAGGCCCTCGTCAGGAATCAGGGAATCCAGGAATGACTGAGGTAGGGGAAACGGTTCCAGATTTCTGGATTTCAGTGACTTCTGCCACTGACGGATGTAAGCACTGGTGAGTCAGAGCCATTCCTAAAATGCTGTGCAGAGCCTCAGAGGTTAAGGGAGGTGACCAAGGGCGCCCTTGGCCCAGGCTGAGAGCTGGCACAACCTCCTTCCTCTCCCCTGGGCCTGATAACAGGTATCAGGTAAACAAAAGGCACAAATTACATAAGTACATCTAGCTCCCCCTTAACGTCCTTAATTTGTTCCAGAAAGAAAAAACAGAACAGGTCATTAGGCTAAAGGCTATTACCATAAAGCAAGAACATTCTGAGCGAAGGCACCGTGGCGCCTCAGGAGAAAGTTCTCTTCAGTCCTCTGTCAGGGCAGAAGGCAGCACAGAAGGAAGGCATCCTCACTGCCACCCCACACACAACGCCGCCCTGGTTCTGTGCTGCCCTGCAGGCCTCGCCATGAGCACACACTGGACCTACATTTTTCCCTGGATATGTTTCTTCTTCATTATCCAGGGGAACATTCTTCATTAATTGGGAAATGACTAAAATTTCTTCTAAGCTACTGTTTGGCCCAGAGTGAGGGGAGGATCATTTCTTATTAAGTAAGGGATGTACTGATCCTTTCAGTCTAGGACCAGATGTTTGAGTACTTACTATGTGCTGGGCACTTGCCTAAGTCCTGGGAGTGGAACAGTGAAGAAGACACACATGGTCTCTGCTTGTCTGGGGCTGCACCCTAATAGGGCAGACTGACAAGTGTAGCAAATGGAGACACGTAAGTTGCTATAAAAAGTGGTGGGAGGAGCAGGAGGGAGGGGCCTGTGGAGACACAGTCAGGCCCTCGGAGGACCCAAGGTGGGTGGTGAGTGGGCATGTGAAGGACAGGGGAGGGGTCTTTCCAACAGAGGGAGGGTAGCAAAGGTCCTGTGGAGTTGTGGGCCTGTCTCAGCATCCAGGAGGGCAGGAGCCCATGTGTCTGCCCAAGGCAGCACGGAGGACTCCAGGGAGGAATGACCCAGCACCACTGACAAGCTGCATAGCAGCTCAGATTCTTATATCTGTGCCACTGGTTTAAAAATTCAAGCCTCAAGTGCTTATAAGACATGCTATTGAAAACCAAGCATGTGTGTACGCATGGTCATTTCATACTTGTCCTTAGGCATTGTTGCATGCCTCTCAGTGTGTGATAATATTTAACAAAAGAGAAACACCTAGGCTTTGACCCAAGTGTTTCTTCTAAAACTTTATCCAACAGATAGATTCACCCAAGAGTCAAATGTAGATATCCACTGTGGTGTTGTTTTTAATAGCAACAAAAATTTTAAAAACCCTGAGCACTACCTCATTGTCCATCAAAAACCAAAACTGCCGCCACACCTCTGGAGTGGAACGTGGGCAGCCAGAGGAGAGAGAGGGAGGGGAGCAGTGTGCACAGCGGGAAAAGATGTCCCCAAGCATTGGGTGAAAACAGTGGGCTGTGGCACGGAGATACAGTCTGATTCCACTGGTATTAAAAAACAATTAGGCATCCACAGTGTGCCCATGCACAGAAAGCTCCTGTGGGGTCTCAGACTTGCTTGGGGAGGCACCGAGGGGGTGGGAAGGTGGCTTTTACATTTCACCTCGTAAACTTCTAAACTATTTGAAAATTGTGACTGTCAGTATGTAATACTTCTGGAATACTAAAACTAGTCAATAAAAATACCCCACTTTCTTTCGTTAATGGCCTGTGCTAGAACAGAGGGAGGACCCCTCTGCTGTGTGACTGCACTGCAGCTTCCAGAGAGGACACTCACGCGCACCTCAAGGACTGACTGCCCCCCTCCTCAAACTCCCCAGGCTCTGCTGCCAGAGGTGCCCAAATCTCCCATCATCTCTCCCCTGTGCTATCGAAGTCATCTCCTTACAGATGCCCCAGCTTCCTCCGTCCCTTCAGTCTATTCTCAACACAGTGAGCCCTTTCCAAACTCAAGTCAGACCACGTTGCCCCCTCAAGTCCCTCCAACTGGTCTCAGGCAGAGAAAAAGCCCAGAGTACTCACGCCCTGCTCACCCGCCCTGCTCACCTCCCACTGCCCTACCTCACCCTCAGACCTCACTCCCTGATGCCGCTCTCCCCTACTTGCCCAGCTCCAGCCACAAGGCCACACTTGCTCTTCTGCTCCCTGGAGTATTCTTCCTCTAGGAAGCCCACAGGAGGAGGCTGGCTTCCTCAGCGGTGGCCCCAGGTAGGTCTGCTCCGACCCGTCCCCCACTCCTCTGGGCACTCCCAGAGCCCTCCTCTGCTTTATCTTTCTCTCCAGAACGCTTGTTTTCATCCAACAGCTTTATCATTTAGTTAGTTCTTCTGTTCATTGCCTGTCTCCCCCAGTAGACTGTAAGCTCTAGGAGGGCAGGGATGCTGGTCTGTGTAACTCACTGTTATAGTCCCAGCATCTAGGGTCTGGCACGTAGCAGTCACTCTGTAAAAACCAGCTGGATGAATACAGGACAAGAAAAGTTTAACTGAAGAGTCTGGGTAATTCTGATTCATACAGACTAAAGATCCACAGATGGAAAATAATTGGAGTATTTACATGAAGATGTTTTAACCCTAGTGGTTAGAATTCTTTTATAAACACTACTGCACATGTGGAACTAAACCACAAATGGGTTTAGCAACCATAGTGGGGGATGTGTGGCTCAGTCCCCGGCTGTCTACCACCAGCCACACAGGAAGCCCTCCTGCTGCTCAGTCACAAGCCAGACCACCGCTGGGGCCCACAGGCTCCTGGGTCCTCTCTGCCTCCAGCCTCAGCTTGGGCTATTCCTGTCAGTCCCTTGTACGAAAGATGGGGACTCCTGCTTCTCTTGAGCCCTCAAGCTGCCTCCCACGTGGTGGGTGCTCAGGGAATAAGGCCTGAGGTAATACACTGCTTTGCACCATTAGCAAAGCAGGAACACGTTTTTTTTTAGTAGCTCAAATATCTGGCACAGCCTATTTTGTTTCCAGTGATTTCATCCGGAAAAGTGAAAATTCCTCAAAGGAAGAGATAGAGATCAGCAAATAAAGTGACTATATCTCTGGAACATTGTGTGGCACATTTACTTCAACAATAGAAAACAGCTTGTGCATTGCAAGATGCTTGGTTTTAAAGGCTTCCCTGCTGAGAGCAGCACCCTGAGGCCCACGGCTCGGCAAGTCCCAGGCCCTGGGCAGGGTGGAGAAGGTCCCCCAGAAGCACCCACTAGGGTGACAGTGTGGGCCAAACACACTCAAAAGTACTTCCAGAGATTTAAAAAAATAGCCAGCATCTCCAGGCAGACTGTGGAGGCCATCTCCTGAAACCAGCAGAGGACTCCCAACCGCTTTGTGACACAGAACGACCGGCTGCAAAGTGAAGAGCGAGCTGGTGAGAGGAAGGGGAACTTTAGGAACTCTGTTAGGACACAGAGCCACTTCGGTGAAAACAAACATGGCTCAGACTCTGGAATATCACAGTTCAGAAGAAAAGAGTAAAAAAAGAGTGGGGAAAAAACACATCTCATGTTGTTTTAGTCATCACTACAGAGCTGCCCTCTTCCTCCCACAGAAAAAAATCCTCTTGGAGAAGGTTAAAGAAAAACCAATGTCTCTAAACAGACCGAGCCAGGGCAGCTACTCCACAGTATCTAACACGGCGCTGCTCCGGTTCGGCACAGCATCGCTTCTGAAGCAGGCGATCCCCACTCAGGCGTGATGACCCCACTTCCCTGGCCTTGCTCTTTCAACTCGCTCCACACAGCTAAGCCCGTGACAGTTTCAAGTCCAAACGTCTATCCCCTCAGTTGTCAGAACCAACGAGCGCTCCTCGTGGCCTGACCCAGTTCCACCGACCTCCGTTCTCATTTCTCAGCCCCATCTTCTCCTGTCATCTACGGTCTTACTGCCCTGCAATCCTGTGGTCTGCTTTCTTCAATTGCATAATAAGCATTTCCCCATTGTCTGTGTCATCTTCCTGTCATTTCTAATGGCCATATAACATCATGTCACACCCCACACTATTGCGCCAGGCCCTCACGGTCACACTGCAGGGACTGGCTCTCTCCCAGTCAGAGCCAAGACTGGGGGCATGTCAGGGCACGCACAGCTCCCTCTTCTGCCCCGTTACTTCGCCAGCGGCTCTCGGGCCCTCGCCTGACAGCTTGATTCACACAGACAGTTTGATCCATTCTAAAGACAGTTGGCGAACCTCTGAGATACAGTTTAAAAAGCAAGATTTCAACCGGACATCCTCAATCTACATTCACGGGGCAGCTTACACACCCACGAGACAGGACGGGAAGACACTCTTGAGAGGTGTGGGAGAAAAAATGACCCCCAAAACACCTTGGCAGAAAAATGTTGCTGCGGCCTTTGGTGGTCCTATCTGGTTCACCCGATGAATCTGAGAATCCCTCAGGAGGTGAAATAGCAGCTGTGACATTAGAGGTGAATAAGAAGCAGCGAGAAAAGGGAAAAGAATGAGCTCGCGTGAAAAGGGGACTTCAGCTGTAGTGGAGACAAGTGAGCCACACCAGAGCTGCTAAGTTCTCGCTTGGTAGGTACAGAAATCAGGTTGTTTTTGTTTGTTTTTAAGAAACTTCAAGTAAATAAACATCTATAAAATGTTAAATATGAAACTCCCTCAAGGTATAAATTTTCAGTGTTCAGGACTCACTCCATTCAACCTTGAGGGGACACTAGTTACCCACACACAGATATCCTGGGGGACTAAGGTCCTTTAAACTTAGTGGGATGGTGTGAGTGTCCGAACACAATGAATTCCCGCCTAGAGGCACGTAGTCAGTCAGTAGTCAGTCAGTCTGCGTTAGGGAATCACTGGAGAGGTCCTGTCGGGAATGCCAACTTTTAAAGAAAAATAAGCACATTCGCACACTCCAAATAAACAAACAAAACCAATAAAGCTATACTGAACGTAATTTAATCGTTGATGATTCAGAAGTCATTTTTCACTCTTACAAAGGGCTCTCAGGGCCAAAATTTGGAAGACTGGTCCCAAATTTGCCATTAAACAGCTGTGGGACCTTGGGCATCTTTTCAGCATCCTACTGCCTTCACTTGAAAAGAAGAATGTGGGGTTAAACAAACTCCTAGTTTTCTCTGAACTTAAAATGTTTTCAAAGAGCCTCCTAGTGGCAAGAGACTATGGGAGAAACTGGGTGGATTAAAGCAAGTGATTTTAAGAGTGTGCGTTTGCAGTGACCTTGAAGGCTGCAAAGGGCTTTCCAGCTCTATCAAGTCCGAGGCTTACAGCCACCCTGTGGGGAGTCCCCACCAGGAGCCCCAAGTCCAGGCTTGAACTCACTCTCAGAGGCTCACTGTGAAACAAGCCCCAGCCAATGTAAATCTCGTGCTTCCTGAGCACGTCTATATCACAGAAATTACGGAACAATGTTGGTGACACAGGATGTCACCTGTGAGACAAGTCCTGCACATATCAATGCCAAGGTTTAAAGGGAAAGTCGACAGCAATTAACACATGCCTTTTACAAAATGAGGCATAGGCTGTCAGTGATCACAGCCTCAGGCACTGTGACAGGCACTCAGATCCTTGGTCCCAGGGTCTTCCTGTTGAAGATTCCCCTTGTCAGTGGTTGCTAGGAGGTCAGGCACAGTGACAACACTGGGGTTCAGTGAGTTGTGAAGTATTCATTAGGTGGGAGCAGTGCACCTGCAAACGGTTTACTCCTGCTTCCAAAGTGTGAGCAGAGCAAAGAGTACCTCAATGTGATACCACAAATGATCCTTCCAGGTTTTCTCTCATGATTACTGTCCTTTTAGAATAGATATCAGACTGACCACATTGCTGGGGACATCTTGCCAATCATGTGACATCCTCTTTAGAGGATGACCTACTCCTGACTCACACAACAAAGCAAAGTTACCCACCTTCCAGGCCTCGTGGCCCACTCTCGCCACCTCTGGGGCTCCAAGGAAAGCCTCACCCTTTCAGACCCTTGTACCTCCTTTCACATTATTTCCTCTCCCTGGAACTTCCTCCCAGATGATAGTCAAGATATTCACTATTCTTCAAGGTCAAGATCAAATGCCACCTCCTCCATGAGGCCTTCCTTTATTCCCAGTCAAAATTAAGCGTTGCTGCCTGGCCTACCCTGAGCGTCATGCTCCTGTCTTACAGGACTCACTCCATTCAACCTTACATGGACAGTCATCCAGACATCTGTCTCTACCACGAAACAAAAGATCCTGGAGGGCAGGCACCACATGGTGTTTATTTTTGTACCTCAATCCCAGCACAAGGTTACTTGTACTGAATACGAAAGTCCTACTTTTTCCCTCTTGATCATGAGATGACTTGGGAACTGAGCCGTGCTCGGGCACAAAGAGACAGAGGAAGTCTGAGGCTCTGACCCTGTGGCGTGGCCGCCAGCCCTGGGGTGTCAGCTCAGGGCTTTGAGCGTGAGAGAAATAAACTTCTTTCTTCTGTCCCTAGCTCCACAGCCACAACACACAGCAGCACCAGGGCTCACGGCCCCTCATCCCTCACTGACTCCAGCACCTCTCTTGGCCCTCAGGACTCCACGTTGCACAGAGCCCAGCATGGTGAGACACCACTCAATCCTGACCCAAGAAGTACATGGATGCCACGTTCCTACTGCACTAAATGAGGAGGAACATTACTGACCAAATGAATTTTGAGAGTGATCGTCTTTCTTACTTTTAAATTAACTGAAATGTTTCAAAAATGATTTTGGAAGTGTGGAAGTAGGTCACTGTAAAAGAACAAACAGCATACTGATAAAAAACAAGAACATCTCCATGGTCTGGGTTATCCAATCTCTCAATCTGGCTTGAATCAATGGGAAAATTGACTCAAACAGGAAAGCAGTTCCTGTCGTCACCAGAGAGCAGAAACCACAACAACAGTCAGTATTTATGGAGCACTTCCTAGGTGCTTGGCATCACTCCTTCTCAGAACACCCTATGAGGCAGCTACTACAATCCTCCTACTTTCACAGGTAAAGAAATTAAACTCAAAAGTGTTTAAACAACTTGACCCAGGCCACACAGCTAGGAACTAGAGGAGCTGGACTCAGACCCAGGCCAGGCGCCCCAGAGCCCGCCCCTTAGCCGCCAGGGCGTGCTGCCTCCTGGGTGAGACGAGGATGATGGAAGACTCCAGAGGCAGAGGTGAGAAACGTGAGCATGACTCCGACCAAACAAAAGGTTGGGGGCCTAACGGGGGCAGCACTCCAGCCAGGGCTCCAATAAGGTTAGAATGTCATCAGCATTCATTCATTCATTCATTCATTCATTCGGCATTCACCAAGCGCCTGTAGAGGAGTCCTCTTCTGGAAGCGTGCCTGCTCAAGCAGCTCAGGGTGGTCAGGGAGCCAGACACACAACCCACGCCTGCCTTGGTCACAGGTGTATTCCAGGAGTAGACACAGCACCTGGCACACTTGAGGCAATCATATATGAGAGAACAAATGAATGATGAATGAATCCCAGCCTGCAGCATACCCGCTAGATAACCATGGGTGAATTACTTAACCTCTCTGAGCCTCAGTTTCCTCATCTAGAAAACAGAACTAACACTGCCTATTACTCCTTGGGATTGTCGGGTGGACGAAATACCTCAATCAAAGGTGGGAGTAGCTGCTCGCCACCCAGGATGCTGAGGAAGCCTGGAACGGGGCTTCCAGTGCAGGTGGCTCTCCAGCCAGGGGACACCAAGGTGAATCCCGAGGAGCCAGTGGGAATCAGGCAGGTGTACAGGGGTGAAAGCAGGACACCCCAGATAGAAGAATCCTTAGGGAAGGGTGGGGTGGGAAGATGGGAGCAGAGAGGGGGCACAGGCCAGTCAACGGCAACGGGACCACCCAAGATTCAGAGGGTTACACAGCACGGCTGGGTGCCCACCCCAAAACGGGAACAGTGAGGAAAGGAGGAAGAAGTGGTGTCACATTTCTGCACAAAAATCCCCATGTGGTTTAAACTTGATGAATTTCTCATAACTTGTAATCTTCTAGCTGCTGGCTAGGCTTGAGAACTATTTTACATACTATTAATAGTTACATTTTTAATTGACAGGACCATGCAGAGATTATTTTGTTATTATTAACAACCAGAGTGATTTACATACACAACACCTCTCTTCCAAAAGACCCCAGAGAACTTTACAGATTCCCAAATCACAAGGGATGCAGGTGGTATTCATAACTCTAAAATTTCAAAGCTAAAATGAAAAAAGTTTAATGTTTTAGGGGCCAGCCCCGTAGCCAAGTGGTTAAAGTCCCGCATGCTCCACTTCGGCGGTCTGGGGGTTGTGGGTTCAGATCCTGGGCGCAGACCTACTCCATTCCTCAGCCACATTGTGAAGGGATCCCACATACAAAATAGAGGAAGACTGGCACAGATGTTAGCTCAGGGCTAATCTTCCTCAAGCAAAAAATCAAAAAAAACAAGGAAGATTGGCAACGGATGTTAGCTCAGGGTGAATCTTCCTCACCAAGAGAAAAAAGTTTAATGTTTTCCCAAGGAACCCCAATGTTAGGTAGAACAGAAAATCTACCCTAGCTTCCAATTTCTAGTCTCTGCAGTGCAACCTTTCAAAACACTTGAATCACGTCACTTTCCTGCTCCAAACCCATCACACTCAGAATTAAACCTTAACTCCTCACCTTTGCGCAAATGCTATCATGATCGGGCCCCTGCCTGCCGCCTTCCACTCTCCCTCGCTTGCTGGCCCTGTTCTGCTCCAGCCACAGTGGTCTTCCCACTATTTCTCAAACACACCAAGCTCATTCCTGCCTCAGAGCCTCCCTGGAATGCTCTTCCCTGAGATAAAAGCATGACAACACTGGGCCTCCGCCAAGAGGTTCTTGGAGGAGGCTCCCCGACTGTCCTCTCTCATCCTGCCCCACCTCTACCATGCTACTTTCTATCTTCTTTGTATATTTCTTCAAAGCGCACATCACTCCCTGCAGTTTTCTCCCCAGGTACAGTTGGCTTCCGCCCTCTAAAAGGTAAACTCCACCAGGGTGTTTCATATACAAGAGGCCCTCTCAAACTTTTGTTGACATTGACAGACACATGCTGAGATCTTTACAAATGAAATGGTGGCAAACAAAGTAAAGCAATGACTTTATAAAAGAATATCAAATCAAATATTTACAATAATACATTATTATCAATTTCATTCATGGAGGCCATATGTTGACAGCTCTTAGATTATACAGGAAGAAAAAAAGATTAGTTACTCAGATGATTAACCATAAATGTTTCTCAAGCTGAAAGCAAAATAATTTTTCAGTGCTTTTTAAAAAATCAGTTCTTCTACAATAGCCAATTTATACAGTCACTAAGTCGGAAGACCTTCCCACCTGGAGCCTCCTGGGAAGCCTCCAGAGCACCCAGAACCACAAGTTTCATTTTGCTTTTGTTGTTCAAAAAGGGGTCCTCTCTGAATCAGAGGAAGCAACTGTGTCAGGGAACAATGGGCCAGTCAGTTACACCACACTTTAAATTCTCAAGTATTAGGAATCGCTCTACCATTGAGTCAGCATTTATACCTATAGTAGAATTTGAAAATGTTTGGCTAAGATGAATCCCCTATAATAAGCCCCAAGCACACACCCAGAACCTAGTATGATACTACGTATATGTGTCCGAGGAAAACCTAGTTATCCCTGAAAAGAGGTCTGAGACTTTAAGAGATTGGAAACAAACTATCTCTACAATTCCATATTGCTCTGGGATTTTCTCTAAATCCCGAACAATCCTTTAAGAAATACACATTTCTCAAAGCAAAGAAATGCAGAAAAGCATCTCCTTGAATAATCCTCAATGCCAGGAAGAGAGGGCAAGGCAAACTTCACCAGGGACTGCCAGGACCAGCATTGTTTCTCTTTTGACTGCAGATTCTTGAAATAAGAGAGCTTCCCAAAGTGGAAGCCTCGATCAAGTCCAAAAGTAAACGAATAAATAAATAAGAGCAAGAGAACAAACACACACCCACACTTGAGGCGAACCAAGAACCAAGAGTCTGTTGGATGTCTGGACGAAAGTGTCCCACACCAGCACTTCCCAAGCAGATGCGGCAGCCTGCCCATCCTGCACCTCAACCGTAGGATCTAAAGGGGAAGTGGCTCCACACAGATGACACAGGGCCTGCTCAGACTGCTGATGGAAACCCCCTCAGAGCCCCGACTCATTCCATGCACTGCAATGGCCTTCACAGAACCAAACCCTCTCTCTTTCCAATGTCTGTAGTGGGAAAAACAAGCAACTTTTCCAATTTAGAGAAAAATGCTATTGCAGCTGGAGAAACATTCTTGGATATCATGAATAAGATATTCTGATTCTAAGGAACTGTAAATTTGATGCTGAAGTGTGTGAAAGGATGAACAAGCAGATTTGAGGAAATATTATGGAGCCATGGTAACAAAAACCACGGAAGAAACTCTAGTTTCACAGAACTGCTTAAAAATACACTGGATACTAAAATACCAGCAAAAAACTACAATGACTCACACTGTTCTCCCCAAATACTTATAAGAACAGCCAGTTCTTTGACAGTTTTCCAGGCTTTTTCCCCATTGGAGAAATGTGAGACAAAGAAAGTAAAAAGAAGCTTTGGAAATTTTCTCTAATTTTACCAGCAAGTTGATATGAATAAGACTACATGTTTTAGAGTTTGATGGGAGTATAGAAACACATTCATGCAGAAAGAATTATTTTGAGCCTTTTCATAAAAGCCAAACTAAATTCAAATAGCATAAGTGAGGCCCCAGAGTGTGCTACTCTGAGTGCTCAAATACCAGTAAATACGGTAAAGAATTACAGTACAATTTCTATCATTAATATACAACCTTTCAAGGCATTTTGTTTGTGTGCGACCACCTCTTCCCTTTCTTCACTTGTGTGTACACTCCATCTCCCTCCCTTGGACCCTGTCCCCACTGCATATCCTCTAACTACACTTACACACCCACACCTTTGCATGTGGCAGCTGCACAAAGAAGACCGTCTTGGGCCCACATCTGTGGAATAAACCCAGGGGTCTCAGCCCCTGGGCCCCTACTCCCACCTGCTCTACCTGCCTCCTGCCAGGGCCACACGTGCAGCGCACTGCCTCCTAAGACTGCCCTTCCTCGTCAATTCCCGCCCTTCCTGTGAAAAAGCTTTGCTGCCAGTTGGTGAACAGTTTCAATGAAGCAATTATACTTAGATGGACCCCTTAAAATTTACTTTTTTTCTTAGGACTAATTTTTTAATCTTTTAACATAAATTATTCAAGTCCCATAATCACTGAGATTTCAATTTGGTTTGTTATCAAAAGCCCAAGAAAATCACCCAAACACACACCGGCTTTGAGCAGGGGAAAGTATTGCTCGTGGAAACAAAGGTCAACCTGACAACATGCTCACGGCGGGAAAACTGGAACACACTGGGCAGGTGGAAACACAGGTGCCCAGCCAGCAGCAGCATCAAACACCACAAGATCTGGAAAGCATGCTGTCAAGCTCACTATCCCAGCTGAGGAGGAGATTCCCCATGCATCCAACGAGGAGCTGCACAGGCGTACCCGAGAACACTGGCTAGGAACAGCACTGACCCAGCATCCGGGTCTCACTAGCCACGTGCCCCAAGCAATCACATCACTGCTCTGTGCCTCTGGTTTTCCACGGGTAAAATGCAGATGAGGATGGAGCCCTGTAGATTTCTTCAAGAGGATTAGCTTAGATGAGGCAAGGAGGTACCTGTCTCTCTTGTAGTAAACCATACATGTTGGTTCCCTTTCCCTGGCTCCGTTGCAAATCTAATGAAATGGAGCAGAATGACCTTGGAGTGAGCACGAGACTCCTTGGGCCTTTGGTTTCCTTGTTGATAAAGTCAGTGATCTTTCAGTTCTATTTAGACTCTGACAAGCTAAGGGGAGACTGGGAGCATAGGCAAAGAGTAGACGGGGCTGGTGGTGCCAGGCCTTGGTTCCAAGTTTTAAGTGAAAATGTGTATTATACCATTTTGTGTGGAAACAAAAATGAAGAAAGATGATTTTTTTAAAATAAATCAAAACAACAATCAAAAGAGGGTTTTATTTTTCCTTAAATTGACATCTATCCATTGGGAATGCCCTGGTAACCTACCCACCCAACTGCTTGTTTTCCCTTCTTTCAACACCTGTAGCCACACAACGCTGTGGGTGCTGGGGAATTGACCAGGGTATGGCAGAGGTAAAAACCCCTTCCCTAGTGGAGGTCGTGCTCTGGTGCAGGTGAGTGACAAAGAAAAGAAGTCACACAGCAGCTGCTCAGCAGAGAAATAAAACAAGGAAAAGGGAGAGGGTGGAGGCAGAAAGGAGACTGCTCTTTTAAAGAGTGGCTAGGGAAGGACTCACTGAAAAAGGAATATCTGAGACAAAATGGAAGGAGCGAGCAAGCCACAAGGCTTCCCGGGGAAAGGCACCCTGCTGAGGAAGAGCACATGTGAAGGCAGGAGGCCTGCCTGGCGCCTCTGAGGAACCGCGAGACACGCTATCGCATTTCCCAGAGACGAAGGTAGCTGAGACCAGGTGCACAGCAGCAGAAACGATGATGCGCGAGGTCTGAAAGAATAAGAGGATAAAACAAATGACCTCACCCTTTTCAACTTCTATCCCACCACAACGTCCCTCCCTACCCCCTGACTAGATTTCCGGGCTCAGTCAGTCAACAAGCATGTGCTTAGCAACTACCGCATCCTAAATACACACGCACGGTCCCTGTCCTCAAATGAGAGGTCTGTACGAGGAGGAGCCAGGCAGATAAACCAACACATCGGATGCTGTCACTTACCACTCCTGCCACCCAGCTCTGCGCATACACCCCTCATCCAGTCACGAGACCTGCATTTACCCCTGAACTCAACTCTCCCTGACCCAGACTTGCCCAAGGCCCACAGTGGGTAAGGAGCGGGGAGGTGGGCCCTGAGACCTTTCCATCGAACACACAAAGCTCCAAAAGGCAGGAAAGTCCAGCACCCCTGGAGGCGCACATTGTGTGGGGGCTAGCTGAGCAGATACGGAGCTTGAGTGGCTTCTCCTCCCACTCGAGCAGTCCGGGACCCCTAAATCTTCAGAAGGTTCAGTGTTCCACTCAGCAACTTCAGAGTGAGACCATTAGGTAAGAAGTCTTGCCTGTTCCTGCCCAGCAGACTTGTCCCAGCTCACTTCCTCACCACCCCCTACCCATACTTGTCCAGAGTAAAACAAAAATCATCTTGCTAAACACTAGATTTGAGCTGAAAACCCTACAATGCTAGATTCGAGCTGAAAACTAATGCCATTTAAACTGAGCAGAATGTAAAATGTTTTGAAGAAAACCAAGCAGCCACTTTAGGGAAGTTTGGGCACAGTCTTTTGAAATCACTCACTCTTCAATCTGCACTAGAGGTTTAGTTTCTAAACTGTTTCCTGGGCTCACAAAGAAGCAGAAGATACGAAGAGCAGACCCTCAGCAGTGAATTCCTAAGGCCTGAGAATGAAAGTGAAGACGGTTCTGAAGATCCCAGAGGAAGGCGTGTCAGTTTATTTTATTCTGAAAACTGGTCTGAAGAAGAAATAAAAGCCCCACGTGCAGAAAACACTTAAAAAGTCTCCACCTTTGGAATATACAAGGAGGTGTTAAAACGCTTGACCTTTCCTTTCCAATTACCCTATGGGAAATGAACGCAAATCTTAAAAAGAGCTGTTCTATCACACAGCAGCCTTCAGAGGCAGCTGGGAGAGTTGTGTCTCTCAGAAGGGCTCACGGAGTCTTGTGTGGCAAGGACCACACCGAGCAGACGGTGTACAAAGATGCACAACTCCAAAGAGGCTCCCTGGCAATTCCTCAGCATCTTTTAGGACAGCCTGGCTGAGGCAGCACTCCCGCCGTGCACCATCCATGCAGGCTCACAGAGGTCTTTCTCCTCCTCCACCTGGAATTCCACAGGACAAAGGCTCTGCCATTTCTATGTCTAGGCAACCCAAAACAGCTGCTCAAGAAATGAGACAGGACCACAAGGCAAAGGGGAGGGAAGGGGAGAGAGGAGGTGCTGTCGGAGCTGGACCCTGAAGGTTAGAGAAAGTGACAGATCCTCTACGTGAGAAACTAGTACTAAAAAATATTAGATTTGGGGCTGGCCCCATGGCCTAGTGGTTAATTTCAGAGCACTCTGCTTCAGCAGCCCGGGTTTGTGGGTTTGGATCACAGGCGTGGACATACACCACTCGTCAGCCATGATGTGGTGGTGACCCACATATAAAATAGAGGAAGTTTGGCACAGATGTCAGCTCAGGGCTAATCTTTCTCACAAAAAAAAACAAAAGAGGTAGATTGGCAACAGATGTTAGCTCACGGCTAATCTTCCCCAGCAAAAAATAATAATAATAGATTTGGAGTTGTGCAGTAACCCTTAAAATGACTGTTTTGCCCCTGAGGTCTTTTACATCCTAATAGCTCAAACAAAACAAGTCAATGGCCAGCCCACCTGGTCATTTTCAGATGGCTTTCCATGTTCTGTGTAATAATTGTCTCCAGTTACAGAGAATCAGCAGCAAAGGAAGGACAGACCCAAAGTCACGTGGTCTCCACCCAGCCCATCAGCTGCTAGTTCACCCAAACAATTTAACGAGGAGCTGTAGCAAACGGCATTTAGACATATCCCCAAAATTTATTTTTCTTAGGTAATGGAAACATGTCAGCTGACAGGTCCATGCCTTGGACTGATTTTCACAGCAATACTTTTTTAGACCTCTGGTTGGCAAGCGCCCTGGGAACGTAGAGACTCAGGCTGAAGATTTTCCTAACCTAAATATTGAGCTGATGGTCCACAGGTTTAAAAATAGAAAAAGTTACTTTAAAAAGGACAAAAATGGGGCTGGCCAGATGACATAGTGGTTAAGTTTGCATGCTCCACTTCAGCCGGATTCAAATCCTGGGCATGGACCTACACACCACTCATTAAGCCATGCTGTGGTGGCATCCCACATACAAAATAGAGGAATATTGGCAATGGATGTTAGCTCAGGGCCAATCTTTCTCACACACAAAAAAAAGACAAAAATGACATTTTCAAATCCGACATTAATATGAGAATGCAAACAGCAGTGCAAGAAGTCCCAAGATTTGAAAGAAAAATTATTTAGAGCAGAAATATGTAGCCTAACTCCTTACTTCCCCTCTCCTCAATTCCTACAAAGGGCCAACACCGTGGTGGGGACTGGACACACTCCCAGAGGGCAATATTTTTACAAGAAATACAACCACTTTGGCTTTCAAACTTGGGGTGGGACTAGAATGTACAGTGGGACAATGGAGCCAGGAGACCTGGATTCCAGTGCTCACTCTGGTTTTTACCTGCACAAGCCACTTCCGGGCCAGCCTCAGTTCCCTCACCTACTAAAAGAGAGAGAGATGCTTCCTGCCCTGCCTGGCTCTCAGGCGGATGAAGGACTGTCATAAACCACTGCATCTTGTGGTCAGTCCCTCAAGTCACTCCCTTACTCACTAATCAATATATCTTGAGCACCTATTAAGTTCTGCTGCAGGAGATCACCATGAGCAAGATGAAGTCCTTCACTTCTTAGCACTTGCATTCTTTTTGTTTGTTTGTTTATCTCTCCTTTCTTTTTTTTTAACTTTTTATTAAGATTATGATAGTTGACAACCTTGTGAAATGTCAGTTGTACATTATTGTCAGTCTTGTTGTAGGTGCACCACTTCACCCTTTGTGCCTTCCCCCCAACCCCCCCTTTCCCCTGGCAACCACCAATCAGTTCTCTTTGTCTACATGTTTAACTTCCACCTACGAGTGGAGTCATACAAAGTTCATCTTTCTCTCTCTGGCTTATTTCACTTAACATAATACCCTCAAGGTCCATCCATGTTGTTGTGAATGGGACAATTTTATCCTTTTCTATGGCTGAGTAGTATTCCTTTTATATATATACCATATCTTCTTTATCCAATTATCAGTTGATGGGCACTTAGGTTGCTTCCACATCTTGGCTACTGTAAATAATGCTGCGATGAACATAGAGGTGCACAGGACTTTTGGAATTGCTGATTTCAAGTTCTTTGGATAGATACCCAGTAGTGGGATGGCTGGGTTGTAAGGTACTTCCACTTTTAATTTTTTGAGAAATCTCCATAATGTTTTCCATAGTGGCTGCATCAGTTTGCATTCCCACCAACAGTGTATGAGGGTTTCTTTTTCTCCACAACCTCATTTGTTTATTCTTTCTATTGTTCCCCTTGTCTGAGGAGTTACGGTGTCTGAAAAGATCCTTTTGATACTGATGTCAAAGAGTGTACTGCCTATATTCTCTTCTAGAAGACTTATTGTTTCAGGTCTAATCTTTAGGTCTTTGATCCATTTTGAGTTTATTTTTGTGAAGGGTGAAAAAGAATGGTCTACTTTCATTCTTTTACATGTGACTTTCCAGTTTTCCCAGCACCATTTGTTGAAGAGACTTTCTTTTCTCTATTGTATGCCCTCAGCTCCTTTGTTGAAGATTAGCTGTCCATAGATGTGTGGTTTTATTTCTGGGCTTTCAATTCTGTTCCATTGATCTGTGCACCTGTTTTTGTATCAGTGCCATGCTGTTTTGATTACTGTAGCTTTGAGTATGCTTTGAAGTCAAGGATTGTGATGCCTCCAGCTGTGCTCTTTTTTCTCAGGACTGCTTTAGCAATTCGGGGTCTTTTGTTGCCCCATATGAATTTTAGGATTCTTTGTTCAATTTCTGTAAAGAATGTCCTTGGGATTCTGATTGGGATAGCACTTGCATTTTAGTGGGATTTGCATATACCGGGGCTTCAATAAACTTTTGAATGTAGGAATGCTCCACCTAGCACCTGACACAATTACCAGATTTCTTAAATTGGATTTTAATAGTCAGCCATTAAAGAATAAAAACAAAAACTAAAGAAGTGAAACTCTCGCTGTTTGCAGATGACGTGATTTTATATATAGAAAATCCTAAAAAATCCATCAGAAAGCTATTAGAAATAATCAACAGCGGTCGGCCTCATGGCCAAGTGGTTAAGATTGCACTCTCCGCTTCGGTGGCCCAGGGTTTCACCAGTTCAAATCCTGGGCGCAGACATGGCACCGCTCATGAAGCCATGCTGAGGCGTCATCCCACATGCCACAACTAGAAGGACCCATAACTAAAAAACAAACAAACAAAAAACACAACTATGTACCAGGGGGCTTTGGGAGAAAAAGGAAAAATTAAATCTTTAAAAAATAAAAAAGATGGGGCCGGCCCTGCGGCCAAGTGGTTAAGTCTGCACGCTCCACTCTAGCGGCCCAGACACCAGTTTGAATCCTGGGCACGGAACATGGCACCGCTCATCAGGCCATGCTGAGGCAGCATCCCACAAGCCACGACTAGAAGGACCACAACTGAAAATATACAACTATGTACTGGAGGGTTTTGGGGAGAAAAAGGAAAAATAAAATCTTTAAAAAGTAAAAAATAAAAAAATAATCAACAATTACAACAAAGTTGCAGGGTACAAAATCAACTTACAAAAATCAGTTGCATTTCTATATTCTAATAATGAACTAAGGAAAAGAGAACTCAAGAACATAATCCCATTCAAATCACAACAAAAAGAATAAAACATCTTGGAATAAATTTAATCAAGGAAGTGAAAGACCTATATAATGAAAACTACAAGACTTTACTGAAAGAAATTGATGACATAAAGAAATGGAAAGATATTCCATGCACATGGATTGGAAGAATAAATATAGTTAAAATGTCCATACTACCTAAAGCAATCTACAGATTTAATGCAATCCCAATCCCAATCCCGATGACATTTTTCACAGAAACAGAACAAAGAATCCTAAAATTCATATGGGGCAAAAAAAGACCTTGAATAGCTAAAGGAATCCTGAGAAAAAAAGAACAAAGCTAGAGGCATCACAATCCCTGACTTCAAAATATACTACAAAGCTATAGTAATCAAAACAGTATGATACTGGTACAAAAACAGACATACAGATCACTGGACCAGAACTGAGAGCCCAGAAATAAAACTGCACATCTACAGACAGCTAATCTTCAACAAAGGAGCTAAGAATGTACCATGGAGAAAGGAAAGTCTCTTCAATAAATGGCGTTGGGAAAACTAGACAGCCACAAGTAAAAGAATGAAAGTAGACCATTTTCTTACACCATTCACAAAAATAAACACAAAATGGATCAAAGACTTGAAGGTAAGACCTGAAACCATAAAACTTCTAGAAGAAAGTATAGGCAGTATACTCTTTGACATTGGTCTTAAAAGGATCTTTTCAGACACCAGTCTTCTCAAACAAGGGAAACAAAAGAAAAAATAAACAAGTGGGACTTCATCAGACTAAAGAGTTTCATTGAAAGGAAACGACAACCCACCAATGGGGAAAAATATTTGCAAATCATATATCCAACAAAGAGTTAATCTTCATAATATATAAAGAACTCACACAACTCAACAACAAAAAATCAAACAACCCAATCAAAAGATGGGCAGAAGATATGAACACACGTTTCTCCAAAGAAGATATAAAGATGGCCAACAGGCACATGAAAAGATCCTCAATATCACTGATCAGGGAAATGCAAATCAAAACTACACTAAGATATCATCTTACACCTGTTAGAATGGCTATAATCACCAAAACAAAAAATAACAAATGTTGGAGAGGTTGTGGAGAAAAGGGAACCCTCATACACTTCCGGTGGGAATACAAACTGGTGCAGCCACTATGAAAAACAGTATGGAGATTTCTCAAAAAACTAAAAATACAAATACCATATGACCCAGCTATCCCACTACTGGGCATCTATCCAAAGAACTTGAAATCAGCAATTCAAAGGGAGTTATGCACCCCTATGTTCATTGCAGCATTGTTCACAATAGCCAAGATGTGGAAGCAACCTAAGTGCCCATCGACTGATGATCGGATAAAGATCTATATTCTATATATTCTATACAATGGAATACTACTCAGCCAGAAAAAAGACAAAATTGTCCCATTTGCAACAAGATGGATGGACCTTGAGGGTATTATGTTAAGCAAAATAACTCAGATAGAGAAAGACAAACACTGTACGATTTCACTCACATGTGGAAGATAAACACAGGGACAAAGAGAACTATTTAGTAGTTACCAGGGGGAAAGCAGGTGAAGGGTGGGTACAAAGCGTGAAGGGGCGCTCCTATAAGGTGACTGACAAATAGTAATGCACCACTGAAATTTCACAACGTTGTAAATTATCATAATCTCAATTTAAAAAAATGAAAACTAAATGGAAAGAAAGAATGCTGGCATAAAAACTCAAACTCCTTAACTACACATAAATTAGGACCGTATCTTACTTCAAAAATAAATTTTTATATTCTATGCAATGAAAGGAAAGAAACACATTGCAGAGTAAATCATTCAATTATGAGCTGCTTGAGGGCAAGCCCATATCATCCTCCCCTCTGAGTCGCAGGAACTGCAGGCGGCAGAGGATCAACGTGTGCTCACTGATCGAATAACATCAGCTACCTGTTGATGACAATAAAGGTCACATGCAGAGGCCTGCACTGTTCCAGGTACTTTTTACACTTTCTCTTTAATATCCACTCCTCCTTTTACAGATGTGGGAGGGGAGGAGGAGAGAAGCCCAGCCACTGAGGTCAGTGACTTAGGTGGGAAGTGGTGCCACCAGTACGTTAGCCCCACATGGGGACAGGGAGACTAGCATGGCCCTGAGATGGAGCACTAGCCAGTTGCTGGTCTTCCCTATTCCCAGTTCCTTCCCTTCGAGCTGGCAGCCCCTGCCTCCTCCTCTTTCTCCCCTACCTGGGGGCTTTGTATTTAATCCTGGAAGTCACAACTTACGAGACGCTAAAAAAATAAAATTTTGTTTATACAAATGAAAAAGACCTGAACACATCTCAAGAACAGACAAAGGAATGATCTTATTTGGCCAGGAGAGGTTGTAGGAGGGATAACGGTTTAAGTACTTGAAAATTTGCTAATTTTTAAATAACTTTATTGAGAGATAATTCACACACAATTCACCCACTTAAAGCGTATACAATGATTTTTAGTGTTTTCAGAGTTGTGCAACCATCACCACAGTTTTAGAACATTTCATCACCCCAAAAAGAAGCCCTGTACCCTTTAACAGTCGCCCCCCTTTCCCCCACCCCCAGCCACTGGCAACCACTAATTCCTGTCTCTATGGACTTGCCTATTCTGGACATTTCATCTAAATGGAATCATACAATATGTGACCTTTCGTGACTAACCTCTTTCAATTAGCACAGTGTTTGAGGTTCATCCATGTCGTAGCACATTTCAGTGCATCATTCCTTTTTATTGCTACGTAATATTCCATTGTACAGTATAGATATACCACAATTTCTTTATCCATTACCAATTTAATGAACATTTGGTTGTTTCCACTTTTTGGCTATTATGAATGATGATGCTATGAGTATCTGTGTACGAGTCTTTGTGTGAACATGTTTCCTTCTTTTTGGTAAATACCTAGAGGTGGAACTGCTGGTCATATGGTGACTCTATGTTTAACCTTTTGAGGAACTATTATCCAAAGTTAGGTGTTTCCAACAGTCAGCCCAAACATTTTCCAAAGTGGTTGTACTGTTGTACTGTTTTACATTCCCACCAGAAGTGTATGAGGGTTCTAATTTCTCTACATTCTCACCAAACTTGTTATTGTCTATCTTTTTTATTATAACCATCATAGTGGGTGTGAAGTGATTCTCATTGTGGTTCCAATTTGCATTTCCTTAATAATTAACAACATTGAGCATCTTTTCATGTGTTTACTGACTGTCTGTATATCATCTTCAGAGCATAGTCTATTCAGATCCTTTGCCCATTTTTTAATTGGGCTATTTGTCTTTTTATTGCTGAATTTTGAATTCTTTATATATTCTAGTACATGTCCTTTATCACAACATGATTTGAAAATATTTTCTCCCATTCTATAAGCTCTCTTTTCACTTTCTTGACAAGTATCCTTTGAAGTATAAAAGTTTTTAATTTTTGTAAAGTCCAATTTAACTATTTATGTCTTTTGCTGTTTGTGTTTTGGTGTCATATATAAGAAACCATTGCCTAATCCAAGGTGATGAAGATTTACGCCTGTTTTCTTCTAAGAGTTTTATAGATTTAGTTCTTACATTTAAGTCTCTGATTTATTTTGAGCTAAGTTTTGTAGGTGGTGTGAAGTCGAGGTCCAAATTCACTCTTTTACTTGTAGATATCAGGATGTCCCAGCACTATTTGTTAAAAAAAGACTAGTCTTTCTACCACTGAATAGGCTTGGCATCCTTGTCCAAAATCAATTAACCATAAGAGTAAGGGTTTAGTTCTAGTCTCTCAATACTATCTCACTGATCTCTATGTCTGTCCTATAAGCCAATCCACGCTGTCTTGAATGAATACTGTAGACCTATAGAAATTTTTGAAATTGGGAAGTGTGAGTGCTCCACTTTTGTTCTGCATTTCCAAAACTGTTTGATTATTATAGATACCTTGCATTTCCATATGAATTTTAGAGTCAGCTTGTGGATTTCTACCCAAAAAGGCAGCCAGGATTTTGATAGGGATTGTGTTGAATTTGTAGATCACTTTAGGGAGTGCCGCCATCTTAACAATGTTAAGTCTTCCAATCCATGAATACGGGCTATCTTTCCATTTATCCAGGTCACCTTTAATTTCTTTCAACAATGCTCCGTAGTTTTCAGTGTACAAATCTTGTACTTCTTTTGTTAAATTTATTCCTAAATATTTTATTGTTTTTGACACTAAGTGGAATATTTTTCTTAATTTCATTTTTGGAGTATTCATTGTTAGTTTATAGAAATCCCATTATTTTTGTATATTCATCTTGTATCCTGCAACCTTGCTGAACCTGTAAATTACTTCTAACAGTTTTTTAGTGGATTCCTTAGGATTTTCTCTATACAAGATGATGTCGTCTGCAAATATACATAGTTTTAATTTTTTCCTTTTTGATCTGTATGCCTTTTATTTCTTTTTCTTGCTTAACTACTCTGGCTAGAACCTGCAGTGCAATGTGAACAGAAGTGATGAGAGTGGACATCTTTGTCCTTTCAGTCTTTCACTTCCCAGCCCTGTGAATTTTCATTCATGCCCCTTATCAGGTGGAGGAAGTGCCCTTCTGTTCCTACTTTGCTGAGTGTTTTGTCCTGAAGGGGTGTTGCACTGTTGTACTCAGGTTTTTTTTAATGTTACAAAACAAACAGGTATCACAAGGACCAAAGTTAACTTAGATTCAAGCCATTAGATATCATATACTTGGATGAGTTTGAAATGTCATACAGACGGGCCAGTCCCGTGGCCAAGTGGTTAAGTTCACACGCTCCACTGCAGGCGGCTCAGTGTTTTGTTGATTGGAGTCCTGGGTACGGCCACAGTACCGCTCATCAAGCCACGCTGAGGCGGCGTCCCACATGCCACAACTGGAAGGACCCACAACTAAGAATATACAACTATGTACTGGGAGGCTTTGGGGAGAAAAAGGAAAAAAATAAAATCTTGAAATGTCATACAGAGCCAAATAAAAATCTATTTTAAGCAATTCAAAGAAAATAGCTTATTCTCTGGGTTTAAGAAAACGATAAATTTATAATATTAAAGAAACAAAAGATATCAGAGAAAAAGACAGATGTGCCCAAAACTATGTAATTATTTAAACCTTTGAAAAATAAAATGTAATGTGGAAAACAAAGAAAGAAAAATGGATCCAACACAATTGATAAAAATCTTATTACCTAAAATATATTAGGACTGATATGAAGACTGAGGATCCAATTCCACTGCACAAAGCAGTTGTCATAGATGCGCATACAGGAGAAAAGACAGCTGGGGCACAGACAGGAATGCTCACCGAAGTTCTAGCCACTAAGCCCGGCCACGCAATTAGGGAAAAGCGTGTGCAACAGCCCTGCCCTCTCCTTTCTGACTGTCATCCACCGAAGAGGATCACACTGCAGGTCCTGAAGCAGGCTGGCCCCAGAGTGGCTGTGTTGAAAAGCACCCTCAGTGCCCCACAAGGGACATACAGAGTGAGCAAGAAAGAAATTTTTTTATGTTAAGCCTCTAAGGTTTGGAGTTCGCTTGTTACTGCAGCATAACCTAGACAAATATAACACGACAAATTACCGTGTGGGGAGAAAAAACATGCTTCCTTAAAAAATGGGAATAACTGTAAAAATAAGAAAAATTAAAATGACAATGCCGGTTTGGGTGGGTCTATAGGAAAATAAGAATGTACTCTAACATTGCCAATAGGCTTCATGGAAAAATCTGGAAACATGGAACAAGGCAGATAACAGTTACCAACCTCTGACCCTGCAGTCCCACTCTGGGGAATACGCTCCAAGCAAATAAACTCAAAGAAAAAATAGCTTGAACAAAATGTTCATCCCAGTAATATTTATAGCAGCAAAGACCAGAGACGAATTAAATGCTCACAAACTGAGAAAACAATGGTGAATTGACAGAGCAGACACCACACAGCCATTATAAAGGACAAGTAGGTGAGCCATTTTATATTTGAAATTGGGTATAAGCAAAAAAAGCAAAGTAAAACAGTCACAGACCTTCATTACACATAAACTTTAAAGGGGAGGATTGTGTATTTTCATCTTGTATCCTCAGTGCTTAGCAGGAGGTAGACGCTCAAATATTTGCTAAATGACTGAACGTCTGAACCAACAAATAACCAAGTCAGGGGGTGACAAAAGCTGGAGGAGACTCTGTGGTGATGCAGTTGAGTGCTCCCGAGCCTCATTTCTCTAAAATGACTTCAGCAGGTACATGTTAAGATGCATCTATTCGAATTAGGGGAAGGGAGATAGTATTCTTCCTTCACATAACAAAGCGGGATTAATGTTTCAAGGGAGTGGGTCGGACATCACACAAAGAAAAGCTCACTAAAACCCAAGCTCTCCACCCCAGGACGGATTCCTCAGTTAGCCATGTCCCTGAAGTTCAAGGAGAGGCTGGCAGGCACCTGTCAGGGGCAGGCCCTGAGGAAGTCGCTGACAGTCTCCCTTGATTGGCAGGTGTCCACATGCCTCCCAGAGTGGTGGACACACACAGTAAAAGTTTGTCATTCAGACACCCGGACACTTTCTCAGACCTCCCCAGTGTTTGCCTTCAGTTGATTCCTATTTGTAATCATAGAATCCCTTTCAGTAACTATAAAAATCACGTTTCTTCCTTTGGACTAATATTCACATTAATGGAAAAAATTCACCAGAAATTCAAATAGCAGTAACACTGAGTGTCCTTCTTCAGACAAACCCTCTTCATTTCTCAGCCCTGTTGGCCTTGAACCCCACCAGACCTCCTCCCTCTCCTTTGTCCTGGGCTGGCACTGCCACTTGCGTTCATCCTTCTTACCCTCAGGGCACACTGGAACGAACACTGTCAACTCTTCCTTCACTCTGCCTGGCAAAAACGCCACCCTCTGCCTATCACAGATGGCCTCCTCCACAGTCAGCACCTCCGCGGGGTGCTGGAGAAAACCTACACCTCCTCAGGGGAATCCTCCTCGCTGCCTTGTCCCCCAGCAGGGACGTGCCTGCAGACCTTCTCCTCGGCCACCTCCCTTCCCTCTCACTCTCAGCAGATGACAAATCCCATCTCACAGATCAGCGACAAGTGAGCAGTCAGATGCCCCTCCACTTCCTGCCACCACTTGAAGGCGTCTGCCCCCCAGGCTGGCCTCTCCATACACACTCCTGTCCTCATCTGGCTTCCTCCCACGGCCAAGGGACCTCACCCAACCCACCAACCCCTTTCTCTCTGTCTTCAGCCTTGACTCCTAGACCCTCTCTGGCTACCCTGCTCGCCCTCCTCCCCTTCACAGCCGAGCTTCTTACAAGAGCTGCCCACTCTCAAGTTTTCCAGTTCTCACTCCCCCCATTCATTTCTCAGCCTACTGCTTCCTCTCCCATCTTTCTAATGACACTGATCAGACTAGAAAGCCCAAGTCTGGGGTCAGGCTGAAGATCCTTCTCAGGCTGCCGAGTGTTAAACCGCACAGCAGTTTCATATCCTCCCACGGCCCCTCCCGCACTCTCTGCTCCTACAGTCACACCCCTGGCATCCTCAACACTGCCTCTGCTGGGTTTTCTCCCTCCTCTCTGCCCAGGCTTTGGATGTTGGAGTTCCTCAGGGTTTTGTCCCAGGCCCTGCTCTCCCATTGCACACTCTATCTAAGCAAGCTCTTCTGTTCCCACACATCAAGCCACCTTTAACCATGACCACCGATCTGCATCTCTAGCCCAAAACTTCAGACCCATACATCCGACAGCCCACTGGACACCTCCACTGGGCCATCACATAGTCCCTGCAAAGCATTTCCTACTTCCCCTGAGCCCACTCTTGCCCTTGGGTTTCCTACATCAGGACATGGTCCCAACATTCACCTAGCGGCTCAAGCCAGAAACTCCTTTTCTTCCCACTCCCCATCCCCCACCAACCCTATCACATTTAATCAGTTTTCAAGACCTGACAACACTAGTTCTTCAACATCTCCTGAATCCTTCTGCTTCATCCATCCCAACAATGGTGGCCTTTATTAAGGCTATCATCATCTTTTGCCCAGATCACTAATGGCCTAACTAGTCCCCAGGCACCCGTCTGGTGCCCCTTCCTTTCATTCCCCATGATGCTACCATGGTGGTCAGTGTGTCTTTTGGAAGATCATGCTATGCTTCTACTTGAAATCCCTCCAAGACATCCTACCATGGCCTGCAAGGCCTCCCAGCTCTAACCACTGCCCCCTCCAGCCTCACATTCACATCATGTTCCCAGTTCCTGCATTCACTCCACCGCAGTTAACGACCTGCAGTTAGCTCCACACAAGCACCACGTTCCTCTTGCCTCCGTGCCTTCACACATGCTCGTCCCAAAGAACAAACGAAAGAGAAGAGGAAGAATTAATTTCTCCTGGCCAAATCATTTCAAAAGCAAAATTATAAAACTCCTTCCAATTAGTTTTACAATATAAAAGAAAATGTTTAGGGGTCAGCCCCGTGGCTGAGTGGTTAAAGTTCATGGGTTCGGATCCTGGGCGCAGACACAGACCACTCATGAGGCCATGCTGAGGAGGCATCCCACACAGCACAACCAGAAGGAATTACAACTAGAATATACAACTATGTGCTGGGGGGCTTTGAGGAGGAGGAGGAGAAGAAGAAGAAGAAAAGATTGGCAACAGATGTTAGCTCAGGTGCCAATCTTTAAAAAAAAAATTGTTTAGGGGCCACCCCCGTGGCCGAGTAGTTAAGTTCGCACACTCCGCTTTGGCGGCCCAGGGTTCCCCTCGTTTGGATCCTGGGCGCGGACATGGCACCGCTCGTCAGGCCATGCTGAGGCAGTGTCCCACATGCCACAACTAGAAGGACCCACAACTAAAGATACATAACTATGTACCGGGGGGCTTTGGGGAGAAAAAGGAAAAACAAATCTTTAAAAAAAAAAAAATTGTTTAAATTGTGTGTGTACACAATGTAATATATCTAATATAATCTAGGGTGGGGCCTCCAAAAGTACCAGCGCCCAAATTCTGCCACAGTCGAAGGGTGAAGAATGGAGGACGATAATAAAGCCCAAGGACTTGCAAGGGCAGGGGACCCCCTGTGCCAAAGCTAAGCACACATTACAGTCCCTCCTGGCTTCGGACTCGTGAGAGCAGTAACACACTACATGCCTACCGTGCTCTAGGACATTCTACACGTCGCCCTAACGCTCACAGCAAGTCTGCAGTAGGCCCCGTTTCACATGTGGGCCAACAAAGGCCAAGCCACCTTTGAGTACCTCGCCCCAGCTTTCATCACACAAATAGGGAGGGGGCTAGAGTCAGTGGCAGATGTGTCCCACTCACACCCTCCTGACACTCAGTTTCCCCTTCTCCACGGGTCTTTGCAGCTCTGATTTTCTACCATTCTAAATATGGAAAAGGGTTATGACCTAAGGTCACCAAAATCTCAAGGAAGCATCTATTAACCACAATTAAACCCATTCAACAGATGTGGCTTCTTCTGCCCCACAAATGAAAGCATTCTACACTGACGGCCAGGCAGTCACATTGCACAAAGACTCATTTTACGGCTCTGAAGAACAAGCGCTTGTTGATTTGCCACTGTATCAACCCAGCAAGGAGTGCCAGTTACGCCAGAACACGCAGAGCTGCCTGCAGCAGTGTTACTCCATCTTAGAATCCTTCACACAAGCGGCATTACGCACACGCACACACCCTCCTGGAAGTGTGCAGCTCCTCTCTCGCGTCCAGCTGATGTCGGGGATGGAGAGCACAGGAGGAGGCATCAGCTCATCCCCACCACGACCGCCCTACTCACTTCAGGGTGTCCCACATCCTGACACAGGACCTATCAAGTGACAGATGGCCACAGGTACAAGAGATGGGTATGAATGCAGGGAAGTGGGCTGTCGATTCAGGCCCCTTCGTTTCATCTTTATTCCCTGAAATTCTCTGTGCAGCTCCAGGCCTCACGTGCCCACCTTTGAGGAGCACCGCCACAGTCAGCTATCAAGCTACATCAAACACTTCCCGAAGATTCCTTCTCTCAATCAGAAGCACTCGCTCAGTGGGATACTTCTTCCTTGAGCTGCAAGTTTTCCAACTTAAGAGATATATTTAAACCCTAAAAAAGAAAAGTCACATAGGCCCAGATGAGACAGAAAGATTCTTCTGGCCAAAGGAGAAGGAAAAAATATAGAATGGGTCAGGAGGATGTCCTTTGTTCAGGCAAGAAAATGGGGGTATTCAACAAGGGCAGACGTGATAGGGAAAGAGGGCGAGAGGAATGCTGACCACCGAGAGCGGGCGGTCATGAGGCTGCCCTCCGAGTCTGCTAAAGCAGGTTCCCAAGAATCGACAAAGGGCATTATTAACAGCGCGCATGAGTCAGAGTGGCCTCAGGTCAACCACTTCAGCTTCTTTCAACCCCTCCACTTTGAGGCAGCCCCTTCTAGAAGCAAGACTTCCTGTCACACAAAGGGCCTCTGTGGGCAGTTCCCTGCTGCTTCTTTTCCTGTGCAGAGCAGCCACACTTTCCGAGGCTCTTCCCTCCCTCAAAGTCTCACTGAGCACAGAGCCCTGCTTAATCCTCTACAGGGGCTACAGGCCCAGCCAAAGGGGCGAAAGTCACCCATCTGAAAACTAGAGACAGCAAGAGAGAACAATACCAAAGAAGAGGGCACACCTGGATGCATAAATGTCGAACTTCTCTGAAATCTGCATCTATGCAAGACATGCAGGCATGACCCCTAAAGGCCCAGTCACCTCAGGCAAAATACTTCAGGGGTCTGCAATTGACACTGATTATCTGGAAAATGGAATTCAACCTGCCTTAGAGGCTGTGAGAATCAAATGGCATCTGTCTGGGACCTGGGACAGTGCCAGTACGGGGGCCATCGATAATTGGGAGCTGCCAGAGATGGTGACTAGGGGCCAGCCGCCGTCAAGTAAGCCAGGCTCAGTCACGGAGGCATGCCCCTTCTCACAGGCTTGATGGACAAAAATAACCTCCTCCAACACAGCGCCGAGTACCAGGCGAGAATTCTGCACAAAACACTATGGGAACACACGGAGGGTCCAGAAAGGGTGCCCAGGGCTGACGTTCCAGTCGGAATTCATTAGCTGGAGAAGTACAGAAAGGCGTTCCAGGTAGAGGAACCTGCATGGCAAAGACAAGGGGGTATACACTAGGACAGAGCAGGTCACACAAGTCCTGGGGGCAAGCCCTGGGAAGCAGCCACAGCTTTTAAGGAGAGAGGAGAGATCATTTACAAAAGGCAGGATGCCGAAGGGCACACCATTCGGTTGCCAGCCTGAGTCCCTTATGCTGCAGGAAGAGTGACTTCTGCTCTGTCCCCCTACTAGCAATAAAAAGTAGCACGTCCTGTTAAGAGCCCATCACGAGAAGGATAGGAAACCACTGACTAGACATCACATCCATCAGAGCTCTGCCAGGAAATGAACTGCTCAAAGACTTCTCAAGCAGTGCTGTGAATATGAGCCTTTTAAGTTAAAAAAAAAAAGCCATGCAAACCACAAAAGGATTTGGTTTTTAAGTATTTTGTAGGTATCTATGCATTCAACTATGGTGCTACCTTCTCAAGACACTACTCCATTTTGTTCAAATGTACAAGCTGGAGCCAAAGATTCTGTTCTAGGGGAGGATACGGGGCCAGTTTGGATCTGATGTAACAAACTGACAACGGAGTTCTAACCTGACTATGATTTCATTTTTAAAAAAGTTCACATAACATGAAGGACTAGCCAGTAATTTGGAAAAATGAACAGGGAACACACTTATCAAGCAACAATCTGAAACTAATGGGCTAAAACCAAGCATAAAATTAAAAGCAAAAGTTTCTTTTTTTTTTAAGGAAGATTAGCCCTGAGCTAACTACTGCCAATCCTCCTCTTTTTGCTGAGGAAGACTGGCCCTGAGCTAACATCCATGCCCATCTTCCTCTACTTTATATGTGGGACGCCTACCACAGCATGGCTTGTCAAGCAGTGTCGTGTCCGCACCCGGGATCCGAACCGGTGAACCCTAGACCACCAAAGAGGAACATATGCACTTAACTGCTGTGCCACCCGGCCAGCCCCCAAAAGTTTCTCTTAAACAGGGAGAGAGAAAGAGAATAGGGTTTGAATTTGCTGTCATAGCTGCGATAGGCACAAGTTTTAGCTTCTAAGCCTCATTCTTCTTATCTGTGAAATGGGGATAAACACGGCTGACCCACTTGATGGGGAAGTTATGAGAAACTTAGTGACACATTAAATGTGAGTGCCTGCATACACTAGGCACTCAGCAAATGTCCGCCTTTACCTGCCTTCCCTAGTACAACTCCTCCAGTCTCTCTGGCCACGACCTGCTCCATAGGGCAGATGTCACTTCAGCAAGCAGGACTTACACGCCCATTCCTCAGCTGTGCCACTGAAAACTCCAGGAATACAAAACAAAAACCTGCATTGCTAAGCCTCCTATCTATATTTTCCATGATGCTGCCTGCCTAATAAAAATTTCCAGTTACCAGATTACAAAGGAGAAGAATTAACGACATTTCCATTTATGATAAAATGCCCAATTACCATATGTAATAAGTATTATCTGAGAAGCCCTGAAGAAAATGCCTTGGTTATTACCTTACCTTCAATTATAATGCCAAGCACACCATGCGCACGCACACACTCACTCACATGCCACACACACGTGCAAACACACGCACACACGCTCACACACTCACACACTCCCTCCCCATACGCATTCTCACTCTCTTCCTCTTCCTCTCTCTCACAGGCAGAAAGAGCCTATCCTTAATGAAATGTATGTCAATTTAGCTGGCTCAACAAATAGCCTGTGTCCCACATTTTTAAACATTTTCAATAAAATATTTAATTTATTCCAATAAACTCAGTAGTCATGTGCCACTTAACAACGTTTTGGTCAACAGAGGACCACACATACGACAGTGGTCCCCTAAGATTAGCAGCACACAGCCTAGGTGTGAGGCGGGCTAGACCATCTAGATTTGTGTAAGTCACTCCAAGGTGTTCACACAACAAAATCGCCTGATCATGCGTTTCTCAGAATGAGTCCTCGTCTAAGTGATGTGCGACTGTAAAATGACATTAAGTCAATGATGGTTTTATCATTTTACATATATTTTCCCCAATATTCTAACAACATTTACTTTGTGAGTGCAGAAACCTTGCTAAGAGCTGGGGGATGGGAGTGGAAGCCAGTCAACAATGAGGCCAGCCCTGCAGTGCAGGCGCTCACAGTACAGCAGGAAGGATAAGCCAAGGTCACACCTGATTAGGCTGACCGGGAGGGAGGGCAGGCAGAAGAGGAAGGAGAGGCCGCTGTGTGCCGCCCAGCGAGAGTGAGTGTGAGGTGCTCCAACCAAGGCGCAGGCTCAGGAGCTGCCCTAAGGGGCTGGCAACACACTGAAAACAACACCAACGCCCGTGAGGGCACACAGCTTCGCGGCAGCATTCTTAGGTTGAAAATGCCCAACACTTTAGCTCAGTTAAAAATATGTGTTTAAGAGTGGGTGGTTACCCAGAAAAAGAGTCTGGAAGGCTATGTACCAAAAAGTGAGTTCTTTGATTCAACAAAGTGAACTGAAGTCTTACGATGTGCCAGAGCCCCAGGCGAGGCGCGTGGGGCACAGGGATGAAGGAAAATGAGCAGGTCCCTGCTGACGTTCCAGGGGGCCAGAGGATTACAGACAGGCCAGTAAGCAATGTAGTGGCAGGTGGCGTTGAGGGCTGGGGAGAGCATGAAGCCACGCGGGGGACAGAGAGTGTCGGGTCTTCTGCAGACAGGATGGTGGTCAGCGAAAGCTTCCCTGAGGAGGAGATGTTTAAGCAAACACTTGATAAATGTTAACATGTATTCACCCTCTCTAGATGGTGGAATATGTGAGTTCTGGGGTTTGGGGGGGTTTTTTTGTGTATCTGTCTTTCTTGATTTTTCTGCCCTAAGAATATATTAGTTGGGTCACTTTTGAAAATTCAAAAAGAAAACAAAGCAGCCTAGGCACCCTCCGTAATGTCCATAACCATGAAATCCAAGATTTCCAGTAAGGGAGTCCACATCCCTTATCCTCAAGTCACGGACAACTGGCCTGCGTATCACTTACATTCACTCAGTACAAGTGCCCACACACCTTCCAGCCCCGTCCTGCAAAACACCCCGCAGTGCCTTCATGGCCATGTGCAAACATGCGGAGCTCAGGGCTGCAAAACCCGCCTCTTGCTCCATCATCCCCTAGATGGGCTCCTACCCTAGTCTCTTTCAGTCAAGAGCTCCAAAATCCACGAGGCTACTCAGGACAAATGCCCCAGCATCATCCCTGACTCCTCTCCTTCCCTCATACCCCACGTCCCATCAGCTCCACCTCGAAACACAGCCAGAATGTGGCTACCTCACACCACCTCTGCCTCAACTACCCTGTTTAAGCCACCAAACTGAAAACTTGCCAACAGCTACCTGTCACACTTAGCTATATTCCCCACTCTGACCTACAAGGTCCTATGGGGTCTGGCCCCAGCTTCCAGCTCCAGTCCTTTCAATTCCCGCTCCTGAATCCTCCAGCGTGGCGACCTTCCTGTGGGTCTCCAAATGCGCCAGGCTTAGGTCTACCTTTGCACCGGCTTCCCCTCTGCCAGGAACACCCTTCCTCCAGGGTCTGTAGGCTTTGCTGCCTCACATCATCACCTATCTGCTCACACATTACCTTCTTCTTAAGAAAGCCTTCCCTAACCCGTCCCCATTCCTCTGACACTTCAGCCCCTAACTGCTTTATTTTCTTAATAACACTCAGCCCCACACACCAAATTATATATTTATATACCTTCTCTCTCCACTCACAAGAATACAAGCTCCTGAAGAACAAGGACTTTGTTTTGTTCACCCCTATATCCCTAGCATTGATGCATAACAATGTGCAATAAACACGTCTGGAATGAATGAGTCAAGGAATGTGCTAGGCTCTGACACACACACACAAACACACTATGATAAAATAGACTTCCGTTTTCAGCAGCAAGGCAAACCAGTTATCTTAATGACTCTCCCACTGAAAAACTTTAAAAGATGAATAAAATATAACTGCATCACTTTATTCTAAAATATAAGAAAAGAATCTAAAGACACTAAAAAGGTAAATTTAAAAAAGGAACCCTAGAATATAAATTGAAAGTCAGCTTTCTCTCTGAGGTAACAAAGAGAGACCAAGAGAAATAAAAAAGAAAGTTTAATAGACTTGGAAGAAATAGTACAGTCTAACTTACATCTAATGAAGCTCCAGAAGGAGATAAGATTAAGAAAGGGCAAGAAGTGGGGCCAGCCCAGTGGTACAGCAGTTAAGTTCGCATGCTCCACGTCGGCGGCCTAGGGTTTGCAAGTTTGGATCCCAACCATGGATCTACCTACTGCTCGTCAAACCATGCTGTGGCTGTGTCCTACATACAAAGTAGAGGAAGACTGGCACGGACGTTAGCTCAGCGATGATCTTCCTCAAGCAAAAAGAGGGAGATTGGCAACAGATGTTAGCCCAAGGACAATCTTTCTCATCAAAAAACAATGGGGAAGAGGCAATATTTCAAGATAATTTTTCAGAATGCTGGAAGACACTAAATCACAGATCAGGAAGCCCAATGAAATCAAGCAAGACTTTAAAAAGAAAGAGAGAGAAAGCCACACCACTACAAATTAAAATAAAACTGTAGAAACTCAAAAGTACAGAAAATATCATAAAAGTAGCCAGAGAGAAAAGATCACAAAGAACGACAATTGCACTAACAGCAGAAGACACTGGAATAATACAGTCCACATGCTGAGCAACAATAACTGCCAACTAAGAATGCCACACCCAGCAAAACTAGTTTTTAAGAACTAGACATTTTTACACAGATAAAGTAACTACTCAAAAACCCTCACAAAAAGGGAAATTCTAAATGACATACTGCAGGCAAAAAGAAATTATCTCAGATGAAACGCTTGAAGCACAAAAAAGAATGGTAAGTAAATACAATGGCAAATACATGGATAAATCTAAGTAGCACTGACCATATGAAACATCGTATCTAATTTGCAGGATTAAAAAATTCAGAAAAGAGGGGCCAGCCCAGTGGCACAGTGGTTAAGTTCACACATTCCACTTCAGCGGCCCAGAGTTTGCCAGTTTGGATCCCAAGTGCGGACGTGGCACTGCTTGTTAAGCCACACTGTGGCAGGTGTCCCACATATAAAGTAGAGGAAGATGAACATGGATGTTAACTCAGGGCCAGTCTTCCTCAGCAAAAAAGAGGAGGATTGGCAGCAGATGTTAGCTCAGGGCTAATCTTCCTAAAAAAAAAAAAAATTTTTTTCAGAAAAGAAATATTGGACAAATTGGGAGGGAGTATGGAGTTCAAATCCTTCCATTAGTCAAGAGGAAAGTTAAAGACATTACTTTAGATTTTGTTAAGTGTATTAAAATATCTAGGATAACCACAAAAGGACTAGACAGAGAATTTAACTTCTAAACTAAAAGAGAGGAAACAAATGTAATAGCATTGTTTAGAAATACGTACATATGCACGTGGAAATCTCTAATGAAAGCCTGGGAATATCAGAGGATTGAGATACACGGAGGAATTACAATGTTCTGAAGCTGGGTGGTGAGAATATGGGTATTTGTTTTACTATTATTCTTTATTTATACTATCTACGCACCTTTCTTTGTACATTTGTCAATAAAAATCATGCCACATATCAAAACAAAGTCCAAATGCCATTTAAACATAAAATTTGATATCATAAACTTCAAGAAAAACATAAATATTTATATGATCTTGAGACGGGAAGACTTGTATAAGCTCTTATGGACTGAATTGCGTCCCCCTAAATTCCTATGTTGAAACCCTAACCTCCAATACTTCATAATGTGACTGTATCTGGAGATAGCGCCTTTAAAGAGGTAATTGCGGTAAGATGAGGTCACTAAAGGATGCCCTAATCCAGCATGACTTTTGTCCCTATAGGAGGAGGAAGTTTGGATGCACAAAGAGACACCCAGGATGGATGCGCACAGAGGAGAGGCCATGTGAGGACCCAGCAAGAAGGCAGCTGTCCGCAAGCCGGGAAGAGGCCACAGCAGGAAGCAAACTGGACGACGTCTTCATCTTGGATGTCTAGACTCTGGAACTGTGAGAAAACAAATTTCTGTTGTTTAAAAAATAAATAAATATAAAGGTACGAGAAAAAAAATGTAATGGAGAGAGGCAGGGCACAATGGAACTCAAAAGAAAGCAAAAAAGAAAATCTCACCAGAAGAACTGTAGCAAATCGAAGGCAAAGGAACAAGAAAAGGCTGCACTTAGACAGTACCATTTCTATTCAAATTGTACTGGAGGACTAGCCAATGCCATAGGAAAAATAAGTAAAAGATACAAGAATTAGAAAAGAAGAAACAAAATACCATTATTTGTAGATGATACAGTTTTAGCAAGGTTGATGGACACTGGAATGATGTCTATCTAGAATGATAGCTCTCAGCCACGATTTAAGAGCTATCTATTAACATGATGCTGGGGGCTCTATGCATTTGGTTTCATTAAAATGAGGGAAATACCATTAAAATCTTCATTGTAGAGGCAGAAACTAAGACTCATAGAGGTTAAATATCTTGCCCAAAGCTACTGAACACTCGAAATGCACCTAGTGCAACTGAGGAAATGACTATTTATTTCTTTTAATTGATTTTAATGTAAATAGCCACACGTGGTTAATGGCTACTATATCGGATGGTGCAGCTCTAGAGGTTAGAGAATGGAGAAAGAGAAATGGTTAGGAGACCAGGAAAGGGGAGTAATATTCAAGAGGATAAACAGATAGGACACAGTGACTGATCATGCCAGGGAATGGGGGGCAGTGAGGGAACAGAGATGAAAAGTTCCTAATTTTGGAGGTAAGGTAGGTGGTAATGCCACAAAGGGAAATAGAAAATTCAGAAAAAAGAACTGGGTTAGGATGGACATAGCTGGTTTGGGCCCGAGAAGCATGGGGTGCCTGAAGCACATCTACATAGACGCCGCAGTCCAGCCACATCGAACTCCCAGAGACGGCATGTTCTTTCTGACCTCCTCGCCTCCATAGATGGTTCTCTCTGCCTCTCGTCTGCCTGGCAAACCCCTTTCTCCAAAATACACCACCAGCCTGTATTCCTCAACCTCCTCCATTCTTCAGAGCAGAATAAGGTCCCTAGAGCTCTGTAAGAAGACTCACCAACCAGGCATTAAGAAGTCTCCTACCCCACTGAGGGGCTGGCCCCGTGGCCGAGTGGTTAGGTTTGCATGCTCCGCTGCAGGCGGCCCAGTGTTTCGTTGGTTCGAGTCCTGGGCGCAGACATGGCACTGCTCAACAAACCATGCTGAGGCAGCGTCCCACATGCCACAACTGAAAGGACCCACAACAAATATACAACCATGTACTGGGGGGCTTTGGGGAGAAAAAGGAAAAAAATAAAATCTTTAAAAAAAAAAGAAAAAAGTCTCCTACCCCACTGAACCACGAGCTCAGGGGAGAGAACTCAATCTCAACCATCTATGGATCCCAGGGCCTAGCACAGTGCCTGATGCAAACTGAGTGGAAAAGGACTGTCAAGTGGGTAAATCAAATGTATGAACTCATGCATGCAAGTGAATGAATCAAGTGACCCAGCCAGCATCAGATGGACTACTCCTACAGGTAGTGACCTGGTGGGTGGCTGGAAACAAGCACAGAGCTCGCTCAGGTGCCTGCACGGCCATCAATGAAAGCAGTCAGGTGCCAGGACAACTGCAGTTTACATAAGCCTCACACCATGATTTTTCATCACTATGACAACTTCTACCATCCCAAATTCAAACTCTTCAACCTTAGCAGTCTGCTAGGCATGCCTAAGAACAAATTTAATGGCTTAGAGTTCAACGCTAAATATGCAAAGATTTCTCCTCCAGAAATGGTCATGATGGCCACATGGTCTTGCTTTAATAACATTCTACCTGCAGAGTAAAGATCAGATCTGACTAAGCTGAGCTGAACACCCTCAGAGATGGTAAATTAACCAAATGTTTCTGCTTTCCAAGCCAACAGATATTTGATCATCAGTCTACTGTGCTCTGTGCTATTTTTTCTTTATGTGTCAGTTCATACCAGAAAAGAACCATAAAGGGATCACTTCACTGTCCCCAAATTGCCCTGTGCTTCATTTATTTTGCTAAACTGGCACTATTGACATGTGTTAGGAACTTGAGAACCATCGAATTGTGAAGTTCAACGTTTTGGCCTGTTAATTACATCAACATCTTGTCAAGTAAGCATTTTCCAGCAAAATCATTCTGCCCTGATCTCCCTCAAGTACCCCACTGCGGAACAAAGTCTGACGGGAAACAAGACTGAGTATGAAATTCATAACACATGCTTCATGTTAACAAAAAGAAAATTTAAATCCTGTACTATTGTGATAGCCATAGGCACACATTTCAAATTCAGGATACTTCCTGTTAGATTCTTTAAGTTACCCAAAAGTAGAACAATATGCTTTGTGAATCCACATAAAGATTCATGTCTTGTGATTCACATACGACAGAGGAGAATGAGAAAAAACATTCGGCCCAATTCCCAGGGCTGGAGGAGATGTTAACACACACCCAGTCTGTCTCTTGGTATCAAGGTAGAACTAGGAGGTGCCAATGCAGTTAGACCAGCCTGACGAAACATGACTACAGTGCCTTCGAAAGCAATCTCTACAGAGAAGGGACCACTGAAACTCATTCATTCATTCATTCATTTGTTCGTTCAAATTAACGGCCCATGTTTTCTATTGTTACTACTCCCTCATCCTCACACACACACTCCTCTTTACCTGGCTCTAGAGCTGAGGATCTACCTGGGATACTGGGAGAAGTTTCTTCAAAGCCTTAGAGGAGGTTCAAAGGCCTCCACTAGCAGCTGTCCTGGAGAGAAGCCCTGAGCAGAGCTGGAAATGAGGAAGGCCAAGACAACACCAAACAGCACCAACTCTTGGTGCGCCACCGGGCTGGCCCCTCTTCAGCCTTTCTTTAGCCCCACATGTAGTCATCTGGCTCACCAAGTGAAAGCAGCAGCTCCTTCAAAGATAATAACAAAAAGTGCCTCCTAGGACACCAGGAGGGAAGGCACAGTTCTGATCTATTGCATAAAAACATTGCTCCTGGGGGCCGGCCCCGTGGCCGAGTGGTTAAGTTCGAGTGCTCCGCTGCAGGCGACCCAGTGTTTCATCAGTTCGAATCCTGGGGGCGGACATGGCACTGCTCATCGAGCCACGCTGAGGTGGCGTCCCACATGCCACAACTAGAAGGACCCACAACGAAGAATATACAACTGTGTACCAGGGGGCTTTGGGGAGAAAAAAGGAAAAAAGTAAAATCTTTAAAAAAACAACAACAAAAAAAAAACATTGCTCCTGCATCCTACTTCATTCTCAGGCTTTATAAATTAAAATAGGCATAAAGTTACTGACCACAATTGTAAGTATAATTAAAATATTTATGAAAATCCCTGTTTTCTTATAGTGTATTTGTTTCAGAAGTTCTTTAAGGCATATAAATACTTTAGAAAATAAAAATAAGTCCTATTCTATGAACTTTTTCAAGTCATTTTAAGGTGACTTGGAGAGTGGGAGCCACCTCACGCTCTAAGGACAGTCATCCACTGCTCTCAGCATGCCTCTATTGCATCTAATTCCCATACTTGAATCTCAGGATTCAAATCCAATTTTTAGGAGAAACTATGTTTGAGTTGTGGGTAAATTCTATTTTTATAAATTAAATCAGTATCCCCTGTGTATTTACATTATAATGTCTTGTTTTAAAGTCTATCATGTTCCAAAACCCGGTCAGTCCAAACTTGAAATTGTCAGTGTTCCCTCAGAGGGGCCAAAATGCTCCCACAGAGTTCAGGGTTTTCCTCTCACATCCTGAAGAATCCTCTCAAAAAAGAATCAGGTACTTTTGTCTGCTTTATTAGTTGTGATTTTATTAAGTTTAGATTTCTCATCTAGCAGATACTCACAGAATGAGGTTCACTTATAATAATAATTGAGTAAGACCTAGTTTAGGGGAGAAGCAAGAAAAACTGTATACAATAGAGAACATTTTGTACTTAACGAAAAACCTCTCCCAGAGGAAGAAATATCAGTGTTCTTTGTGCTTGACGCAATTCATCATACACCTATGCGAACGGTACTCAGATAGGGAAATTATTGAATAAAAGCTGAGTATTTGAGAATAAAGCAAATGAAAATGGACTCATCAGAAGAAAAAAGCCATTCTTAGCCAAGTCCTATTAATCTTGAGATAATATGGGGAAAAAGCAGATAAAGGAAAGGCCAATGACCCAGAAGTCAGGAGACCTGGGTTCTAGTCTCACTGAGCTACCGACAAGCCCTGCGACCTTGGACAAGTCAACAAAGCACTTCACCTCTTGGTCTCAATTCCTTTGTTAAAAAAAATGAAGGGGCCTGACTATATGGACTCCAAGAGCCATTAACTCTAAATATCATGTTCCCACCTTTTTAATTATGCCACCAAACGCGTAATAAAATTACGTGGCCGGGAGAAACAATCAGAGGACGAACAACGTGTAAAAAGAAAGGGGGGGGAGGCTTCTTTTTGCTACTGGCATAGATCTCAGACCTACAGGACACGCTGTGGTCTGAAGTTATGATACCTCTTTATTATTTTCATAAATAATAAAAGCATTTAAAGTTCACTCAGAATTCAGTAAGATATCCTACACTATTATGAAGAATGAAGGGATTGGAGGAGATATTCAGAATTACAAGAGCGAGGGCAAAACTGATAGACCTGATTCAGATTTGAGAGAAAGATTCTATACTGGGGGGATTTCTAGAAAATAAGAAATATGCAACCCTAAAAGTGTTAGAAATACATAAATTACACTAGGTAAGCACCTAACAAGAAAATCTGCTTCTCTTCGTGGCACACACTGCCCCAGCATGGCACGTTCTGGAGAACAGAAGGAGGACACTGCCTTTCTAACGCTCACGGCAACAGGCGATCCAGTAAACATGTTCATGAAGTGATGCAGCATTCAAGAACCAGGATAAAAAAACAAAATCTTCTAATTTGAATTACAGTGCTGCATAAATAAAGGGGAGGGAAAGGGGCCATAATTATTCAATTCTAGAATATGACTTCCAAGATAAGAAACAATTAAATATGTATGTGAGCTGCTCAATTATTGAAACAATAAAACTTTTACATTTTGCTTTCTAATAAAAATAAAAACAAAGTGTCTGTCTAGTGACAGCAGTCAGAGGGGACGAGGGCACAGGGTCCAGCTGAGAAGAGAAATAAGAAAGAAGCGCCTGAGGAGGGAGACAGAGGGGGAGTGGAGAAAGTGCAGGCTAATTCTGGGAGTCTGGAGTAGTCACGCATGAAACAGCAATTACAGTTAACTGGAAAAGCTAATTTGTTCGTTTGCTCTCACAGGTTCCATTTACGTGTTTGTAGATTAGATTTGGCTGTTAAGAAAGGAAATGGCAGCATGTAACAGACATAATGCCTGACAGTAGGGGGAAAAAAACAACCTCTATTAACAGTTAACTCAAGTAACTCATTTAACTACCCAGTAAGAAAAAAATACAGCTAGAAGTATCTAAGCTAGTCTAAAACATGCCAAAGTTTCTAATTTATCCCATCTATTTTGAAATGAAGCATGCACATATGTTTTAAAACCAGAGTAAAAATTATAAAGCACAATCCTTCATTTGTTTAGGCCAATATCTATTCACCAAGAAAATTAAACATTTACTCTGACATTTTTTCAAAGCATTTTGAATAAAACACTCCAAATTGTTAATACTGAACTGGCTCAACATTTTTATCAAGAAGCTCTAAAACTAGGTGTGCTTAAATGGTGAGATTTCTGTTAAACCAATCACTCAGGAGAAAAAAAATCAATGAAAATTCTTCTTTCACAAAGGTCTACCTTAAAGGAAATGTACACTTTAAACAGCACACTCACGCTTTTCTGTCAACGCCGGCTTCACCCGCCTAACTCTGCAGATCAGCTTCAGTCCCTGCCTCCTGCCCACCCTGCTGGTCTGACCTCCAGCTCCCAGCCGAATTCTCCCAGCACGTTTCATCATTTCCTGTTGGCTGCAGACTCCTCACAGCCGAGACAAGGCCATTCCCCTAAACTGCTGCGTTCACCCTACAGGCACAGGGCTGGGCCAGCCTCTCCCTCTCCGGGCCTGCTGGGCCCATCACAGAAGAGCTTTCTTTTCAGAAAGTGAAATCTCAGTATTCCATGGAAAATCAGAGATGAGGTCTGAGAACAAAAGTGTTTATTTTATTTTTAATCCAACAAACTCAGGCTGCTCAATCAACATTTATATAGTGCTTACTTTATTTATGGTGAATCATGAAAATAATCCTCCGAGGGCTGAGTATTGTTCCCTCCTCCATTTTCCAGGTGCGATAACTGAGGTACAGAGAGGTCCTGTTCCGTGCCCAGTGTCACAGAGCTGGTAAGTGGGGAAGCCATGATTTGAACCCAGGCAGTCAGCCTCTGGAGTCCTGCTGTTAACCACTCCACCACACTGCCTCTCCATCTTGGCTTCCCTGAAGGACCAGAACTGGGTCTCAGATACAGCAGCTGCTTAATAAAAATTTTATTTGAACTAAATTAAGACTGCAGATAAGCAGTGGGACTATGAAGTAATGAGAACAGCTTTCCAGTGCGCCCAGGGCACTCTCTCCCTCCTCATAACTTTGGCCACACCTCACCGGTGGATTCCTGGCAAGAGATAAGCTCTCCTGTCCCTTTGGCAGAGGGTAAGACTGGCTCAGGCAGTTCTCCCGTCCTGGGGCTGAGGTGCAGCCCCCTGAGGTGGTGCTGGGACAGAAACATTGCTCCAGGTAAACCCACCTGCTAACCTCTAGCATGAGGTGCCTAAACTGGTATTTCCAGTTCCAATTTGGTTTCTGCCACCAGATATGAAACCATTGGGCATTCATTCAACAAACATTAGTGTCAGCCACAATGCTTAGGGCCTCAGGGCCCCAGTGGTTGAAAAGCCAAGGTCCCTGCCCTGTACCGTTCACAGTGTACAGGCGGGGCAGAAGCATAAATAAATAAAAATGGCATGAGCTGATGAATGCTAGAACCAATGCGCCCCAAGGGCTGAGGGAGCAACGACACAGGTGGGAAGCAGGGTCAAGGAAGGTTTCCCAAAGGAGGGAACACAAGAACTTGCCATTGACCTACTCAAACCATGTGGATTAAGGCAGAAAAAATTAAGGAACAGAGTCCAGCAAGTTAGCTAAAGAATACCAGCGCCATCCATTACTCAGTCCTCGGCCAATAGCTGAGGACCTGCACATCAGCAGGGGGACTCGAGTGAATAGTCATTAACCCAGCATGACTCAAAGACATCAGGACAGTGTCTGACCAGGCTGCCTCTGCTATCTGACACTTTGTTATACCTCGGTCACACGGTGACAATGGCTGCCTTCACTGAGCTCTTTTAAAAGACTTCCCAAGAAAGGTACTACTAGGCCCATTTTATGGAGGGAAAACCACCAGAGAAGTTAAGCAACTTGTCCAAGGCCACCCAGCTAATAATAGCAGGATGGGATTCAAACCCAGGTCCACCTGATACTTTCAAAGCCCATCCTCTTTCTACTACACTGTAATGCCTCCCATTTGAGGACAATTAGGGTATCATATGGGAAAGAAGAAAATTTCTACGATGTGATTTTTTTTCCCATTCCTCTTGGTTTGTCCAAGTTTTTTTTTTTTTTTAAGAAAAAGCTTTATTGTGGGGCTGGCCCCGTGGCCGAGTGGTTAAGTTCGAGTGCTCCGCTGCAGGTGGCCCAGTGTTTCGTTGGTTCGAATCCTGGGCGCGGGCATGGCACTGCTCATCAAACCACGCTGAGGCAGCATCCCACATGCCACAACTAGAAGGACCCACAACGAAGAATACACAACTATGTACTGCGGGGCTTTGGGGAGAAAAAGGAAAAAAATAAAATCTTTTAAAAAAAAAAGCTTTATTGAGATAAAATTTACATACCATATAATTCAACCATTTAAATGGTACGAATCAATGGTTTTTAGTATAATCACAGTCAATTTGGAGACATTTTCAACACCTCAAAAAGAAACCCCATACTCTTTAGCTATCACCCCTCTCTCCACCCAACCCTTCCCCCATCCCTAAACAACCACCGCCTCTTACAAGGTGATTCTTAAAGAGACAGGCACAGAGTAGTCAGGTGGTTAACAGAATAGTGCAAATTGCAGTTCCGTGCTTCAGTTCTCCCTAACAGCTGAGCCAGGACGGCGTAAGGCAAAAGCCAGACAACTCAGAGGCCGGTGCTGGGGTGAGCAGTGTGGGTACCTGGCAGCCCCACATTAGACAGGCTCCACGGTTCTCATGTCCCTGAACTTAGCAGTCCCTAAACATGGAGCCAGGTGGTCCACCATCAGCAGGGATAGCAGACATCATGCAAAAGCCCAAGAAGAGCCCCTCCAGTCACAAGACCTTATTCCATTAAGAATGCCCATCTCCCCATGTCCAGAAAGGCGAATCCAGTAGTTTCCACTTATCCCTGGTTTCAGTTACCCACCATCAACCGTGGTCCAAAAATAATGCTACCACACAACGTCTACGTCATTCATCTCACTTCATCTCATCACGGAGGCACTGTATCATCTGACATCATCACAAGAAGGGTGAGTACAGTACAATAAGATATTTTGAGAGCGACTACAATCATGTAACTTTTATTAGTTATAATTGTTCTATTTTATTATTAGTTATGGTTGTTAATCTCTTACTGTGCCTGTAAATTAAACTTTATCATAGGTATGTATGTGGAGGAAAAAACACAGGATATATAGGGTTCAGTACTATCCACGATTTCAGGCATCCACTGAAGCTCTTGGAACGTACCCCCTGCGGATAAGGGGGACAGCTGTATCAAGAGCATATCGGATGCCGCAAGCTTGGGGTAACCAGAATGGAGTTGTTCTGAAAAGCCAAACTATTCAAAGACTAGCAGGACTCCTGGCTTTGATGAAAAGGTAACTCCCCATCTCCAGTCTATCTGCTCTCTCAGCCTTCCTCAAATGCTGAGGAAAGCTGGGGAAGGAAGAACTATAAACAAACCATGCACACACTCCTGCAGAGCCCCTATTCCTCTGACACAGTTCTCCATACAGGACATCACAAACTGTGTGTGCCATTGCCACACCGTAGAAAACTACTTGTCACTTAAAAGGAATGAGCGAGCTCCTGATAGATGCAACATGGGCGAGTCCCAAAAGCATCATGGTGAGGAAAAGATGCCAGATGCCAAAAGAGCACAGACACTGTCTCCATTCATATCAAACTCTAAACAGGCCAAATTAATCTATATGACAGATTGATGTTTGCCTGGGCCAGGGGGTGGGGTGGGGGACTGACTGCATAGGGGCACAGGAAACTTTTGGGAGTGACAGAAATGTTCTATGTCTTGATTGGGACAGTGGCTACACAGGCATATCTGTTTGTCAAAGCCTCTAAATGCGTGCATTCCGTTGTATGTAAATTAATAGCTCAATAAAGAGAAGGAGGGGAGGGGAGGCAGAGGGAAGGAGGAGGAAGATGGGGAGAGTGCAGAGGAAGAAAGAAAGAAGGAAGAAAAGCTATCCCCGAACGTGAATAACAACTTTCTCCCAACTTGAATAACAACTTTCTCCCGCTCGCAGCATGGGCTCGCAGCATGGGCATCGGCTGCGATGACGACTGACGCGCACCAGGAACCGCACCGCAAGGTGCCTCCAATTCAAACACCAAAATAAGCTCTGTGTAATGTTAGCACTAAGCGTATTGTATTGGGTCCCAATTCTTACAATAATTGCTCCTCTAACACACACAAGTGATTCTGATGAACCGGAACAGTCCACTTTCTAACCAGGTGAACTCAGTTCTCCACTATCACTGCAGTAAAAGGCGTAATGAGGCCAGTCAGCAACTTAGAAATGGCAGCTTTCCGGGACAGGTTTCAATGGCTGTTCCACAGTAAACAAGTAAAATCTAATACAATAATTACAGGTATTAGCTTGTCTTTGTTTTCAAATGATAAGCAAATCTTAAATTCTAGAAGCCTACCATATTCATAAATAGGTTATATAAAAACATTCTGATAGGTTGATCTTTTTTCTTTAGTTGGGGGAGAGGGTACTGGCTATGTTCAAGTCCTACCTTCCATATTTTTCATGAACCAGGACATAAACACAACCATCTTGCCTTTACTCTTCCCACATACAGACGGAAAAAGGAACAAGCCAAGCCAAGTTTCTAACACTCTCTATCAAAGAAGAAGGTGGCAGGACAAGCTGAGCTAAGTAGCAGTTCTATCTTTGGCAAAGTGAAAAAAAGTTAAAACCCTTTATATAAGCATCTTTGTTTCTCTGGCACTTGCCCAAAGCTGGGGGGCGGGGGGGGCAAAATGAAGCCAGCCTAATTAAAGCAGAAAGCCCAACTGAGAAAAACTTCAAAGCACCAATGTGATAGAAAAAACATGTTAATTTTTTTTCTCATGTATTTTATAAAATGCCATCATGAGAAGTAACACCTGGACTTCTAACACAATAGCTTGGTGGTTAAGACGTCACACAGCTCCCCGAGTCCTGGGAACAGCTTCAGCCTTCTTTGGGCAACACACTGAAAATGGAAAGTGATCCCAGAAGGAAGGTCTGAATTCAAAAGGAGTGGTGAGCAAGGTTTGTGCTGAGTTGCTGGGTATTTTCAGGAGATATGCTATGTTAATGCCTTACTGGAAGTTTATTGGTGTGATTTTTTCCCCTCATTTATTTATATGTACCCTCTCTATGCTAGGCTCCAGAAATTACAAGCTAAATAATTCACCACACTTGCCCCTAAGCAGCTTAGAGTCTAGCGGGGTAGACAGACAAGCACCCAGACGACTGACAGTGTGACAAGTAGTATGTCAACAGACCTAAGCCAGGAGCCCTGAAGGCAGGGTGGGGGCAGGGGGCCAGGAAGAGACATAAGAAAACTCCCCAGGAAAGATGGGTCCTGAGCTGAGTCAGGTAATAAGGGGTTGTGTCACTCTGCACCTTTGGCTGTCACCTCCCCTCTCTGACTGTGGCTTCCTTCTCCTCCAAGGCAGAAAAGGGCACCAGATAGAAGCTCCCAACTTTACTGACCAGTGGGCAAAAGAAGTGCCCAACACAAGGCTGCCAGCTTTATTTTGACCACTAGAGACGTTAAAAGAAGAAAAAACCCTACCACCTCCCGTTATTTCATTTCAAAGGCATTTTAATAATTTTTTAAAAGACATGTTAACACTAAAAAGCAGGTCATACAACTTCAGAATAAATAAAAAGCTTCAAACTAAATATCTTTAGCTTTGTAAAGAATAATTGTTGATATTTTGGCCACATGGCAGTAAAAATACCATCATGAACTGGTGTTTAGAAACCCTGCAAATAGATGACACAATTCAGGACTATTTTATGACATTTTACACACATGTACCAGGATTTTTACATACAATGACTCTATAACTCATGATAACCCTACAAGGTGGGAGAATTGCCCCCATCTTCAGAGGAGAAAATTACAGCTCAGGGGAAGCGGCTTGCCCATGGTCACACAGTGGGGGCAGTGCATGGAGCTGCTATACCTGGTTCCCTCTGACTGTGGAGTGCGTCTTGGGCCCACAAACACACCATGAGGCAGAAGAGAGCTCTGGGGGATCTCTGAGGTCCTTATCAGAACTAAACATCTATTTTATTGTTGTTGCTTTGGGGATGGCAAAAAAAGAATTCAGTTCTGCCAACTTTTATTTTTTGTAGTCACAAACAACCAACTCAAATCCTTTGTGAAACCAAGAGGGGTATAAATATGTAAATAAACGGAATCGTGATCCCAAGCATTCCAGAATGCTACCATTACCTTCTCTTTCTCCTTCTCCATTTTGGACAAACGCTAGGGAAAAAGAAGATGAGAAAGATGGGAAAGGATCAAGAATGCCTATGTGCCCAGAAACAGAAAACATCTGAACCCTCATTAAAGATTTTCAGTACTGAACTTCAATTTGGCATGTAATAAGTATACATTAAGTGTTTAATAAATGAATTAATCTGAAACCTGTAAGCACTGCTGAATGTTATATAAAATCAATTTAAAAGAGATGGTTTCTAACCTCTAAAAGTTTCCATTCTCGGTCTGAAATATGATTATAAATAGAATATCAACTACAAACTTAAAAGTGTAGCTCGTTTCACAAATTTTATGTTTTTCTTCTACTTTTACCATTTAAAATTGAAGTCTACCATACTTAATCTTTTAATACAATGTTCCCAGTCATACTTTGGCATGGGACCAGATCCTGCCGTGTGAGGACAGAGGCCGGATAACCATTAGAGGCTGGTCCCCGACAGGACCCTCTACAGACGTCTGCATGGGAAAGCAGAGCTGAGCGGGGCCGAGCAACAGTGACAGAGAGGAGCAGCAGCGACAGAGGCAGGGCCTCGGCAAGTCTCTAAGTGTCTGCTGCTTCTACCTGTACCATGAAGACAGCCTCAGTAACCAACTTGGGGCTTGGGAAGATTAAGTGAAATAACCTAACACAGCACGTTTTTAAACAGTAGCCTTTGTGATCACCTCCTGACGACAGAACTGGAAGCTCCCAATGATGTTGACCACAACGAGAGGCACAGAAAGGTCAAAGGGACCTCTCTAAGGGTAGGGTTGAAACCTACTTAGGGGGCAGCAGCATAAAGTTAACTGCTAGGAAATTCAAAAGCAGGCAATCGATAAAAGTCAGAAAATCAATGAATCAATGCCACAACAATGCAAATAGAAGTGACTGTCAGAACCCATAATGATCACAAGGAGCAAAGTACAGATATGGAGAGGCTGGTGCAGAAGGTCTCATGAAGGAAAAGAAAGTGAGGGGACTTTGCCAAGAGGCCAATGGGGCTGAGCACCAGAGAGTGCCGAGTCCTGAATGACTCTCAGGCTCCCGCTTGGAAGGTCAGGTGTGCTGTTTGTAGACACACTGCAAGCAACCTGGCAGGAGTCACAGGGAGGAAGCAAGGCGCTCAGCCTGGCAATGGTCACTTTGCATTTATGACAGGTGACCCAGCTTAAGACGCAGAAGAGACAAGGGACAGGTATCTCCCATGTGTGAAACTAAGCTAAAGAGGGACAGGTTACAAAACAGGTTAAATAATATGATCCCATTTGTCTCTAAAAATCACGCCTGCATGTGTTTGAATATAATGATCTGGAAAAGTGTACATCAAAGGGTCCACGGTGATTCTCTTCTTCTGAATATCTGTATTTGTATTTTACAAAGTGCATGTATTAATTTTATAATGAAGGAATAAACTGAGTTCCTTTATAAGTTTTTAAACCTGGTCAGATGACACCGAGGCAGAGTGTGGAAGGGCTGTGGGGCTGTTTTATAATGAAGGAATAAACTGAGTGGCCTTATAAGTTTTTAAACCTGGACAGATGACACCCAGGAAGGTGGAAGGGCTGTCAACAGCCCCACTGCTGCGCAGAGCGGGGCTAGACCACAACACTCAGAAGTCCTTGTGAACTGACAGAAACAAGGAGGTCACAGGCAAACCCCCACCTGCAGGACTTTTGGATAAGCCCTGGATCAAGCTGCTATCAACCAAAGCCTGGCTCATCCTCCAGAAGGAGGCACGTCACCCCCTGCAGCTGGCTTCACCAATTGTGCAACATTTAATGTGAGGAAGAGAAGCAACGTGGTTCCTGGCTGCTCCACACATTCACTCCATAAAGTCTGGGATTTAACGAAGCCTTTCTAAAAAGAAACACACGTCCCAGGAAGAGCAAGCCTCTCCAGCTGCATCCAAAAGCAGCAGGTTCTGGCTCGGCCTCAGACCAGCAGTCTCCTTCACGGTGTGCAGGTTCTTTAAAACCTCGACACGGCACGAGTGAATTCCATGCAGAGGCGGGTCTCAGGGAGACATTCTGGTGAACAAGCAAGTCTCACTGCGCTGGATGGACGGCTCCATGCCCAGCGCCCTCCACACTCAGGAAGGGAGACTTCTCGGGCTGCTCACAGCTCGCACCTCCTCGTGATGATAACCCTGAGAAGGGGGAGTCGGTAGCCAAACAGCCCCTTTCCTAAGAGGGGACAGAGATCCCAGGGCCCCTGACAGCCACAAGACCCGCAGAGCTGGGTGACCACTAAACCCATACATTAACAAAAACATGCAAAGCAGTTATGAAGGCCTGTGACAAGTCAAAAGAGCACACTTGGAGTAGGGCTGGGGACATTTTATAAACAGCTGAGTTTATAAACTCTCCTTAAATATGACCTCTTGACCTCTCTAAAATGTGACATCTCCAAGCATCCCTATTATATTCATGACAGTGTGTGCTTTTACAACTCATAATGCTGTGATTGTGTGTCTGCAGGTTAATGGTGGGGACACAAAGACAGAGCAAGCTTTCCCAGATCCTGGGTCCCTTTGTGCTCATTACCCTGTACAGTGGTTCACAATCCACTCCCAATCCTCCGCCTATCAGAAAGCGCCTCGGGTTCAGGAGGGTGGACTAGGATCCTCAAATGCTATCAGTATGTCTCTCCTACATTCAGTGAAAGACCAGACTTACAGTTTGTAATCTCAAAATACCGCACGTACTATAAGAAACAGGCCATGTCCAAATTTGTTAGATTCAGATGTTTTTTCCAACAAATTAACATGACAATAAATAGTAAAGATATTCTTTCTGTTCCATAAATGTATTCCAACTAAGGTGTTAACTCCCTTTAATTGGAATTCTCTTCTGATGGCACACCAACGATTTTTCCTCCTCAAAGATGCAAAGGAATATTATTATTACATGGTTATTAGCAGCACTGCTTAACATTGGTTTAGATGCAAGTTTTTCTTCCTATGGAGGCCCTGAGGAAAAACCAGATACGTTTAAGATGAGTAACAGCCCGAACAACTCTGGCAACAAACAACATCATAACACCTACACTATCAAGACAACCTGGGATTTATATCTGTAGATTGGAAATGTTTTTATCTTCTACAGAAAATGTCAAACATAAAAAGTACAGAGACTAGAATAACGACCCATAGTTTCAATAATTATCAGCACGTGGCCAATCTTGTTTCACCTGTATTGTGAAAGTTCTTAAATGCTCACAGAATCATGCGACCCAAGTGTGTCTTTACATGACCTGGCAGGTCACAGCATGAGAGTCCTCACGCTGGGAAGAGGCACAAAGCAAGCAGAGCAGGGGTCCTGGCTGAAGGGACCAGCAACCTTATGGGGAGCCAAAACCCCTGTTCTCTATGTAGAAAACCAAGGAATAAAAATACGAAACTTGCAAGGTTAAAGCTCACCAGGGAAAAGTCAGGCTGATGTCACTGTACTCTCTGATACGATGCGACAAGGAGGGCCCTGCACCTCTGTGGTATTCTTCCCCAAAACTCAAAAGCCCAGTCTAATAATGTGGAAAACATCAGGCAAACCCAAATTGAGGGACATCCCACAAAGTATCCAACTAGCACTCTTCGAAACTGTCAAGGTCCTGAAACATAAGGAAAGACAGAAACTGTCTCAGATCAGAGGAGACTAAGGAGACACAACGACTAAACACAATGCAATATCCTGGACAGGATCCTGGAACAGACAGGATCTCAGTGGAAAAACTGGTGAGACCCAAGTAAAGCCTACAGTTTAGTACCAATGTTAATTTCTTAGTTTTGACAAATGTGCTGTGGTTATATAAGATGTTAACATTAGGGGAAACTGGGTGAGAGGTACATGGGAAATCTGTATTTTCTTTGCAACTTTTCTATATATCTAAAATTCTTCCCAAAAAAAGTTTACTATAGAAATAATAATATAAAATTCTTAACTGTATAACGAATATTCATTATATCCTTCACAAGAAGGAATCAGTGACAATGTGGTCTTCATTTTAAAATTCAGCCAGGGAAGACAAAGCCTAAAGAAATAAAGCAATTTGTTAAAAATCTCAAAGAAAGTAAGCACCTTGAAATGAAGGCAGGGCCCTCTGTAAACTAAAGGCCACACAAGGTGATCACCAGCAGTGCACTGCGGAACACGGAGCATCTGACTGTGGTAATGAACTGTGCTGACAGACAGAAGTGACCTCCAAACCACGAGGCTGCCCCTGCCTGGTCTCCCCATCCCACCCCACCCCCGCAGTGTTGGTCAGGCGCGGACCGGTCTCCCTGTACCACCCTAAGCTGCCCACCCTCTCTACAGACCTCTCCCCTCCAGCCCACGCTCACAGCACCTCTCTTCATTCACTCAGCAATTTCTCAGAGTCTGCAGGTCCACATTAAGCTGAAAACAATAAAAGGAGGAGGTATTACAAACCGCCATATGATAATTCATTTTAAAAAAATCGTTTCTTATATATCTGGAGAAAAGACGAACTGTGGTCAGAACTGTGCTCGAGGAAACCTGGAGTTGCAGCTCAGTTCAGGGAGGGGCTGGAAACAGCAGAAGCAGAATTCTACCTTTGGTCTTTCTGGCCTGGAGACCACGCTTAGAACTGCTGAGCCTCCTGCCTCACAGTGACTAAGAATCCACTCATGCTTGTAAATAGCTTCGTATGCGCTTCTTTGTAAGAGTACCTTCCTACATTCGAAACAGGACACAATTCCAGAAATAAAAGCACACCCCTGGATCTCTGAGTTATGACCAGCATGTGGGGATTTAATTCACGGTGAACTGGACTGAAGACGCCTCTTGTGGCTGGGGTCAAGGCAGAAGCAAGCACCTTCAACAGAGTAGCCCGGCTGCATGCGTGCTGGAGCAAACATGTCTTGCACTTGAATGTCAGCCCAAAGAAGAATTTGTATGAAATATTCCTGCCCAAAATGCCCTGAAACAGAATTACTGGAAGACTAAGAAAACCAGCAGTGATTTTTCTTTTTTTTTGAGGAAGATTAGCCCTGAGCTAACTGCTGCCAATCCTGTCTTTTTTTTTTTTTAAGATTATTTTAAAAACATCACTGCTGGGGGGCGGCCCAGTGGCACAACGGTTAAGTGTGCACATTCTGCTTTGACGGCCTGGGGTCCGCCGGTTCGGATCCTGGGTGCGGACATGGCACCGCACGGCAAGCCATGCTGTGGTAGGCGTCCCACGTATAAAGTGGAGAAGGATGGGTATGGATGTTAGCTCAAGGCCAGTCTTCCTCGGAAAAAAGAGGAGGATTGGCAGCAGTTAGCTCAGGGCTAATCTTCCTCAAAAAAAAAAAAAAAGGAGACAAAGTGAAAAAGATTGTACTTCTTCTCCAGAACAACAGTTTGAAAATGACAGAATCTGCCATGTTTCTCACCGATGAGGCAAGGCCTGCTGAGCAACTTCATTATTCCTACTTATCCAGTAATTGAAGAGTGTCTTGCAAAATGCAGGTCAAAATTTCCCCACTGCTCTGAATCATGCAACTAGGACTCTGTACAATAGTGTCATTGCTCAACAGCCCTCCAGCGGGGCTTCATCCTTAACTTCACACTGAGAAAAGGGCCACATATGCTTTTTCCACTTACTTCTTGAATGTTTTATTAAACTAGAAACTCTCCAAATATGCCTTGGAATTTATACATTTGACAGTTGCGAAGTGTGAGAGCAAATTCTTGGGCCATGTGCCTGTGCTCTGCTAGGTTTGGCAGGCCCCACACCAGTGCCAGGCATGGCCCCCTTCCCCAGACACCCAGTGGGGTAGGCTGCTCCCCTCTCTGAGCTGCCACAGAAGCAGCTTGCTGTACTCCATCCAATCTTAGGCCTGTGCCTGTCCCCTACTCCCTTCCCATCACACCTCATTGCCCTGGTTTCCTTAGCACCTAGGGGTGTAGCACATGCTGAAAGAAGAAAGGAAAAAAACCCACGACAAAAATGGCAGCCTCAGCCCTGGGCATGCGTGGCTCGGGTGCAGATGCCAAGTCTCAGGAATAGAAGTGTAGCCTCAACTCGCAGCCTGGTACAAACCCCAGCTCACAGCCCACCAGCTTTGGAATCCCAAGTCGATGTCCTTGAGCCTTGGTTCCCTCAACTGTAAAAAGAAGACCAGCACCTCCCACCTCTTTTCCTTCCCTCTCCACCCTAGACCAATCAAGGCCATCACGTGGAGAACATACCTCTGCTCTGCAGACTCAGCTGATCATCAAGGAGGCTGTGCCAGGGCCTAGAGATGGGTCAGGGGGAATTAGCAAGTCCACTTGGCTTGCACCACATAAGGGGTACATTGTAGCATCTCCACCACACTGTTCTAAGACAGTCTTCTGGTGATATTCTGACTCTCTCATGTCACTCTCTCACTGGTCCAACCCTTAGTGAGTTTAACTATCTCCAACCCAGTACCAATGCTCAATTATCAGCATTTATTAAGATCCCAATATATGCTCACCATAAAGTTAAGTGCTTTTAGGGGATACAGAGATCCATTAAGACAAAGTTCCCACTCTTGTGGTTTATTCATAAGGAAGATAAAACTAAAGCACTTCTATTCAGAGGCAGAATGGGGGGGCTGGCCCCACGGCTGAGTTGTTAAGTTCACATGCTCTGCTTTGGCGGCCCAGGGTTTCACCAGTTCAGATCCTGGATACAGACCTAGCACCACTCATCAGGCCATGCTGAGGTGGCATCCCACACAGCACAACCAGAAAGACCTACAAGTAGAATATACAACTATGTACCAGGGGGCTTTGGAGAGAAGAAGAAAAAAAAAAAAAGATTGGCAACAGATGTTAGCTCAGGTGCCAATGTCAGAAAAAGAAAGGGCAGAATGGGTGCTGGCCTGGTGACGTAGTGGTTAAATTCGCACACAGCACACCGACAGCCTGGGGTTCACAGGCTCAGATTCCAGGTGCAGACCTACACATTGCTTAAGCCATGCTGTGGTGGTGTCCCACACACAAAATAGAGGAAGACTGGCACAGACATTAGCTCAGCAACAATCTTCCTCAAGCAAAAAGAGGAAGATTGGCAATAGATGTTTGCTCAGGGCCAATCTTCCTCACCACCACCCCCGCCCCTCAAAAAACAAGGCAGAATGGAGGAAGAGAAGGTTGCCTCACCTGGTGGTATTCTCACCAGGTACAGACCAGAAACAGACCCACAGGGCTGGAGGGAGGAAGGAACAGGGAGTTGCTGTCTAATGGGGATAGAGTTTGAGTTGGGAAGATGAAAAAGTTCTGGAGATGGATGGTGGTAACAGCTAGACAACAATGTGAATGTACTTAATGCCACAGAATTATACACTTAAAAATAGTTAAAATGGAAAATTTTATGTATATTTTACTGCAATAAAAAAATAAATTTTAATTTAAAAGAAAAAAAGGAACAGATTCACACATATCTCTAAACTGTCTATATGACAGAGGTGGTGTCCCAAGGTGCAGAGGGGCCTCTCAAAAGTGATGCTTACTCAATCAATCATCCACAGGGAAGAAAAACTGGCTTCCTACTTCACATCAAACACAAAAACCAATTACAAAAATCAACTCCAGGTAGACTAAGGCTCAATGAGAAAAGCAAAAGTTTAAAATTGTTAAAAGAAAATATACAAGAATATCTTTATGACCTCAAAGCAGGGAATGTCCTTTAAAAAGTCATTAAGAATATCTATCATAAAAGAAAAGATTAATATAGTCAACTACATTGAAATTAAAAATGTTTAACAAAAGACCACATAATGAAAAGACATGGCACAAACCAGGAGATATCTGTACCTCATATAACCAAAAAATTGATTAGCATACAGAGTGTATAAATAACCAATACAAATCAATAAGAAAAATATAGACAACCCAAGAGAAAAATGGGAAAAGATTTGATCAGGCATTCACCAAAGAGAACCCATGAATTGCTAATACCCATGTGAAAAGATGCTCACCCTCCTCAGTGAGCAGGGAGAGGGAAATTACAGCCAGAATGAGATAACGTTTGATACCCACTAGATGGGTGCAAGGAAGAAGTGTGACAACAGCCAGCATGGGAGATGTGGGCAGTGGGAACCTGCATACGTGGCAGATGGGAGCGTAAACTGGCACAGTCACCTGGGATTTCTGCATGTTGAGCACACTGGACCCCAGGAGCCAGCAAGTCTAGTCCTAAGTATAAATCTTAGAGAAATGAGTGCATAAGTGCACCAGGAGACTATATAAAGAAGGCTTATAGCTGCAGTACAGTCATGTGTCACTTAACAACAGGGACACATTTGGAGAAATGCGGTGTTAGGTGATTTCCTTGTTGTGCAAACATCATAGAGTGTCTTACACAAACAGAGATGGTGTAGCCCACTACACCTCTAGGCTTTATGGCACTAATCTTATGGGACCACGATCGTACACCATATATGTGGTCCACTGTTGACCAAATGTTGTTATGTGGCACATGACTGCGCTCCTAATGGTCAAAAGATGGAAGCACCTCAATATCTGCCAACAGGAGAATGACAAATTGTAGTCTATGCATGTGGTGGTTAATTTTATGTGTCAACTTGATTGGGCTGTGACGTGCCCAAATATTTGCCCAAACTTTATCCTGGGTGTTTCTGCAAAGGTGTTTTGGGATAAGATTAACGTTTTAACTGGTAAAGTAGATTGCTCCCCATAAAGTGGGTGGGCCCAGATCCGATGAGTTGAAGGCCTGAATAGAACAAAAAAACCAACCTTCCCCCAAGAGGGAATTCTCTACGTACCAGCCTTCAGACTGGACAGGAAAGGCAGTATCGGTTTCCTGGGGCTCGAGCCCGCTGGCCTGCATGGCAGACTTGGGCTTGCTAGTCTGCATAATCATGTGAGCCAATTCCTCAAGATAGATCTCTTCCTATATATATACACATCCTATTGGTTCTGTTTCTCCGGAGAAACACAATGCACACAATGGAGTATTATTCAGTAGTAAAAATGAAGGAAAAATGCAATTTGCAGATTACTTGATTCTGTTTTTATAAAGATCATAAATAAAAACTCAATAAATTTAAAGATACATATATTTGTGTAAGTATTCTTTTTTTAAAAAAGCAAAGGAATGACGGAATGATAAAATATCCTGGAGTACCTTTACCCCTGGCAGGAAGCACCCACTAGGAGCTGTGGTGCATGACAGTTTCAACTGGGAGGCTGGCTTTAAGGTTTTCATTATTATGCTTCAAAACTTACATATCCATCACCCACTGTTTATATCAATTTTAAGTTGTCTAATAAAACATTTCTAAACTAGAATTAGACAAGAAAAGTGCCATAAGAAAGACACAAGGAAAGAGACACAGGCATTCAATAAACACAAGGCCAAAAGCAGGCCAATGCTGAGATCTGCCCCCTCCCAGCAAGGCATTCCGCGGCAATCTGCAAGGTCCACTCTGACCTGAAGCCCCCCAGGGTTCAGAGCATTCAGGCCTTCCCTCCCTCTCTCATTTTATTTGCATGTGGAAGAGGAAGGCGCAGGTTAGAAATTATGACTGAGCTAATTCCTCACAGAGAGTACAGAAGCATCAGCGTCTGCCAGGTTAACCGGCCTGTTGCTGACCCTCGGGCTCTAGATGTCACACTTGGTTCCCAGTACTCCTCCTACTACGAGGAAACTGCTCCCCTGGCCATTTTGAGTTGGTTTGTTACTTTAACAATCCTCTTCCCCACCCAACCCCAGGAATTCATTCCTGTTCCTGTGGTGGGAGGCCAGGAGCCACACCTACGTGGTGAAAGGCCAATGGGAAGTGCAGACCTCAGAACAGGCGGTCACAGGCTCCAGAGAGAGAAGAGAAACACAGGGCCAGCTCACGCTGGACAGACACTGCCAGCACTGCTCCTCTGGCCCCTCTCCCCAGGAGCCCATCAAGTCCACAGGATCACCTGGGGGTTCACAGATCTGTGCTGCACGCAGGCCTCCCTGCCATGCCTGGAGCTTAACTGAATGGCCACTTAATGTGCTTGTTGCTGGGTTCTGGTAAATATTTTTGTATTTATATAGATTCCTTCTATGACCATTTTAGTTAGATTTTTATTAGGATTAGCTACTGAATTACCTTATATGCCTTTCAAACATTGGCTAATTTAGTCAATATAGGTTTTCCTTTTAATTCTATGTAGTGAGTTGTTAAGCATGACATTAACTGAGCACTTAGTATGCACAAGCCCTGCTCTAACCACTTTGCATGTATTATCCCATTTAGTCCTGACATCAACCCTCCACAATGATACTATTCTTGTCCTGCTAATTTTACAGATGAGGAGACTGAAGATCAGGAAGATTAAATAATTTGGCCAAAGTCAGAGTTAGCAGATGGCAGGACTGGGACACACCATGCTCTAAGCCCTGAGCCAGAACTCCCTCCAGCCAACACAATTCCTTGTGTTAGGCTATCTTTGTACTTCTGGAATAAACCTTACTTGGTGATGGAGAATTAATCTTTTAACACACTACTGTATCCAAATTATTATTTTATTCAGAAATAAATTTAGAAACGTTACAAATATATATATAAACACATATATGCATACATACACACACAGGAAATTAGTCTATAGTCTTCTCTAGACCACAGATGGAAGAGGAAACCTAACACTATAAGGAAACAGGTAGGCATATTTAACTACATAAAAACCTTTAAATTGTATGGGAAAAAAGACATCTAAATAAATTACAGACACAAGAGCCGGGGGGGCATATTTGCAATACATACAACAAAGGATTTAGAGCCCAGTATACAAAGAGTTCCCAAAAACTGAAAAGAAAAACATTCCAACCGGGGGAACAAATGGACAAAGGACATGGATATAGAATTCACAGAAGAAGAAATTCCACTGGCCAATAAACATGTGAAATGATGCTCAACTTCACTAGTACTCAGGAAAACATAAATTAAAATAATACTGGGATACGATTTTCACCCATCAGATCAGCAAAAACCCACATCTAGCGCTTGTGGAAATGCCCGGAAAAGGGTGTACTCAGACACTGTTGGTGTAAGTATGACCTACAGAAAGGCTGAAGGAACTCAATCTGGCCTAACTACCAAAACCACTGACCTGGAGAGCGATCCAGGGGACAGCATTCATTCACTCACTCAACAATCCACACCTACAACTTGCAGAGCACTCTGTTAGATCTTTGTTCTCAGAGAACTTAAAGAGTGGGTAAGCTAAAGAGAAGTGAAAACAGCAAGTTGCTGAGTGAGGCCTGCAGCATGTTCTTCCTTCTATTACAACATGCACTGATGCCCGTGAGAGTCTGCAGAAAGCTGTGGAAGGCTGTGCGGCACCAAGGAGGGCAACACTGTTCATGTGAGTGCTGGGCTGGAGGTTTACTACCTCCGTGTGTTCTGCTTGGCATGAGCATACAGTAACAAACGCAATAACCTGCAACTTTAAGAAAGCTAACAAAGAATATTGTGGGGCTGGCCCTGTCACCAAGTGGTTAAGTTCGTGCGCTCCGCTTCGGCGGCCCAGGGTTTCACCAGTTCGGATCCTGGGCACGGACATGACACTGCTCAGCAGGCCATTCTGAGGCGGCATCCCACATAGCACAAACAGAAGGACCTACAACTACAATATACAACTACAATATGCAACTACGTACTGGGGGCCTTTGGGGAGAAGAAGAAGAAGAAGAAAAAAGAAGATTGGCAACAGATGTTAGCTCAGGTGCCAATCTAAAAAGAAAAAAAAAGAATATTGGAAACAGTTTTGTTTACACACAACAAAAGAAGAGCACAAGGTCCACAACAAGCTGGTGGCAGAGCCAAGAGTCTACCCTCCGTCTAGCTGATTGACTGCAAAGCTGAGATCTTCACTCCCAGAAGATGCTTTTCCTCACTTGAGCGTACCCACCCACCATACAGGACAACACACAGGAAGGCTCCATGCCCACACCAACAGTGGGTTTCGGGAGGCAGTGTAGCAACGTTTCTTGCATTCCTACGAATTACAATATTTCTTGAGTTCCTGTGGATGCTATGCTATGCTTTGTAGGCTCTAGAAATTCAGGTAGACACATTTGAGACACATACAAAAGTGTATTTACCTCCTGGCTGCATCCTGGCCCTTGGTTAAGGTATACCCCAATTCATGGGGCGCTCTACAAAGCGTTTCCGAACGTGCTGTTCCTTGCCCAGCACCCATTCCTCCTCCTTCTGGCAACAGCATTCCAACTGTGCTCTACCCCTTGGAAATAATCGTCCCTTCCCTGGCTACTTTTCAGGTTCCCTCCAGTCTGTGAGGCCACCCCATACAGTGTCTCCCAAGGATGTGCTTTTATGCTCAGGTTAGCTTAGGACCACAGAACCGTGACTGGTACGCTGTTTCCTGACTGAAAGGAACACCATTCCTCTTGACCCATCCCCTGCAGTAGAGCAGACGACAGGGGTATTATGAAGCTTTGTCACTTAGGAGAAACCATGCGCCTCTACAAAGCCTTGAGACACACAAACTTCAAAAACACTTCAGATGTTCTTACCGCTGCCCAAGGCCCAGTGATAGTTACATCTGTTTCCATCTCCACTTACAGAAAAATATTCAACTATACACAGAAAGAAATGAATGGCCCAGGTCAATACTGACTTCTCCATGAATTCTCGGAACCCTTCCTGCTGGGAGCACATGCTCTCTCTGAAGGCATCTCCCACTTTTTCACTTGTGCTATAGTTACTGAAATACAGACACTGCCCCCATTAGGCTAAAAGCTTCCTGAGAGCAGAATCCCTGTCTAAATTACTAAACTACCTTGGCATAGTGACCACATGTGGCATACAGACCCACACATTGCCCAGTGTGCTAAATAAGTGTTTGTCTCCAAACCTGTTTATGTCAATTACACATATACATATATATGTATTTATAAATATACATTTATGTTTATATGTAAATATATTTACGTATTTATAAATATATTTATAAATATGTATGCATATATAATGTGTATATATACATATACATACATACACTTAACTATATAAACCTATAATTGTACAGTTGTTTCTGTGAAAACCACAAGTTGCTAAAATTAAAAACATTTTTTTAAACCTTAACTAAATTATAGATGTGGTAAGACAGGTAAAACAAGTGTAAAGAATTGGGTGAAAATTTGTAAAAATCTAGGATTTAGCAACTCAGGTTGCTTCACGGATCCAAGTTCTCAATCCTCTTCAAGCAAAACCAAATATCAAGCACAATAAATTATAGGTGTGATTTATTTAAGAAAACAACTGACAATTCTGATTAGCAGATTCAAAGTAAAAGAAAAGATCAACAAAAGGTTGGCACATGAGATACACTGATTTTTTTTAAGTTAAAAATAAAACGCCTATGGGCCAGCCTGGTGGCATAGCGGTTAAGTTCGCGCACTCCGCTCTGGTGGTCCAGGGTTCAGCAGCTCAGATCCCAGGCACAGACCTAGCGCCATTTATCAAGCCATGCTGTGGCAGCATCCTGCATGTAAAAGTAGAGGAGGATGGGCACAGATGTTAGTTCAGGGCCAATCTTCCTCAGCAGAAAGACGAGGATTGGTGGCGGATGTTAGCTCAGGGCTAGTCTTCCTCACATCAAGGCATCTTGACTGAGCCCCACAGCCTGGCCCATAGAAACATCCAGAGTCAGGACGTTCGAGCTTTAGTTTCAAAATTGACAATTCCCTTGCTCTGGTAGTCTCACTCAAGCAACCGCAAGTTGATTTCCCTTTTCTCAGAATTAACGCAGAAAAAGCAAGCATCAGACAAGGAAGACACATGACAAAGAAGACCAGGAGCTATACTGGGAGATTCAAAAGAGGGAAATGATAGCTGGCAAAAGAGAACCTGCCCAACAGAAAAGGAAAAGCAATCCAAACTAAGCAAAATGATGCGGCTGTTGTAAGCCACAAAGCTCGGCCACAGAAGTGGTCAGCAAGTCTGGCCAACATCCCAGCTGTTTAGGAAACAGCAGAGGCCATTCAACTGAAACATCCACAAGTACAAATCGAGGGCAGCATTACTCTAGTTAAATGAAATTAAAAGGAATGGCACCCCCTCCCCTTTCCAACACGCTACCACCAGACCAGCTTGATCCCACGGCACCTCAGATCTCACACCTCGACTGCTCATTCTCTCCACACACTCATCGGGGCCTCGCCAGGCCAGCAGTGTTCTGAGAGGAGAGGACAGGAAACAGACAGGCCCCTGCTCGTGTGACGGCAACACCCTAACACAGGGATGGAGGTAACACAAACTGTGATCCATGTGGGAGCACAGTGACTTCAGACATACAACAGAGAGCGCAGGACAAGGAGTAACATCTGACTGAGTGGGCAGGGAGGGCCCATTCAGGAGGCAGCTTTGGTGCTGACCTGAAACATGAAAAGCAGACGGCCAGGCAAAGGACTGTCCCGGAAGTGAGAACCACATGTGCAAAGACCCTAAGAAGGAGTAGTTGCTATGGCATCAAACATTTGCCTCTCTACATCTAAGCTCCATCCTTTTCTATCCATTCCAGAAAACCTTCCTGAAACCCACATCTGATATCCCCTTATTCTTCTGCTTAAAAATCTTTGTTGACTCCCAGCGCCTATACAATAAAGTCCCTGTGAACCAAACTTCTTGAGTGAATTTACTTGTTTGTAGATTACACACACCCACACACATAGAGATACAAACATCTCCACTTCCTCCATGAAGCCTTCTCTGACTACTGACTCCCTGGCTGCGCTCACAGTCCTCTCACCTCATACCACTGGGACAGCTGTAGAGTTCATCTCTCCCTACATACTTGGTTAACGAAAGAAGACATTTCCCTTGGGTGGGGTGTGTCCACATCTCTACCCCACACACAGACCAGCACGGAGCTGTGCACATCACAGCATTCAGACGAACACAGGACAGACATCACCGACATTCCGACACAGAGCTGTGTGTGAGCAGAGGCCAAATGCTCACATCTCAGGCTGCCCTTGCTGCTCTCTGCAGCCTGGCACAGACCCACTGGACACTGAGAGAAGGGGCTGTGCCAAGGAGCTCAAGGGTGTGGTGTACCTACCAGCCCCACGGTATAGGGGAAAAACCAAAAGAGATCCAGCTTCAAATCCTGCCTCTGCACTTACTAGCCGTGTGACCCTGAACAAATACGTTAACTACCTCTCTAAGCCTGTTTCCTTAGTATGTAAACAGGAAATAACAGTATTAGCCTTACAGCACCACAGCAAGAGTCGGCTATAATGTGTGCGAAGTACCTGCCACATTGGTCACCACTGTTACCATATGGGCTGGATAGCTCTCTACAGAGCAGAACTCCATCTCAAGCCCCTAGATAACACCCCTAAACACAGCCAGCTCTTCCCCTCAGGGACCTCACTGGCCACCCACCATAGTGGTTCAAAATCACCGACTCTGAATTCAGGAACAACCACTCCACACACCATGTTCAGAAGTCAGGCACACGCCAAGAGCAGGAGTGGACCATAACCAAATAAAACTTGAACTCATTTCATAAAGATACAATTCATCATTCTATTTCTCTTACCTCCCTCTGCTCCCCCAAATATAAAAGTAGACAGGTGAGACTAATTAATCTTGCCTCCTAGTAATTACAGGGAAAAATACATTATACAATGAACTGGAAATTTAGTTCAAACATTCATATCTCAACAACCCATAAGAGTCCAGCCTCAGGGTCCATAGGCCAAAAGTCTAACGGCTCCTGGAGCTCCAGCAGCTGAAGAGTAAAACCATGTACTCACAGGCATGCGGACAGTGAAATGCAGCAGAACATTTCTAAATAGCTCTCTGGACCAAACAGTTCAGTTAACATTCCTCGCCAAACTTGCTTGTCTTTCAAAAAGAGACACCAAACTAGACTTGATCCATTCTAATCCATGCTGGCCCCAACATTCAAAAGAAACATTTTCAAAAACTCTATTTATTGAGCTCACCATAAAAATCACAATGGTAACACACACATTTGGGGAAGAAAATGTAGAAACTTAAATTATGATCTAAAAGACAGTCAAAGAAATAGTATGTTTCTTAACACAGTAGGAAACTCATTCTCAGAGGGAAAAAAGATCTATGTAAGCCTCACTCAGGATTTAAAGGAATTGATGAACGTCGCTTTTTAAATGCATCAACGTTACTTTCCCCATGAAGTCAGCCCTGGGCCTCAGATGATCATAAACCAACATGTCTGAGAACTGAGGGTCCTCATATTATTCATGCCAAATTTGTGCATCCCACAAATTTGTCTGCCTGTCTGTTATATGCCAACACAGAGAGAACTGTGGATTCCAATATAAAAGGCAGTCCCTGCCGCCCACCTCACCAAGTTCCCGCTCCAGCTCGACGGAAGACCAGCAGGGCATCAGCCAATGATCCCATTATGTGAGAAGCGCTGGGACAGGAGTACACTCTGCAGGCCCCAGAGCAGGATGCCGGGGCGGGGCAGCAGGTAATGTGAAACTTAACGAGTTTTCAGAGATGAGCAGGAGGTCAGCAGGCAAAGCAGGGAAGAAAGGGCACTTACAGCAGAGTGAACAGAGGTTGAAGGGGTAAGCAGGGGCCAGATCACAAGTTCGGATTTTATTGTGATGGCAACAGGGAGCCACTAAAGAATTCAAATCTCGTCAAACAGCCCCACTGCTGATAAGGAAATGAAGACTCAGGAAAGCCATAGAAACCACTCTTCCTGCTTTGGTTCATAAGAGTTAATGAAAAACATTAAACCAAATCCCTCCTCCAACATTCAAGAATGGAAATCATGGCCCAAAGACTTCTTATATCTGGCTTTCTCTGTGCCTCAGCTTCCTCATCTGTAAAATGGGCTGTAGCCCCCCATAAGGTTGTTGTGATACGGGTAAAGGGCTGAGAGCCGAGGAGGAGCTCCAGTGCTGTGACGGGCTGGTGCTGGTACTAGTTGTGCCAATTCTAGTAGCACCAGCAGTACATGAGTCAAGACCAACTGCCCGCAGGAAAAAAAGCAGGCGAAGACTTGACCACCTTCTGTGAAGCTGCTGAGCAGTGACACAAAGGCAGAGGCTGCTCAACCTCTTTGTGACTGAAGGGAAAAGGAGAATGAACATCCAGACCTGCACACACCGTCATAAAGCTGGGCCAAGCGGGGCCAGGAGCCCAGGGTGGAGCCACGTTCCCTCAGTCTGATGGCAGGTGACACCACTGCCAGCCCAACTTCCTCAGCTGCAGCCCTGTCCCCAGCCTGGGCCACACTCCACCCACCCAGGCACAGAAGGCTTATTGTCCCCTCATCTTTTTGTACCTGGCAGGCCTCCACAGGCACCTCTGGAAATGAGACATTGCCCAGAACCCAACCACCAGAAAGTCCTTAAAGGCTCTGTGCCCAGGGGTCTAGAGGCCCAGAGTGGAGGGAGAGATGGCATGGGATCCCAGCAGCATCTCCCAGTCCCTTTCTCACACACTGCCCAGTGACAGCTCCTCTGCCATCAAGGGGCTCAACACACACGTGAAACAGAGAAAAAAACAGGCTGTGTGAAGCTGATGACAACAGTAAACAGTCAGGAAAGGGAAGAGATCTGTGTGCAGAGAACCACAATTCCCAGACCTTTGGATTTCACTAACTAAAAATTTTTCCCCAAAATTTGGGGGACTTTTCAACAAATGGTGCCAAAACAAGTGGATATCCACAGGTGAAGAAAATAAACTTCAATCCATACCTTAGGCTATACACAAAAAATAACTCAAAATGGATCACAGACCTAAATGTAAAACCTAAAACTAAAAACTTCTAAGAGAAAACATTTGTGTTTTTTTGTTTTGGTTTTTTGCTGAGGAAGATTTGCCCCAAGCTAACATCCGCTGCGAATCTTCCTCTTTTTGTACGTGAGTCGCTGCCACAGCATGGCCTGACAGATGAGTGGCGTAGATCTGTGCCCAGGAACCCAACCCAGGTCGCCAAACCAGAGTGCACCAAACTCAACCACTAGGCCACTAGGGCTGGCCTGAAAAACATTTGTGACCTAGGATTAAGCAAAGATTTCAGCTATGACACCAACCAAAAAAGCAGAAACCACAGAACAAACTGACTTCATCAAATTTTTTAAACTTCTGCTCTTCAAAAGACACTATTAAGAGAATAAAAAGACTAGCTTCTGACTGGGAGAAAATATTTGCAAATCATATATTTGGTAAAGGACTTGTATCCAGAATATATAAAGAAATCTCAAAACTAAGTAATAATTTTTTAAGTGGGCAAGTGATTTAAACAGATACTTCACCAAGGAAGATATACAGATAGCAAATAAGCACATGAAAGGATGCTCAACACAATTAGTCATTAGGAAAACGCAAATTAAAACCACAATGATACATCACACAAACCTATCAGAATAGCAAAAATTATAAAAACTGACCTGGGGCTGGCCGGGTGATGTAGTGGTTAGGTTTGCAGGCTCTGCTTCCGCAGCCTGGGGTTCATGGGTCTGGAACCCAGGCACAGACCTACACATCACTCATCAAGCCATCCTGTGGCAGTGTCCCACATACAAAGTGGAGGAGGAGTGGTACAGATGTTAGCTCAGTGAAATTCTTCCTCAAGCAAAAGGAGGAAGATTGGCAACAGATGTTAGCTCAGGGCTAATCTTCCTCAACAACAACAACAAAAAGAAAGACTGACCATACCAAGTATTGGTGAGGATCTGGAGGAACTGGAATTCACACACACTGCTGGTGGAAATGTAACATGGTTCAGCACTTTCAAGGTAAAAAACAGCTTGGCAGTGTCTCAAAAAGTTAAACAAACACTACCATATCATCCAGCCATTCACTCTAGTATTTACCCAAGAGAATAAAAGCCTATGTCCGTACAAAGACTTGTATACAAATGTTCAAGGCAGCTTTATTTGTAATAGCCCCAAACTATAAACAGCCCAAATGTCCATCAATAGGTGAATGGATAAACAAAGCGTGGCATAGCCACACAAGGATTAAAAAGAATGAAATATTGATACACACTACAACATGGATGAATCTCACAATAATTTTGCTGAGTGAAAGAAGCCAAACTAAAAAGAGTATATACTGTATGATTCCATTTATGTAAAATTCTAGAAAATGCAAACTAACCTACAGTGACAGAGAGCAGACCAGCAGCTGCCTGGGAGTAGGGAGGGGCAGGCGGAAGGGACTATAAAGTGGCTCAGGGAAACTTTTGAAAGTGATGGATATGTTCATTATCTTGACTGTGGTGATAGCCTAAGGGGTTTATTCATATGTAAAACTTATCAAATTGTATGCTTTAAATACGTGCAACTATTGTCCGATAATTATACTCAACAAAACTTTAAAATTTTGGAGAACAATTACACAAGGCTGCTAACTTTTCATTTTGTCAAGTAAGAATACTCTACAAACTACCACTCTCATCACCAACACTAAAAGATCCAACGGTCACAATTTTATACTAAAAGAGAGCCCTTCCCTAGAAAAGGCAGTTGCTAACCTTAACATATAAAAACTACACTGTCCTTATTTTTCTCACATTGGTCAGAACACTGTTTCAGACCAGCTTTTGTGACCCTCTGGGTGGGGACGCCGCTGAAGGCTCCCTGATCCTCAGGCGGTCCCCAGGCTCGTCTCCACCTCCACCCTGGCAGTTACTCCTGGAGAGGCGGCACTCCAGCTCCAGCAGCCCCGGGGACAGTCACGTGTACTGTGAGACACAGAGACTGTGGCAGTGACCCAAGACACTGAGTCCCTCCCCTCCCAGAGGACAAGAAGTCACAAGAAGAACATGCCCCGAAAGGTTCCTTGAGTGCTGCCTTGCTGCAGAAGTGAACTTAATTGTTTCTAGAAGAGCTATTTACCCCCCAGCCAGAGTATCTGTGCTTCACTACAAGGAAAAGTTTCATATGTCAACATTAAAACTGTTCACTGGGAATCTTCCAGGCTAAAGTCCACGGAGCTGAAGTGGAAATAAAATATAAGCTCCGAAAAAGACCACAATATAGACTGGAATCCTTCTGATATTGTGCCAGAATGCTAACAGAATCCAAAAGATCTCAATCAGCCAAGTCCTAGAAGGAAACTTTGGGTAAAACGGCGCAGTGCGAGTGGTCTTCCTCCTGTGTGGCTGGTTCAGCGGTCAGAACAGCTGAGCAGGGCACAGGCCTGCTCTGGAACCCACCTCCCCAAGCCCCAGCTGTCAGACAGGGAGCAACACCTCTACAGGGTACCACGAGGGGCAGAGGTGGCATGAGTCAAGCACACTCAATAAGAAGCATGGACTTTGTTATTTCAAGAAACCAAATATACGCTGAATCCAGGGCAGTGCCCTGGACAAACAAGCACCCACACGTGCACTCGTGGGAATACTCCAGCCTACACACCCGAGCTCCAGCCACATACCCTGTACACAGCCACCATTTGGCCACCTCTCAGCCTGGGGCAGGTGCACACAGTGGCAAAGTCCAACCTCAGTGGAACACAGCCAGGCAAGAGGCCCTCACAGGCCATGTAAGTGCGCTAGGGGTAACTGGGACAGGGGATCCCAGGGTCTCTGTCCTCATGCACAGTCTAGAAGGGGAGGTACAGGTTTCAGGTAGGCATAACCCTTGGCCTTTCAGATTCCTCACCCTGTGGAGAGAGTCGTACTGGAAGAGGGCTCAGTGCAGGAGTCCCACATGGCACATCCGTCCTTGGAGCCACAGCCCTGCAGCCAGGGAAAGAAGCCACAACAGCTGCCACCCCCCCACCCACCCACCCCACTCAGAAATCCTACAGGTTCTCTCTTGTCAGCCACCCCCAATCCCTCATTCCCCAATCTCCATCTTATTGGACTTCAATCCCAGATTCCTCCAACCCTGCCTCGCCCCTCCAGACTGGAAACTCCATTTAGAATAGAATGCCTCCCCAACTGTCTCTCAGGACCTGACTTCCAACAATGGCCCCTTGGTCGCATAACACAGGGACAAGTTCCCCCTCCCGGGCTTGGGGCTTCTCCGGACCCAACTGCCCAGGAAGAAAGACTGGACACTGCAACATGTAATTAGCACTGAGCCAAGCACAGTCAAGCCATTCCTCTACGATGTGAGCTGGCTGTACAGAAACCTAAGCCTGGCATTTAGGCATGTTTCAAAATAACTCCAAAGGTGCACTTTTGTGTTTGACAGAAGCTGTGGAAGCCTCAGAAGGAAGCAGAGCTATAAAGTTATTAAATGTAAATATTTAAAGAACTAGCAGCTGCCCATGCCAGGAGGATGCAGCTTGCAAACCTCCAGTCAGAATAATGATTCTGGCCTGTCAGGGACTGAGTGGAGATCACCAATGCTGTTTCATTCCACCCTCCACAGAGAATGCAGTTTTTTAAAGCAACTTTTCAGGACGTTACTCTGTCCATTGGGCAGTGCCTTAGAAGTTAAAACAAGAAAGCAACTGTCTGGTGTGGAAACCCCAGTGTGCACACAAATCTCATTAGCCAAGTACTAAATGATGTGGATTCCAAATGTCACTCACGAGGCAATTATTTGGGACTCAGGATGGGATTGTGCAATTTCGCTAATAGTAAATACGTATTTTTAGTAACTTAGTGTCTATAATGTCTACCATGTAGAGGCCTGAAAGCACGTTCCACTCATGGTTCCATCGATGAGCAAGGCAATTTGATGTGACTGCCACATAAAGATTAAATTTTTGACTGCTAACGGAACCAGTTAGAGAATAGAGATTGTCCAGGACAAAATGGTCACAATTAATTTTTCTATGGCATTTCTGATGATGTCCTCAGGCCTGGCTTGCTGAATTCCACAACCCCAAGCTGCTCACTGATCAAAAGCACACATCACACTTCTTGGCTGTGAGGCCTGTTACTTAACCTTCCTGAGCCCAGCTTTCCCCCTGCAAAACAAGTTGTCATAGGATAGGTGCAATCACGCACGGAAGAGGAGGGCACCTGGCAAAAAATAAGCCTCAATATAAAATCATTATAATAATGATGGTGGAATCAAAAATCAGTTCCAGAAGGTGAAAGCTGGATGGGAACTGGGAGGCCGGCAATGAGCCAGCCCCAAGCAGGCGGGAGGTGGCCTGGACACGCCTGCCCACTGAAGCTGGCCTTCCCTCCACACTGGGACATGTAAAGTCTCGGTCTCTTTTGTTCCTGCTGTAACCCCATGGCCTAGAACTGTGCCTGGCACATGACAGATGTTCAAATATTTGTTGAACAAATGAATGGGGATTTATGAACCCATCAGAATTGCATGCAAAAAATGTTTGCGTCCATTTTGACAGGGAGAGAATCTATTTTCATGAAACTCTGAAGGAGATCTGAGACCCAAATATAGGTCAAGAAATATTGCTGACTTCTACCCACGTGTCTCAGAACACCAATGACCACAGTTAGATGAGTAGGGCAGCAAAGTCACAGAGCAAAATGTAACCAAGAGGAGAGCTTTCCTAGAAAACAGAAGGCTCCTCAAGGGCCAGCCCCCATGCAGTCACCAGCTTAGCCAGAGGCAGGCCCCAGACTTTCAGTCTGCGGTCTGGATTCGGGAATGTGCTTTGCAACTAAAGCCGCAGGTTAAGGAGGGAATAGGAATTTGTTGAATTTAAAAAAAAAGAAAATCACTCTGTAGCATGAAGGTACCCTGGGAGAGACAGGTGAAGGTGAGCCAGAGTCAGAGCTCCTAGGGGATCGAGGGATCCGGCAGAAGGCTCGATCGCTCGGATGTAAGCAGCTTCTCTGCTGCCACAGGGACTGCAGACACTCCTTCTGCTTGAACCTGGTGTGGATTCTGAGCTCCAAACCTTGCTTCCAGTTAACAGCTCAGCCCAGCCACACTGGGGACTCCATTTCCCCAATATGCCATGAGCCATGAGCCATGCAGATACCAGTCAGACAGAAGGACATACGCCAAAACACAGGGCAGGAAAAGGGCAAGGCAACAGGAAATGTCTACTGAACTATCCTCCAAAAGGACTCTTTTTTAAGGTCAACAAGGCTAGATGATAGTACTTGTAGCATTCAATGATTGAGGAAATCAAGATGACAAAGGCTACTATAAATTCACGTTTTAAAACGAATTGGTATTTTATTAATCATAATCAGGATCATTTTTATTCCGTAACACAAATATTTTATCAGTGTATGTGTGTGTTTGTGTACAGGGCAGTAAAAAATCCATCTACAAACGATGTCTGGTGGGCACAGCCCTGAGTAAGCAGTCCCTCTGCAATCACCCGGAAAGCCAGGGTCCCTGTCGGGGAGCACCAATGCACTGAAGAGAGAGCCTGGAGGCAGACCTGGGGCTGAGGCGTTAGCAAGCTTCTGTGAGCCTGTTTCCTCAACTGTAGAGTGGGAATCATAGAGGCCCACGGCAGGGCAGCTGGGACGCCCAGAGACACAGCACTGGCTGTGCTAAAGGGAGCTCTCTGAGTGCAGCACTGTCCCAAGTGTGGGACATGCATTCATTCGTCCAGTCCTCACAACATTCCTATCATTATCCCCATTTTAGAGGTGAGGTAGCTGAGGCACAGAGAGGCACAGTAACTTGCCCAACGTCCCGCAGTAAAGTGCAGGGCTGGGATTCAGGCCCAGACAACCTGCCTGCAGAGCTCCTTCCATGATATGATATAGCTATGATACAGCTGCAGCAGAGGACACTGGGCTGGCCCTGGATCGGAGCTCCGCAGAGGCTTGTCCCTGCCCCACTGCTCCAAGAGGGCCCTCCTATGGGGGAAAGCAACCGGTGACCCAGGTCAGGGCTCCAAAAGCCAGCCTCCCCATCTACAGCAGGAGCCTGCAGAGGGACTTGGGAGCAGGGCTTCGCAGCCTTTGTGGACGCTGGCAATTTGCCACCTCCACCCCAGAGAGGGAAAGCCCCCTCCCTCCCACCCACTCCTCAGGAGTCCCGAGTGGGCTCACAGAGTCTCTCTCTCTCTCTCTTCCAATCATACGGCTAACATTAAGTTTTTGTAAGGCAGAGATTTAAAGTGGTTTTCTTCCCCCTGCCTCTTTATTTATCAGTACGAGAGCATGTTACTTCCAACTACTTCTAAATTTTGTGAACCTGCAAGTTCCTGGTAGAAGTTGTAGACCAAAAAGCACAGGTCCAAAGTAGCAATTCTAGAGATGAACACAAAAAAATCCTTCAAGGAAGGTGACTGGTCTGAGCTTTAAAGGGAAACAGTGAGACAGCACCCCCTGCCCTCCCAATGAAGCAATGTCAGACCCACACCTGCAAGGGCAAGAAGGAAAGAAAGAAATCCAGAAGGAAATAAAAGCTGCATTAAGGATAAAATCACAAAAGCTAAGTCTGGAATTTACTATACCAACCACTTCACTCAGTTTTCATAAAAGGAGACACACTGTAGCACTCCAATAATCCAATGACATTTTTTCCCCATGACTAACGTGTGGCCAGGACTACCTCTCTGGCCTCACTGCAAGGCCCTGTGTCTGTGGGACTCTGGGGCAAGGACCAGCTCTGGGCTCCAGTGACCAGCCCCAGCTCTAAGAAGCAGAAGAAGCTCAACGGGGCAACATGCACTTGCCCAATCCAGAATAAAGTCTGGGTCAAGGGCTGCTAAGGAATTCTTCCTCATGGTCAGTTACCAAAGGTCCAGTCCTGAAATAAAGTAGCCCCACTCCATGCCACCCAGCCAAGTGGGGGCAGCTGAGCAGAGATTTCTCAGGAAATAAAACAGGAAGTGTGGACAGGACAAAGAGAAGCTGAGAGCACATGCCTCTGGGGCTTGGTGGTTACCAACCCAGCTTGGCTGAGAAGACTAAGGATGCCTTGGGGTTTCCATCCAGCCCTGCCAGAGTCTTCACCACACACACAACCAACAGCTTGGCCAGTTGCCTAGGCAACAGCCAACCTAGACATGTTTAGGCATCTGTGGAAACCAGGGCAAAGTACAATTTCCATACTTGTGATAAAAATACAGATTGCCAAGCACAGAGCAAAGCATTACTCTAAAATTTGAGTTTATTGACAGAATAAACAGGGGCGAGGAGGAGAAGCAGGAAGTTAGGCAGCACCTCACCGAGCCAGTGAAGTTAGACCAGCCCTACAGTGCTGGCACCTAAAATCTACTTGTGCCTAGGAAAAAAACCTCTTACTATGCTTCTGTGTTGTTGGTGATTATTTCCTTTTATTTCTACCTTAGTATGTAGTAATGTCTTTTGTTTTGTTTTGTTATAAACATCAGCCTTTCTTAGCTAGGATAAGAGGAACCAAGAAAAGACCGTTGTGATCCACCCACAGTGAGGCCAGAGAACTAAAGGGGAAGCAGCCCCCCGCCCCCAGGGTGGGTGACAGCAGGAAGCCAGGGAGAGAGCCTAAGGGTGAGAGCTGAGGCCACCACTGGTCCCCACCTGGAGTTCCTCCTTGTCCCTGTTAAGCACATTTTCCTTTGCAGACCCTGGAAAATGAGCCACCAGGAAAACAGGACTCCTCTCAGTCTCAGGGCGGTTACCTAAGGGACAGTGAAAGGTGAAAACGTAAGGCAGCCCACAGTGAAGGACAGTGACTTCAGGACAGAAAAACAAACAGGTAAACAAACAAAAGAACAAGGAGAGTAAGCACCATCACCATAAACCTCCCACTGTGTTCTCTGAGATGTCCGTCTCTAGCAATGAGCAGAGCTGGGAACATCTGCAAGAGCAGCATCTAGAAGTTGCAGGCGGAACGTGAAGGACCTTGAGATCCCTCAGGCTGTCCTGATGTGTGAACGATACCAGCAGAAACAACCTTGCATAGTCCTTCCCAATATGCATACTGGAAGTGAGGAAAAGAAAACAAGAAGGAGTTCAAAGAGAGACTGGTTCAGAGTATCACGATGACTGAGCTGATGAAGGAATGCAACCACGAATACTCACGACCTTGGGAACGTAGAATGTTAGCTCAGGTGATTAATAAATAAAGTAGTAAGGACTTTTTCAAAGACTGTTTCTTGCTAATGAAAGTAAAGCATCTAATTCAAGTAAAATGATATCCAGAAACTTAGGAAGGAAATGTGACTCATTTAAGAAAACCTCACAAAAGTTTCTTATCTCACAGATAGTTGGAAGTTCTAAAGGCCAAGGCATCTTAAAGAGAAAGAATCCCTCAATATCTTCACCCTTAAATATCAGAAAAATAAGCCCACAAGCAACAGAGGAAGCGTTCATAACACTCTAAGATGTTCATATCCTTTAATCCAGGATTTCTATTTCTGGAAATTTATCCGCAGAAACTAACTAGATGAATGAAAAAAGAAAAATGAAACCGTAAACTGCAAATTCATCTACAATAGCAAAAAAAAGTGGAAATAACCTAAAATGTCCAGAATTAGGGAAATGTTTTAATCTCATTACATCAACAGGATTACGCAATCGTTAAACGTCCTTTTAAAGACAGTGGCAAAACACAGAAAATATTTGATAAAATATTTAAGTGAAAGTGAATACAATCGTAACAGCATAGATTAGTGACAAGGAGACAGGCATATGTGGTCAATGAAGGCTTCGAAGTCTCTCCTGTTCACAGCCTGAATGACCTTGGACCAAGCACCTGATCTCACTCCCTGCAGGGCCTCACGTTCAAACTAGTAACCTGGGAGGTAGACAGAGGCAAGGGCCCTCTCCTGCCTCTTCCAAAGCTTGAACAAAGTAGGCAGCTAGTAGGCAGCAGCTACTGCTTCTAAGATACATAAAACCCTACACATGTGGAAGGTAAGGTACAAAGAGAGTTCTTTATCCAGAAAATTCTATCTTCTATGTTGTAGGTTCAATATTTTAAAAACCAGAAAGCAAAAAAAAAGTTTTTGGGGCCGGCCCTGTGGCCAAGCAGTTACATTTGCCCGCTCTGCTTCGGCAGCCCCAGGTTTCACCGGTTCAGATCCTGGGCACGGACATGGCACCGCTCAACAGGCCATGCTGAGGCAGCGTCCCACATGCCACAACTAGAAGGACCCGAAACTAGAACATACAAATATTACTGGGGGGGCTTTGGGAAGAAGAAGAAGAAGAAGAAAATAGAAGATGGGCAACAGATGTTAGCTCAGGTACCAATCTTTAAAAAATAAAAATAAAAAAGGCTTTTGACACAAAAATGACAATTATCACAAGAATAAAAACAAACATCTGCTCCAGTTTAACTGCACAAATGATCTTCACTTGATATCAAAACGTCAACAAAATGTGACGATCTTTCACCATGTTACAAGCGTAGCACAAAACGAATGCTCTCCAGAACTATAATTTCTTCTCCCCTGATTACTTTTTAACAGCATATGACACCTTTTACAAGGCAGGTGGTAGGAGGGGAGGCAAGAGCAGCCCTAAGCCAGGAGCTCTGGAACCCCAGTGCAGGCTTCCCCCTCTCGGGCCAGGAGAGGGACAGTGGCAGCGGCTGCACAGGTAGACCGGCTGCCACCACCCTGACAACAGGCCCAGCAGCTGCGCTGCTCAGAATCTTCTCCATTTCTGCCCTTATCTCCCTGCTGCATAACTTACCGCAAATTTGCAGGTTACCTTAACAAAGTTAGTTACAGGCACAGACTCTGTCTTAAAGACCACATAACTTGCCTCTTTTCTGTGTTTCTGAGATGTGGGGAAGCGAGGTTAACTTTAAAAGATTATTTTCATATTTCAGGGTGAGTGACTCAGAATCCACTTATTCAAGGCAGCAAGATAAGCAAAACGAATGTGGCTTCAGAGTTAGGCTGAGGGTCAGCTCTGCTGGTGCCCCCTGAAGGTTACTTCATCTCAGAGCTTCAGTCTACTCATGTGTAAAGTGGAGTCATGCTATCCTGCTGCAAGAATTAAATGAGGAGGAATGTAAAGCTTCTTGTATGGACCCTCAGAAACCCCAGAACCTGGAGGCCTGTCCCAGACGGAGACCCCCCACCCCTGATCTGCCCCCACCCTCACCAGCCTCCTCCTTGGCATCTGCCCAGCCTCCTTAGCTGATGATCCCTTCACTGGTGCAGAGGTCACAATTGCTCCCTTAATTAAAACATCATTATGTCCAAGCTAAACAGTGGCCAGGCAGGCCAGCTCCATCCTCCAGCTAATCAGTCAGCTACAAAATCCACAAATAGCAGGCATGGAGGTCCATGCGGGGAGCAGAGCCTGCTCTGTGGTTTTTCTGAAGACCACAACTCACAGACTTGGCACACTAGGTTGGCGACAACATAATTGGGTACAATGGAACACAAATACAGTTTAAAATATGACCATGTTCACAAACTATGGTTTGGGAATCATTTTATAATAATAAAATTTCATTTAATTCAACAGGAAACTTCAAAACACTAGCCACAGTTTATTCTATATGTTAAAGACAGCCTGCAGGCTCCAGCAGAGGCCCCCCTAACCAGGCTCCCTGGGAGCCTGGCCTTGGACTGAGGCCTGTGTGGGGTCCTGGCTGGTCAGCCTCAGGCAAAACCACTGACCCAACCCTCCAGTTGCCCCCCAAGCCTCCAGTTGTCCCATTTTCTCCTCAAACAATGCAGAGGGGAGCAAACCAACAAGGCTGCCCTGAAAACAAAATGAGGGCTATGGGAAAGTTCTTGGTAAACTGCAAATGCCTACACAAGCAAGCTGTTTTTATACATATTTAAATTATAAAGTTATTACTCAAATATTAATTCTAAAAATAAAAGGGCAATGGTACAGTTTGGAAAACAAGGAGAAACTTTCCATAATTCTAGTGCCTTAACTATTGTTGCTGTATATATTATTTTAATAATATTTTACACGTGATGAGTGTACATATAGCTTTACAATTTGCTTTTTCAAGTCTTTATATTTTTCATCACTTAAGTTTGAGCTATCATCACCATCCCACACTCTCCCTTCCAATTCAGAGTCACTAAGTCTAGTCACAGCAAGACCCCCCATCCCAGGGCCAGGCTTTCTATAACCTGTAACACTCAACTCAATCACAAACTCACCAGGCCAGAAGGGAGCAAGGCCTCTACATGGCAGGGCTGCCCTCAAAACCCAAAGAGGATAAGACCACCCTTAGGCCTTCACCTCAACAAAGGGGACAGAAACAGAGAAACTTAGAGGTGGTGAGAAGAGACAAGCCTTGTGAGTGCCAGGACGGGAGGATTCCACGTAGGGCCAGAGGCCTCACCCACGTCAACAACCCCAGCAGCATCCCTGTGACCCCACGTCACCCAGCAAAGGTCCAAGGTCCACTTTGGCTGGAGAAAAGGATAACATTTTATTTAATAATAGGAGGACGGCCCCGTGGCCAAGTGGTTAAGTTCATGCGCTCTGCTTTGGCAGCCCAGGGTTTCGCTGGTTCCGATCCTGGGCGTGGACATGGCACCACTCATCAGGCCATGCTGAGGCGGCGTCCCACATGCCACAACCAGAAGGACCCACAACTAAAAATACACAACTATGTACCGGGGGGGCTTTGGGGAGAAGAAGAAAAATAAAATCTTTATTTAATAATAATCCTTTTAGAGGGTTTTCAATCAAATTGAATAACATAACATGAATTTGGGCACTTTAAAGGCATATTTTGTTTAATTAACAAATTCACTTAAGTAGACATTGCAGTTTGAGCAATACCAAAGTTACTGAGCCAGCACCATGGGCCAGGAACAGCTGCTGGGCTTCTGGGGCCCATTACCTCACAGAGCCTTTCCTCAGGGGTATGAGGAGTGGGCTGTCAGTATCCCGGTTTGTGAAATGTTGAAGTATTTGGCCAGGGAAGGCCAAACAGTTACCTAGTGGTGGAGCTGGAACTCAAATATAGAGCAGTGTGACTCTGAAGCCACGTTACCTCCTACACCTTACTGCAACTTTATCTTTTTTCTGCAGGAGCTGGCAGTAAGTTACACACCAACTGCATGGATGTGTGATCATAAACCATATGGAAAGGGAAGCAGAACCCAGGCAGCCACTGCATATCAACCAAAAATGCAAATACAGGCAAAGAAACTGAGTCAAGACTGACACCCGTCTCACTCTGGAAGCCCCCCTCATGAGAGAGTAAAGTCACTGCTTCCTAGGAACGTCGATGGTAAAGCTTGAGCCTCCAGGAACACAGGTGACCTTTGTTAAAATGAGCCACCTGGATCATCCCTCCCCAGATCTGCATCCCTGACTTCTCAACTGACGTCTGGCTCCTGCACAGAGCTTCAACCTCCTGTGTCTACTACCCTGAAACAGCTTCCCGCTGAATCCAATCTCCAGGAGGAGGTCCAAACCCGAGCTTGGCATGCAAGGCAGGTCACTCAACCTGAAGCCTGCCCACCCAGCCTTCCCTCCCTCCACCCTCAGCGGCACCTTCTCACACCAAGCCACTTGCACCCCCACGTTCTTTACAGATCCACACCTCCGCCTGGGACTCTCCTTCCAGTCATCGCCACCTGGAAAGCACCTGTATATCTGGAAAAACCACTCCAAAGTCACCTCCCCGAAGGTCAGCTCTCTGCAGTGTCCTGAGGGCAGTCAGATCCACCCTCTTCTGTCTCCCTCTCCTTTGTACAGCTCCTATCTGCTACTGTCACAATGAAACGAGATTGCTTCTAGGCCTGCCTCCTGACTGAGCTGCCTCTAAGAGTATGAGTGAGCTTAATCTCGGGATCCCAGAGCTGCACACGCAGTGGCCAGCATGGCCCCGAGACACACCCACGCACACTCTCTCCAAACACTCTCAGCCCTGAGGAGAGCAAAGTTAAAATAGAAAGCAGGTACTTCCACACAGCAGCCTAATGGAGTTCTCCAGCTCACTACTGACAACCCTGCCACTCTATCAATATTTAAGTCACAGACGGGAAGCCACTGGAAGAGAACAGCCAACCTACAGACGAAAGTTCCCTGGTCAGAGTAAGTGCTCAGAAATATCCGGCAGAGCTAAGGAAGGAGGCATTACGGCAGGTGACGTGGTTAACTGGACCCAGTCCCTGATGGTGGCAACAGCCTGGAGTTTACACTTCATCATGGCCTTGCCCTGACAGCCTCGCTTCCTGGCCAGGCTTCTACTTTTGGCGACTTTCTACTGCTTAACGTTCAGAATTCAGTGACTGCCTTTAGCTTCCACCAATTCCCTTCTCTGGTGAGCAATTCACTCAGGGAAGCCGAGACATGACATCAGGCTTTATGTTCAGCATCAGTGAGGGTGTACATCCTCATCCTCACAGGTATCCTAAAGAAATGCATTGTGAAATGAACAAACTCCCTTCCCGTGCCTGGAGAGGGAATGATGGTGGCCTGTCTCCTTCCAGGCATCAGGTGTAACATCACAGGAGAACACACACACACCACATTTGAGTGATACCTCCTGTATACCTTCCTATACCTCCATGTCTTATTATTCAAAACATCTTTATGATGATGATTCTTTTTTTTTTTTTAAGATTTTATTTTTTCCTTTTTTTCCCCAAAGCCCCCCAGTACATAGCTGTGTATTTTTAGTTGTGGGTCCTTCTAGCTGTGGCATGTGGGACGTGGCCTCAGCATGGCCTGATGAGCAGTGCCATGTCCGCACCCAGGACTCGAACTGGCAAAACCCTGGGCCGCCAAAGAGGAGCGCGTGAACACAACCACTGGGCCATGGGGCCGGCCCGACGATTCTTTTCATCAGTAATAACCCACCAAACTTCCGTGAGGCTTTAAAGTTTAGTCTTCTTTTGCATACATGAGCTCTTTATGTAGCTAAGACTCTGTACTGAAAAAAAAAACCAATCCCTAAAATATTCGGAATCTGGTCAGAAGGCCACAAGAAGCCACTGTTGGACAGTCATGGTCATTGGCACAAACCACACCCAACTCTCAAACCCACTCAGCGGCTCTGGGCCCAGGGAGGGGCCCCCCAGGCTGCAGAGAACATCTCATCTGTGAGGACATATTTGGATGGAAGAAGTCAAACATTTGGAATTTTCATTTAACATTTATTTCACAAGTTTCTCAAGTGCTAAGCAATTGAGAAGTAATCATTTCAAAGTACTCTTTAGTTGATAAACATTAAACAAGTCTGCTCAAAACACCCAAGTCCTACGAATGTGTCCCTGTGAAAAATATGGCAAGGAAAAAATAACAAAAACAAAATAAGTAATCTTTTGACAGTCAGGCAGAAAGGTGTTCTGTGATCCGAATTCGGGGGGGGGGGGGCGGGGAGGAGTCCTTTCAGCAGATGAACAAATAGTTTCCTCTGCAAGTGACACATTCTAGGCAGTTTACACTGCCGAACATAACTTACAGTGACAACCACGAAGGAAGCAAAACCTAAGGGGAAAATCCCAAGCTGGCAACCAGGAGCCCTGGTTCTGCTCCCAGGACAGGCCTCTGGCTGGGTGCTCCTACGAAAGGGGTGGCAAGGCCTGGTACTCCTTTCTTCATCATAAAGAAGAATATCCATTGCCACCCACACCACTCAGAAATGGTGGGAAGACAAAAAATGAGAAGTGAAAATGCTTTAGAATGTGGCCTCTATTAAAACAAGTCATCATTATTATTAGCTCAAAGATAACCAGGAAAATAGGATTACAGAATATCAGAAGTGAGAGGGAGCTTAGGGATGGGCTGAGCCAGGAGTTCCTAATCTGGGTCCAGGCCTGTGAAACAGTCCACAAGTGTGCTTTCTGGGAAGGAGTCCATAGTCTTTATCAAAAGGTTAAGAACCTTTAAGCCACTCATTTTATAAATATGAAAACAGAGATCCGAAGATATGTGATTGTCCTAGGCCTCAGGGTCAGTCAGGAAAAGGGTGGACACAGCTAAGCGCTCCTAGCCCCCTCCACGCTCCTCCCACTCTACCATCCCACATTCTAGGGAGGAAAAGTCACATAAATCTCATATAGCCATAGAGTATGTTACACAAGCCACCACGTGGTTGCTAAAGTTATAGCAAAGTTTCTATCCTTATTTTTCTTTCTTAGGTCTTCTTGCTGAGGTCTTTGCTGATTGAGACAGAATTTTATTTATTTCTATACTTTCATCTCTTGTCTAGTTCATTGCTTGGTGCCAGGAAACATTAAAATGATTTTTTAACATCGAAAATAAAAAAGATTTTATTCTGGAAGACAAGAAAATAAGACTACACAGTGCTCTGTTTCATTAAGCAAACAGGTGAACATGCAGTCATGGGAATAAACGCAAGTCAATATATAACTTAAGAAAGAAGTTTTTGTTGTTTTGTGTGTTTTTAATCAAAATACCAAAACTTGTGCTCTTAGATGGACGTTGTCTTTCAAATAGTTACCTCTGGAACTACACATATGCCAAGAATGTTGCATTGCACAGAATACTTTGAGAAATCTTCTTTTAAGACTATCTCCAGTCAGCAGAGCACAATCATCTGAACACTGGAAATCTGAAGGAGTTCCTACACAACTATCCCAGGAACCACTGCGACCCCTCAGGAGTCAGGTTTCAGGCACTGACTATGCCTTGAGGTATGTGAAGGACACTGCCAGGGCCATAAAGAAAGGCCTCTACCTGTGGAATGTGAACTGACTTTGTGCTAAGGCATTGCTGCACTGCCTTCAGGTATGCAGCTACAGCTCCAAACAATCTAATCGGAAAAAAACTGAGCCAGCACGATGGCTCATGTGAACATAGTCATTACCCCCTAATCTACTGCTACAAAGCCACCATTACAATCTGATGGCAGATAAGGCAGGCCCCACTCAGCTGGAAGGTTCAAGTGAGGGTGGCCAGAGAACACTCGGTAAATGCTACCCCGATCTCTAAAGACAAGGCGCCATGACTATCATTAAGGAATCTGTGCAATCTTTTTGATATTCCATAACATCCTGGAATCAACTGATGACCCTGTCAGAAGCAGGAAGCCTGAGCATCACGCCCTTAACTCGGTCTGCACGGCCTTCCAAGTGAATAGAGAAGAAATGAAAAGGTTAATTAAGGACAAATGCCCCTCACTCCCACCCCAGAAGTGGTGTGGCCATCAGAAAGACGGACTGGGTGTCCAGGACTGGGAAAAGCCAACTTCAGTTCTCGGCAGCAGGCGATGTTCAAAACCCAGATGTTGTTTTTTTACATATGCATACTTTTATTTAAATATTATGACTTCTTATGCATTTGAGACTTAAAGCTCCACTTAAGACTTAAAGTTCTTAGCACGAGCTAAGAATGCCATTTCCATTCAAATGAGTTTTTATTCTTCTCCAAAAAAGTGAATAAAGAGTGCAGACCTAATCACTCATCTACTCCTCTGTGTTATGTTACTTTCCCAAGTAATAAATATCATCAGCCTAATGGCCAGTTAAAGCTTCAAGACAATTGTCAAAAGAAAAACACACCACAGAAAAGGTTTTGATGTAATGGCCTTGTATCTTAACTAGCATAACCTCACCAAGGAGATCGCCAAACTCTAGAATTAACTTCAAATGCACGCAGATGAGAGTTTCCCGTGTGAATCAAGAGAAACCCAAGCTGCACCGGCTCCCACTGAATGCCTCTATGAGGAGGCTGCAGGCAGGCTAGTGAACCAAGCAGAATAAGAACTTTCAGGCCAGAACCAGAGGGTGGCATTCAACAGCGTCCACCTGGTTGGTTCCCTTGCCCTGGGCTACAACCCGGCAATCCTAGGAGGGTTCAAACAGAGCTTCAGCATGGTGGGCTAACTGCAGAGGAGGGAAAGGAAGCTATGAGCTCATGTCCGCAGCTCAGGTTTAAATTCTTTGAGCTGCTCTCTTAATTTTCATCAGGACAGCCAGGGAGTGTTTGGTAAACAGGGTAATGAGTAGCTGTGGAGACTCTGAGCAGTCTACCCTCGTTAACCACAAAAACACAGGACAGTGAGGAGGAGAGAAGACAAGACCCAAGAATGGCGCACACACCCCACCTGAAGGCCACCTTCACCCAACCAGCGAGCAGCACTCTGTGGGACCGAAGCAGACAGCACGACTTGCTACCCTGACCAGGTCCATCCGAAAAGAAAATCGACCTTCTCTGGTGGAGCCGAAACCCAATGAACCACTGAAACTGAGTAGAAATCTCTGCCTCTCCAAACCCGGGCCTCTCCAGATGCCCCAGCAGGTTCGGAAACCCCAGAGGAGGAGGCAGGGCGCTCACGTTCCCTAGAATCGATGACAGTCTGGGAAAACTCCGAGGGGCAAACACCCGCAGCCTCTCCTGCCTGTCCCCCCAGCCCTAGGACCTGCTCACAAGGAAGGGCTTTGCCACCCCCCGCGCCCCCACACAGAGCCAGGAGAGGGACAGAGCGTGGGAAGGAAGGAAACCGAGGCCGGTCATCAAAGCGCCCCAGATGAGCGCGTCCGCGTGTGTCCTGCCGGCCCCCGCCGCCCCTCCCCTCCACGCCACCCCGGACCCAGCCCTGCCCTCCAGCCGGCGCTCGGCAGCCACACCTCTGCCCGGCGCAGCGGCCCGGCCCCGGGCGCCTCTGCGCCCTCGGCTTCCTCTCCAGCCGAGCCCCGCGCCGCCCGAGTCTCTCCCGAACTCGCCCACCGCCCCGCCGGCCGCAGCCCCGTGACCCCGCGGGCCGCGCCGCGCTCCTCCCTCCAGCCGGCCCCCGCCCCAGCGCGCGGCCGCGCCGCCAGAGCCCTCGCCCGGCCCGCGCCCCCGGCCCCGCCCGCCCGCCCGCCCCGCTGCCCTCGGACCCCCGACGCCCTCCCCGGCGCCCGCCGCCGCCCCGGAGCACAGCCCGCCCGAGACCGGGACAGGAAGTTCGCGCGGCCCCGGCTGCGCTCGGCGCGCAGCGCGGCCGCCTAACAGGGCGCGGGCCGGCCGCCCTCCAGCGCCCCCGCGGCCGCCCGCGCGCCCAACCGCCGCGCCCCGCCCCTCACCTCGGCCGCCGCTCGCCTCCCGACGCGCCGCGCACCCGCTCCGGCCGCAACGGCGTGTCCAGCCCCGGCTCCGGCTCCGGCTCCGGCCCGGCTCCCGCCCTCGCTCCGGCCGCGCTGCCCTGCCCCGCCCCGCCGCGGCGCGCCGCGCCGCGCCGCGGCCACTGCTGCCGCCAGCCCCGAGCGCACCGCCCCCGCCTCGCCTGCTGCGCTCGTCCCATTGGCTGCTGGGCGCCGGGCCCCGCCCCACAGCCCCTTGGGCGCCCCTGATTGGCCTAGAGGGCGAGGAGGTGTCTCGTCCCCTAGCGCGCAAAAGAGACCTCCCCCGCGCGCCATTGGCGGCTTCCTCTGTCAATCAAAGGGGGAGCACCTACTTAACCGGCTGAGAGGGCGGCTGGGGTCGCTCTCCGGAGGTCGCTTCGAAGCAGGGGTTCTTGGCTTCGCTCTCTGGGGCGGAGTTTTGCGGCTTCGGGGGCTCTCAGGGGTAGGGGATGCGGTAGGGCTGCACCGCGCCTGTGGGAGTTCAGAGCAGGTAGTCTTTCTGAAAGTTTCCTCTCCTAGGGCGCTCAGAGAAGCCAATGTCATCCGGGCTTCCTCAGATTCAGCCACAGGAGCAATTCCACCTGAGCCGGCTTAGTTTAAGCAGGGCAGAGCGGGGTGTGTGTGCGTGTGTCCGGGGGCGCCGGGGACTGCGTATGGATGGCAGGGCGCCACGCACTGGACGCACGTTATTTCTAATTCTTAGAACAATCTTGCTTGATGGAGTATCAGCCCCCTCCTACAGCGGGAAACGATAACGAGTGAAAAACTGCTAACGTTTACTGAGCGCTACCCTAAGCACGTTCCAAGCAGTGCTTCCTGTAATCCTGGCAGAGAGGAGGGTAGAGTATGCCCAAGGGAGGGTTTGGAAGCTGACATCAGGTAACTTGCTGGGGGGTGACCCGAAGAAGATTAGAAACCAGGTCAGCCCTACTCTGGGCCTGTGCTGGCTCCACATCACTACCTTGAGAATGATCATGAGGACGGTGTAGCAATATGGGAAAATGCTTAAACTAAAATACTAAAAGGAAAAGCTGGAGACGACATGGTGGGAACTCTATAGCTCTACAACACAGGGGTAGGGACTGCAAGAGAGTCCACAAAGAAATACAGTGATTTTTCACTTTCTAAACTGTCCTGTTGCATTGTGCTTATGATAATAACTAGAAAAGAAAGGGACCACCATGCTGTGCCGGGGTAAGCCACTCCCCAGAAGTCTCTGCTCTTCTCCAGGACTCAGCCGACAGCTGCCGTGCTGACTCCCCAAACACCTCTGGACTGTGTGTGAGAACCCAGTCATCAGCTGGGGTGTCCCAGCCCCCCAGGATCTGTGAGCACTCCTATTCCGTGCGCTGTGAACATCCAGCGTCCTTCCCAAGGTTTCTGAACAAGTGTCTGTCACCTCTGCCTCTGGCCTCCTGCTCTTCCGCCACACACTTGCTGGTCCTCACCATTATCCCCATCTCCATTTACACACATTCTCAAACAAATCCTTCTTCACACCAAGCACTCGTGAGGCCAGCAGGGGCTCCTGCAGACTGGACGCCGCAGGGAGGCATGGAGCCTGGCACTGTGGGGCAACACAAGACACCTCCTGAGCCCTCTGGCCTCCTGGCCCCGAGGGTACCACCTGCCCATGTGATGCAGGCAGCATTCTGACCTCTGCACGTTGGCTCCCTTCTTTCTTCTTCCTTCCTTCTCAGGACAAAGCTGAAATTCCTCTCATTTTCTTACGCCCAGCGATTTGACACAGTTGCTGGACTCTTTGGGTCACACCTGCTGTCCCAGCAGTTCATCAGGGTATTTTTCCAGTATTTTTCCAAAGAGGGCTCCCCTGTGCCAGCTGTGAACATCACCACCTTGATCTCCATAAACACTTCACAATATGGCATCCAGCCTCCTCCGATCATATTCAGACAGGCCTGGAGCCCATCCTGCCTCCTCCTCTTCCCCACTGAGGGGACTTGGGAAAGTCACTGCAGCTCTCTGCACCTCTGTGTCCCAATCTGCAGCATGGGCATGAAGACAGAGCCCACCTTGAAGGGCTGTGGGGGGAACAAAATGGGGCAAAACTGGTAAAAGCGAGGAGGGATGGTCTGAGCATGCTCACGTGAGCCCTCCATGTCTGAGTAGTTGATGTGTTGTCGTGCTTTGTCAGCTGCCATTTCGCTCTGTCCTTCCTGTAAAATGTGCCCATTACCTGGGACTGAGGCTGGGTTAGTCCTTTATTTATTTTTTTAATTTATTTTTTGTGTGAGTGAGGAACATTGGCCCTGAGCTAACATCCATGCCAGTCTTCCTCTATTTTGTACGTGGGATGCCACCATATCATGGCTTGATGAGCAGTGTGTAGTTCCGTACCCGGGATCTGAACCCACAAACCCCAGGACACTGAAGCAGAGCATGGGACCTAACCACTATGCCACTGGGCCGGACCCTGGATTAGTCCTTTATTAGCCCTTTCCCACCAAGCAGCCAGGATAAACAGGCAGCCCAGGTTAAAACATACTTTCACAAAGAACAAAATGTTCTCCAAAAAAGTAAAACATCCAAATATAGTTGTATTGCTGGTAAAATATTCTTTCTTGTACAGTGATATACATGCTTCTTTCAGGAAAAAAAGGTCAAAATCTGTTATAGGTATTCACTGTATAATTAATTCTAATGTTTAGAATGTGCAGGGCAGGGTGGGGGGGTTCACGGAGGGATGGACCTGGGTCCTGCTCGTGCTCCTGGGAAGACCCAGCAAGGACATAGGGTCTAGAGGAGATGGTGGAAAACAAGAAGACACACACACACACACACCTACCTGGACAGTAGGTCAGAATGGGATCCTCAGAGGACAAGAAACCCTCCAGGAGGAGGGTGACAATAATGAAGGCAGTGATATTTAACTGAGCCAAGGCAGATGGAAATGACGACTGTAAAGGCCCAGAGTACAAGAAATCCAGCTCACTGGGGAGAAAGGAGAGTTCCACTTGGTGAGCATTGCAGACATGAGGAGAAAGAAAGTGGGGAAGGCAGCTGAGCAGGGAGTAGCTGTGCAGCGCTGGCAAGTTGCTTCACCACTCCAGGTCTCAGTTTTCTCAACTGTAAAATGGGGATGATAGAATCTGGTGCTTAGGGAAAGTTCAAGGATTCTTGAGATCACACCTGCAATGCTCTTAGGGCATAGCCGGCACAGTTAATGGTTGTTTGCTGTGGTTGTTGTTTTGTTACTGAGATAACTTTGGTTTATAACATTGTATAAATTTCAGGTGGACATCATTGTATTTCTATTTCTGCATAGATTACATCATGTTTGCCACCCAAAGACTAACTACCACCCATCACCACACATATGCGCCTAATCACCCCTTTCACCCTCCTCCCTCTGCCCTTCCCCTCTGGTAGCCACCAATCCACTCTCTGTCTCTATGTGTTTGTTTGTTGTTGTTATTTTCATTTTTATGAATGAGATCATACGGTATTTTACTTTCTCACTTTGACTTATTTCACTTAGCATAATACCCTCAAAGTCCATTCGTGTTGTTGCAAATGGCAAGATTTCATCTTTTTATGGCTGAGTAGTATTCCTTTGTGTATATATACCTCCTCCTACCAAATCTGATACATCTTCTTTATCCATTCGTCCCTTGATGGGTACCCAGGTTGCTTCCAAGTCTTAGCTTCAATGGTTGTTGATTGTGTCCAAGGACCCCTACACATTTTATGAAAGTGCTCTTTTTAAAAATCTGTGATTAAAAAAAACCCCAAGAACTCTACATCAACTGCTAATATTTTGGAGACACCGAAGTGTTAACTGTTGAGGCTGGAGGAACACGTTTCTGGATTGACTTTGGAATGAAGCTTTCCCCTGCCAAGTTGTGTAAAGATCTGAATTCCTTATAAATGTGTCATTGATTAGGGGGTGATTACTGCGGCCTTTCTTGCTCTGTTTTGTTTTATTGCATTCTGGCCCATGCATGTCTGCTCATGTAAAATCGTACCAGCAAGTACATGGCTCCACTCACAGGTGCCACATGCAACTCAACTCTGCTGAGTAAGATACATGGCTCTGGGGTCTGCTCCCGGCCAAAATCAGCAGGATATGGTCACATCATCTCGACAGGGTTTCTCAAAGTGGGCATCTCCAGGATGCCCTGCATTGGGATCGCCTTATTTTCCACAAGTTTCTCAATTGGCCCGTAGGCCTCACATGGTTTGAAAGCGCTATACCTACTGGATACTTCTGTCTAAGCTTTACAAAGTGGAAAGCTTATTTGGGGAGTTCAGGGTTACAGTGTTGCTATTGGTACCAAAGAGGAACACGTGTCAACAATGAAACTGATACATAAAAATGAGTATTTTGAAACTTTGAATGAAGAGCTAACAATCCCCAGATTTTCTGTGATACAATGTAAAGTCTTTTCTACCATGTGATGAAGATATAAACTCCCTCAGGCACGCCTTCCTTGTCCCTGCAATTCAGGAGGATGAGGAGGTCCAGGACCCCAACAGCCATTCTGTTCTGAATCCAAAGTATCACCTTATCCTTTGGGGGCTCCTGGATCGAATAAATCAAAGGTCATCCTGTGATTGTAAAACAATATTTTGTTTTACAATGTTATCATATGCAACTACTGTGAATCCAGATTTCCTTGATACAGAATAAAATTAAGATACTGAAGTTAATTTTTTTTTAAAACCCGCAGCATTCTCAAAGTGTGCATTCAAGTGACATTGCTCTTATTGGTTTACTTCCTTAGAAAATGAATGTACGCCAACGAAATGGTGCTATTGATCACATGTTAGATTTCATGGGAAGAGCACCACCGTTAAAACTCAAAGCTGAAGACAGCAGGAAGCCATCAAAGGCTGCTCTCGGCTGCTGGACCAGCTGTTACCAAAGATCCTGGTGAACTAGCACAACCTTCGTCGGTGTATCTGTGCCTGACTTGTTGAATCGCCATCGTGAAACACTGGACAGGGGCTCTGCCAAGCCTCCTTCCAACCTCGGTTTTCCCATGGGGGCGTCCACGCTTCACCTGGAGGGGCACTTCCAGGAGGGCCTGGGATTATATGTAGCTCAATGCCACTGTCACAGCAGTAGTACAAGAAGCTGCGGTGCAGGCCGGCTCCCACGGACACCCTGACTCCCTGGTTAAATATTTAATTGGGTCCTGGTCGCTTCCTGGTGTCAGAAGAAAGGCCTGAGCGACACAGGCCCAGCTTTACCTTTTGCTAAAAAGGAGTTTTCCCCCCAACAGTTAGGAAAGACTAGAACTCAGAAAAAGATTCTTTGTTCTTTTTTTCTTTTGCTTTGTTTTTATTTTTCTTTTACTAGACTTTAATTTTTAGAGCAGCTTGAGGTTTACAGGTTTGAGCAAGTTGCCTCACTTCTCAGCTTCGATGTCCTCGTCTGGACAGGGCAAAGATGGCTCACCCCTGCTTGTTGGGGGGCCATGGAGGAATTAAATGTGGTAATGGATGAAAAGCGCTTCCAACAGTGCCCAACATGCAGTAGGTGCTTCTTTCCCAACCAATGCTGGTACTGGCCCATGCCATCGCACACCCGCTCCCGAGATCCACCTCCTGGTCTGTAAAGGGGAGAGTGAGCAGGAGAGATGCCTGATAGGCCTTAACAGACCTGCTAGCTCCCTCTCCCTCTCCTGCACTCTCTGCCCCAAGCGGAGCAGAGCCAAGGGGTGTTGCTCTCAAGTGGATGTGTTTCAGGGGAGGCGGACTTCCAGCTCTGGTTTGCACTTGGCTCACTGGCGTTATCACCCACCTTGGAATGTGGGCACCATCTCACAGGTCACCCCACCCTACTGCCTGAGTTCCTGCTCCCACAGCCCTCTGCTCCTCCCAGGCTCCAGCCCTGCTCCAGTCTCGTCTCCCTGTCCCCCCTTCTCCCTCTGTGGGAGCCTCCTACCAAATCTGAGACCCATCAGAACCCACCCTCTAATCCAAACAGTCTCACTGGGCATGGAGGGTGGGGGAGGCCAACTCCACGTCAAGTTCAAGCAACTCCTCTGCCCCTTGGTCACCCACCTTCTCTTCTCTCTGCATCTGAGCAGCAGATGATAGATCCAAGCCAGAGGCTGCCGGAGTGAGTTACAGATGGTTTTGAATCCTCTGTACTAGGGCTATGAATGCCATATGGCAGATGCTCTGAAGTGCCTGTGATGAAGGAATATTCTTTTTCTTCTTCAAGGTGCATGAATGATGGACAGTAGGTCAGAATGGGTGGCCAGCAGTTAACAGGCATGGGGCAATGATTTCACACTGAAATGCACGACTGGGTAGGGAGTGGGGCAGGTAGGAGAGGTTGGCAGGAGGAAGCTGTGTGGAACATTTGGGACCACAGAACGTCAAAGCCAGAAGACCCCAAATGATGACCAGGTGAGTCCTGCTCTCCTTCTAAGGTGAGAAAGCAGAGGCCCAGGGAAGTCAGGTGAGTTGCCCAGGGTTTTCCAGCCGTGAGGGCCAGAGATCGCTCTCAAATTTGGGCCTCCTGGCTCCGTCTCCAGCATTCTTTCCATACGCCAACCCTGTCTCTCCCTCTTACACAGCAGACACATGATGCTGGGTACCAAGCTAAGCATGAATGGAAAATACACATTCCCCACTTTCAATCAACTCATGCTGGGGGGACCCTAGGGGACAGGCTGTGAGCAGGGCTCAAGAGGGGCCCAAGCAGTGTGGTTGGGGGTCCTGGAGGGCTCCCGAGAAAATCAGAGTTGGAACAGATCCTCAAAGACATGCAGGGCAGGACTTCGAAGGACAGGTTTGAGGGGCGGGTGATGAGGCAGTTGGGAGCGAAGAAGGGCTGTGCCTGAGGGGGCCTGAGGTTCCTAAAGGCTGTGGGCAAACAACCCTCCTGACAGCTCAAGACCAAGGTCAGGGTGGCTAGCCAGTTCTGAACCGAGCACCCAGCCAAGCACACACTCCCAGTAGCCATCCTCTAGGCCTCTGGGTCCTGGCAGCTCCTGGGTGACCTGGGGTGTGGGAGAGCAGGGCCCAGCCCCCTCCTGCTGTCCTTCCCATAGGCTCTGAACACGCCCTTCCTGTTGTGACAACTCTATTCTCTGTGCAACTGGTTCCAGCCTGTGGCTCGGGTTTCACATTGTGGCACGTGCACTCATCGAGGCTGATGAGAGTATCATGTGGGCACCAGGGAGAGCCCGTCCGCCTGCCCGCCCGCCAAACCCAGCCTGGGTTAATTACAGGTCATGGCATCCCTGCTGTGTGCCCAGAAATTGGGCACCCAGAGCCAGGCCCTCCCCAGGACCAGGCCTGGGAGACAGCCAGCACTCACTCACTCATGCAGCTGGTTGGGTGGTCAGATCTGGGGCAGATCACACGCTGGGCGCCTGGGGAGGGTCTGAGCGGCTGAAGTGGCCCTGGCTTCTCCCAGCCCCCAATAATAACCATGGCTGCCACCCAAATGACTCCCTTCCATGGTGATAGGCCCTCTGATGGTTCTTTACACAGAGCAACTCCTGCTTCCTCACAACAACCCCACTTTGCACTTGGGGAGACTGAGACTCAGAGAGGTAAAGTGACTTGTCCAAGGTCATAAAGCTCTTGTCTGGCTCCAAAGCCATGCCCTTCACACTACCCCACACCACGGTGAGTCTCTCCTGGGAGAGAAGACACAGGGAGGGCAGAGACCATGTCACTGGCCAGTGTGCCCGGGCCTTCAGCATCCCTGAGCACTGGCCCTGGAGCCCAGCCAGATGTCAGAGGCAGTCTCCAGGCTTTACTCTGGTCCCCGTGCCCTCTCCCACCTCCTTGCATTGGCTCCTGCCATGCTCCCCTCACCTGCTAACTTGCCCGTCCAGACAAACGCTGCTCCTCCTCCTCTGAGACCCTCCTCGGTGACTCCTCCAGGAAGACCTCTCAGACTACCCTGTCCATCTTTGGAAACACAGCATTGCTTTCTGAGAAAGCAAAAGTCATCTCCTGCAACTCTCCTGCTCTCTTTCTTTGTCAAACTGCATTTGTTAAAAAGTACCTGGGCCCCTCCTTTCCAACCAGATGACGAGGGACCCAAAGATGGGGGCCATACCCATGCCTAACAATAGGGGAGGGGTCCGGGAATGGATTCAGTCCTCCCAACTGTGAAGTAGGGATTCTCCTCCTGACTTACAGATGAGACAAGTGGGGTTCTGAGAAGCGATGAACCTTGCTCAAGGGGGTGAGGGGTGATGCCGGGCTCTGAACCAGCCATCTCTGCCCTCGCTTTTGTGAGCTCGAGAGCCCTCACCCCACGTTAGGCTTGACCCAAGCCACCAAGCGTCCCCTCAGCCACAGCACCCGGAATGATAGGAAATTTAGCAAACACCTCTTGAGCTCTTCCTGTGGTTTAGGCCTCTGGGGAGGAAAGAGAGGGATCACAGTGAGGGGCCATCTAAAAGAGCCATCCAGGGGGCCGGCCCAGTGGCTCAGTAATTAAGTGCACACGTTCCGCTTGGGCGGCCCAGGGTTCACTGGTTCTGATCCCCGGTGCGGACATGGCACCGCTTGACAAGCCATGCTGTGGTAGGTGTCCCACATATAAAGTAGAGGAAGATGGGCATGGATGTTAGCTAAGGGCCAGTCTTCCCCAGCAAAAAGAGAAGGATTGGCAGCAGTTAGCTCAGGGCTAATCTTCCTCAAAATAAATAAATAATTTAAAAATTAAAAAAATAAAAGAGCCATCTAAAGGAGGAATGTCTTCAGTGCTTCAGAGAAAGAAGCGATTTTTTTAGAGCAGTCACAGGTTTACGGAAGAATTGATCCAAAAGCACAGAGCATTCCCACATACCAGCATGCCCCCCGCCACAGTTTCCCCTATTATTTACATCCAGATTGGCGTGGTGCGTTAGTTACAATTGATGAAACAGTGTTGATTCCTTATTATTAACTCAAGTCCAGAGCTACCAATAGGCTTCATTCTTCGTGTTGCACATCCATGCATTTTGACCAACGCATGATGACAAGTGTCCATCTTACTGCACCATACAGAATAGTTTTGCTGCCCTAAAATCCTCTGAGCCTCACCTACTCAGCCCTCTCCCTGCCCCCAGCCCCTGACAACCACTCATCTTCCTGTCTCCACAGTTTCACCTCTTCCAAATGTCACAGAGTTGCAATCATACCTTATGTAGCATTTTCAGATGGGCTTGTTTCACTCAGCAATAGGCATTTGAGGTTCCTCCTTGGTTTTTTTGGCTTGATAACTCTTTTTTTTTTTTTTTAATCTCTGATAATATTCCATTGTCTACATGTGCCACAATTTATTTATCCATTTAGCCATTGAAGGACATGTTGGTGGCTTCCAGGTTTTGACAATTATGAATAAAGCTGCCATAAACATTCGTGTGCAGATTTTTGTGTGGACATAAGTTCTCAACTCCTTTGGGTGGATACCAAGGAGTGGTAATATTTTTTTAATGAGCAATCATTTTGTATTTACAGACTCGTGTGTCACAGAACTGTGAGATCAGAAAAAGCAACCATGAGACATTTGGGTAAATACACGTGGAGTTTACAAAATGTCTGAGGCCACCAGAACCACATTCAAACCGGGGAAAGAACGATGGATGATTTAGTGGAGGAGAGAGAGGTGAGAGTAAGGTAAGACTGGAACACTGGCTGGCGTGCCAGATGCTGTCACCGAGGCCTCAAATGTCAAGGACAGGCAGAGGAGGGTGACATGTGCTGTGTCTCAGAAGGCAGTTTAAAGCCTAGAGAAGATGGCGTTTTAACTGGGCCTCGGGAATGGGCAGGATTCCGTCAGGTGGAGGTGGCGGGGAGAGCATGCCATGATGAGAGAAGAGCATGAGCAGTGGTCTTGAGGCAGGACAGTGTGGGGGGATGAGGCACAGGTGTTTGGGAAGGGGGATGCCTGGAGGTTCAGCTGCATTTGCAAATGGGAAAGCTGCTCCAGGCCAAGCGACAGCCAGGCCAGGGGCAAGTGGGGAGCTGGTGTTCCAAAGACTTTCCCAAGCTGAAGGGGCTCCCGGGCAGCTGTTAGCTGAAATTTTCCATTTGTCCTCCTGCTTCCGTTCCTCCTCAAAGCCTTTCTGTTTGGGCTCAGTTGCCTTGAGGCATGAGACACAGCACCCTCCCAGCCGGCCGGAAGTAGGGATCACATCATCAGGATGCACCCCCAGTTTTTATGGCTGTGACTCAGCCTCCACCTGGCCCAGCGCCCAGCCAGCCCGGAGCTCACCCTCCCTTGGCACTCACCCACATTAGGCTCCACCAGCTGGGCTGCTCTTCTCCATAAGCCGGCAGGCGGGACCTGGAAACTGCCTGCCTGAGGGGCAGTGGGATGGAGGAGGCAGGACCCAGTGCCAGAGATGTCTGGTCATGGCTGCTAAGAATAACAGGAGAGCAACCAGGGTGGGCCCCGGCTCAGGTGCACAAGGTGAGCCACTGCTTCTGCCCACTTGGCAGATAGGGAGGCCTGTCAACCTCATGTCACCATGCACACTGAAGAGACAAGGAAACAGAGTCAGAGAGGTGAAGGAGCTGACCCAAGATCACACAGCCAGTAGGGGACAAGGACTCCCCCAGGGACTCGGATTCCAGAGTCAGGCTTTGAAGGCAGAAGTTTGCTGAGCACTTACTGGAGCTGGACACTGTTCTGGGCACTGGGGATGCACCATGAGTGGGACAAGTCCCCGTCCTCAGGGGGCCGCCCTCCTGTGGAGAGGGGGAGACTCAACGAATCTGCACCTGAACAGAAAGCGCACCCTCGTGAGGTGAGCTGGGTGCAGCCTCTCCCTGCAGCCGGTGCTCAGGCCCGGCACGCTGCTCTCTTTCCTCTCTATGCCCTGCAATGGCTCTTCTTTTCCAGAAGCGCTGGGTCAAAATTCTAGGTCACCCCTGCACGTTGGGGCAGTGCACCTCAGCCTTCAGGTAAGGGGATCCCCGCTGGCCACCTGTCCCAGCCTTCTCCTCCACGCTGCAGCCTCTCCACCACCACAGGGAGTGGTTTTCTCCCTGTGGTGGGAAGCTCCCTACCTCACAAGGTGAACCATCCCACACCCAGGCAACGCGACAGAAAGGTCCTCCCCAAGCCAGACAACTCCTCCCTGCCCATTTCTTCTGCCTGCTGCTCCTTCTTCTTTTCAGATGAGAGCTAAGATGAGTTTTACTCGAGCCAAGCAGAGCATTATAACCAGGGAGCACTTTCCACAAAGGAAGCAAGCATCCCCTGCCCACTGCTCCTTGTCCTGCCCTCTGAAACCCCCACATTACATGCTCCCCTTCACTTAATAGCCCGTCAAATACTTTGTGTCACCTCTAAATCCTCTCTTCTTGAGACTAAATTTCTTCACATTGTAAACCATTCCTCGCACACCGTCTGGTCCTGCTCTGGCTTGTCAACGCCCCCCAGTGTCTGCTGCTCTAATGCTGTCCAGAAATGCTTCACCAGGTGACCATCGAGGGCCTCCGGGCATGCAGGACACAATGCCACCCTGACCTTGAGTTCTTCCTTTTCTCAGCCTCGGGACGGAAGGGAAAGACCCAAGCAGCAGGAGCCACACAGGTGGAGGGCGAGGACGGTCACAAATGAGCAGACACCTTAGGTTCCTTCAGTCAGTCATTCAACCATCATTCATCCAGTGCCTGGTTCATGCTGGATGGGAGCCAGGCAGATGCTGTGGTGGCCCTCGTGGAGCTGATGGTTTTATGGAGGAGAAAGTAAAAAAAAGCAAGTAAACACCTGACTAAGATAATTTCAGATAGTGATCAATACTTTGAAGAAAACAGAAGAAGATTATAAGAGACCTGGCCCCACAAAGATCAAGGGAAAGAAAAGTCCAGGTGGAGGTAACCGCCAGTGCAAAGGGCCTGAGGCAGGGATGAGCATGGCACACTCAAAGGCTGCTGTGGTTCCAGCCACATGAGCAAGGGCAGAAGGAAGAGTGTGGTGGGAGATGAGGCCAGAGTGGTAAGGAGCTCAAGTTTATTCTCAGTTCCAGGGAGGTTCCTTTGGAAGGCGTTGCGCCTCAGATATGATCTGATTTATGCTTTAAAATTTAAGAGAAAGGAGAGACCAGTGTAGACAAGAGCCATCAGGAAAGGCTTCATGGAAGAGTCAATGAAACTTTCTACCACAGAATTAGGGAAAAGTCACAATCTCCCATGAGCAGTGGAAAATTCACCCCTTTTTATTGGTCTGAATGAAAAGATGCTCAACATCATTAGTCATTAAGGAAATGCAAATCAAAGCCACAATGAGATGCCGCTTCACATCCACGAGGATGTTTACAACTAAAAAGACAGGAAATTAGTGTTAGCAAGGATGTGGAGAAACCAGACCCCTCACACACAGCCAGCGAGAATGTAAATGGTGCAGTTGTTTTAGGAAAAAGTTGGGCAGTTTCTTAAAAAATTAAACATATATTTACCTGTGACCCAGCAATCCCATCCACCCTAGAGAAATGAAAACATTGGTCCACGTAAAGACTTGTACACAAATGCTTATTAGCAGCATTACTCACAATGGCTAAAAAGTGAAAACAACTCAAATGTCATCATCTTGGTAATGGGTAAATAAAATGCGGTGTATCTGTCCGTGTGATAGAATACTCCTCAGCAATAAAAAGGAATGAAGCGCTGATACACGCGACAACATTCATGGACCCCAAAAGCATTATGCTAAGTGAAAGAAGCTTGATGCAAAAAAAACACATGCTTTAGGATTCCATTTTTATGAAATGTCCGAAAAAGACAAACCTATAGAGACAGAAAGGAGATCAGAGCTTGCCAGGGGCAGGGAGCAGAACGGGGAGTGATTACCAAGTGGGCACTGAGGATCTTGCCAGTGACAGAAATGTTCTAAAATTAGATTGTGGTGGTGGTTGCACAACTCCGGAGACTTGCTAAAAATCATTGAATTGTACCCCCGAGCAGATCTTGTTACTTCCCTATGCCTCTGAGCCTCAGTCCAGGCATAACCCAAGGGCAGGCCTCTCTCGCCTGCTGTCTCTGCTCACCTCAGCCCAGCTGCACTCAGCTCCTTCCAGGCACTCCACGGCCCCCCAGGGGTCACAGAACACCTCGCTGTCCTCTGGGACTGCTCTTTCACTCCTCTCCCCTCCACTTTATTTTTTTTTTGAGGAAGATCAGCCCTGAGCTAACATCTGCTGCCAATCCTCCTCTTTTTGCTGAGGAAGACTGGCCCTGAGCTAACATCTGTGCCCATCCGCTTCTACTTTAAATGTGGGGCGCCTACCACAGCATAGCGTGCCAAGCGGTGCCGTGTCCGCACCCGGGATCTGAACCACTGAACCCCAGGCTGCCGAAGCGGAACATGCGCTCTTAACCGCTGCGCCATCAGGTCGGCCCCCATCTCTCCCCTTTAGCCTGACCTCTGGGAAGCGTGGAGTAGCCTATCTTGTTCACACGGTGCCCCCAGCACCCAGTGCTGGTCCAAGAGCTGGTGCTCCTTCAATACTGGGCGATTTACGGAAAAGCAGAGAATCCCATGTGCTGGGGAGGGGGCAAGTCAGCTTCCCTACAGACTTATTTAAATTCTTATTCTGAAAGTTCTAATTTCGTTTTAACTAGTACAAGATTTAGGAGCTGATGCAAACCAGTGACCATCTCACTACTCAGTCATTACATGGAAGCAGTATAACTAACTCCATAACTGTCAGTAACAGGGCCGCATGGAACATCTCCTGGAAAGGGCTGTAGTTAACGCAGCTTTGCAAAGTTCACTGCGTTCTACTTTCAAGGCTCAGACCCCTTTTACACACCGCCCCCTGCTGAGCAACTTGGAACTGCTCCTGGCTCTGAAGATCTCCCCTCCCAGGCGTGTGGAAGCCACCCTCCCCACTCCCACCCTGCAAATCCTCAGGGCCCCGCCTTAGGTCACATCCCCCGCTCTTCACTGCTATGCTTCCTTTCAGCCTCTCCCCACTTCACCCATGCTCTGAACCACCCCCCAGAGACACATCTCTAAGAACACTAATCTTGTTCTTAGAATCTCTGCTCCTCAAAAACATTCAATGGCTCCCTGGTGCCTATGGAAATTGTCAAAATTCGTTAGTCTGGCATCACAATCTGGCACCGAGTCATCTTTCTGAAATTACTCCCTACTGCTCCCCTGCCTCCCAAGAAGTTTCTCCTCCTTCTTTGAGACATAACTCGAGGAAGCCACCCCGGATCACCCAGCCAGGCAGTCTGCGATTGTTGGACCGTGGATTGTCGGTGCCACTTCTCTCTGGCCCTGAGCCTGTGCCGTCTTTTTCGTTGCTGGATGTCTTGTCTTTACATGAAACAGTTTACAAACTCTTGGAGGGCAGGCACCAGGTCTGAAAACAAAAGTGATGATACCGGTTTGGCACTTTTGCAACCATTATCTTCCCTTCCATAATGGCCGTGTGAGGTAGGCAGGGCACAGATTACAATCTCCACTGGGCAGGGGTCTGGCCCCGTGGCCGAGTCCTTAAGTTCGTGCACTCTGCTTCGGTGGCCCAGGGTTTCACCAGTTCAGATCCGAGGTCGCGGACGTGGCACCGCTCATCAGGCCACGCTGAGGTGGCGTCCCACATAGCAGAGCCAGAAGGAGCTACAATTAGAATATACAACTGTGTACTGGAGGATTTCAGGGAGAAGAAGAAAAAAGCAAGATTGGCAACAGATGTTAGCTTAGGTGCCAATCTTTTAAAGATAATAATAATAATCGCCACCTGGTAGATGAGGATGCAAAGCTCAGAGAGGCTAAGTAACCTGCTTGCAGTCATACAGCAAGCAAGCAGCAGGGTAGGGAGAGGGCCCGGGTGTTCTGACGCCTGATTTTGCCCTTGTTCCATTACCCCCTGCAGTCTTGCCTGTGCGCTTCCCATTTCCCGGACCTTATCTACAGCAAGCGGCAGCCAATATTTGTCAATTCTATAATCTCCAATTTCAATCCCTGGATGACGTCCTACCGTGTCGTCGCCTGGTGTTTCCTGCCATTAATGCCTCAGCCTCCATCTCTGCATCTCCAGCAGGAAGCAGCGCCCTGCGCTGGAAAGAGCCAGCTGGGAAGTCACACGCTCCAGGTCCCAGCGCAGCCTCTGCCCTCCGATAGCTGTGGGCCCGTGGGGAGCCCCCCAGCCAAAGAAGGACGGGGCAGCATCCAGGGCTCTCGAATTAGGTGCTGGGATGTTTTTTTTTTTAATTTCGTAGGCCTTTAAGGCTGTGTGGGAAATGTAATTTGTAGAAGTTGAATAACTGTACTGTTGCCCCAGTGGGGCCTGGGCCCGCCTGGGCCTCCCGGACCACCTGGAAGTAAGGCAGGCGGCAGTGGCGCTCCTGTGCAGCGATGCCCGAGGCCAGCTTCCGTTCTGGTTGTTTGCTTGCCACTCACAGCCCCTGCAGAGCCGACTGGAGGGAAAATATGTGGACCTGTTATCCAAGATTAAGCAAGGCCTCGGCTGACCCTGGGGAAGAAGTCAATAAAACTCAGCCATGCCCAACTGGTGAAAGTTCCCGTGCCAAATTGTTAAAAATTCTCATCGTCTCATCTTCTTCCCCTGAAGACCACCAGAGGCCCCCCTGCGGTGAACAGGGTGGCTCGGTTGCAGAGGGGAGAGCGCCACAGGAGCCGCATGGGGCTCAGGAAGAGGGTTTGGAGAGGACTTATTACGGGGTGCTGGGCGTGTCCTGGGTGATGTGCGGGGTCCGAGGAGGCGTGGCTTTGCCCTGGAGTGGATGCTCTCCGGAAGCGGGGTGGTTCTATGATGGGGTCTTGATAAAACTTGTCACCAGGAAGGGGACCTGGAGCAGGTACAGCTGTGATTGGTGGTCACACAATTTGGTCATTTTTGTGGCAGTGACTACCAGGGGTTCTCATTTTGGTCTTGATGATCAGACCATGTCAGACATGGATGTTCTGTGTAGTTGTTTCCCGTCCACAGGAGATCCCTGAGCTGTGAGGGCCAGGCCCGCGCCTGGTGTCAGGGCTGCTGTCTCTCTCTTGGGAATAATGTCAGAGGACAGAAGTCCACCGCTCGTGGTCTCTCCAGCTGGAACAGCCCCCGGTGCCTCTGCAGACCCCCCTTACGATATCTTTTCCTCACCTCTCACCACCTGACAGCTTTCTGTGGACCACCCCAGGCTGGCAGAGCGTAAGGCCTGGGGACAGAAGGTGAATTTGGCAGACACAGCCCCTTGCTGTGTGGGTGGGGGGCCCACCTGGAACACCATGCCTGCCCAGGGCACTGTTCCAGCCAGAACAGGAATCAGGCCCCAAGGCTCAAGCTGAGAGCCAGCCTGCCCAGAGTCCTCCACCACAGCAGGATTCTCAGAGTCCCCTCTCCCCAGGAGACATCCCAGTAGCAGCACCTGACCCGACAGGTGTGCTCTTCAGAAAGGTTGCTCCAGGCGCAGGGGAGGGGGAGGGCTGGAGGCAGGGGGGATGGGGCATGGTGGAACAGATGGGGGCAGGGGCAACAGAGGAGACAGAGTTCAGGAGGCAAAAATCAAGACTCAGTTCCCGACTGGAATTAAAAGATGAGGGAGAGGGAGGCACCGAGCACGGCCCTGAATGAGACACGAGAGGCACAAAGGCACCAGTGGCATGTGGACTCGCCCCAGCTACAGACATCACGTCACGACCATGACTGTCATTTAGGCCAGGGAGCCACTCACAACTTACATCAGCGATTATATTTGTGCATAATGATGACATTACTAAAAACCCCAGACAACTCTGGCTTTCTCTGAAGCATCTAACTCAGCAGGATGCTTAGGTGGGAAGGTAACTAGAGCCCCGGGGACCCTCACAGCCCGGCGGGCAGCCCAGGTGGGGAAGGAGTGGGAGCCTGGGACCTGGGGCAGGAGAAGGTCAAGTGTGGGGCTTCTTCTCCAAGAAGACGCCAGTGCTGCCCTGCCGAGCTTGAGCTTCCAGCAGGCTGGGCGGGGCTAAGGGCTGGGGCTGTGGAGGCGAACCTGAGAACAAGGGGTGTCACCTGTCCCCAGAGGGCCACCTGGTCAAAGGCCGATTCCTTGGAGCTCTCTTCTCCTTACCCACTCTATTCGTTTCCTGGGGCTGCTGTGACAAATTACCACACGTCTGGGGGCTTAAAGCAACAGAAATTTATTCTCTCTCAGTTTGGGAGGCCAGAGTCTAAAATCAAGATGTCCTCAGGGTAGGTTTCTTCTGAGGGAGAATTTTGAGGGAGAATCTGTGCACCCCCTCTTCCAGCTTCCGGTGTTGCTGGCGATACTGCGCGCTCCTTAGCTTCCGGCTGCATCACTCCAGCCTCCGTCTCCATCGTCACGTGGCCTTCTTTGCTGTGTTTCTGTGTCCTCTCCTCTTCTGATGAGGACACCAGTCATAGATTTAGGGCCCGCCCTAAATCCAAGATGATTTCATCTCGAGATCCTTAACTAATTACATCTGCAAAGACCCGTTTCCAAATAAGGTCGCATTCTGGGGTTCTGGGTAGACATGGATTTTGGAGGGAAACTACTCAGCCCACTACACCCACCAAGAAGTCCGAGGTCACAGATGTCCCTCCAGGTGGAGGTTCTAAAGGTGATGCCCCTGCAGAAGTAGAGCCAGGGCCAGGTTCAAGGCCCCGACCGGCACTGGAGGCTACTCAGTGGGTGTCAAGTGCTCCCTGGAAGTTGCAGCAGCTGCCATCCACAGGGCCACCACCCTGGCCAAGTTTCCAATGTCCCAGGGCAAAGGGCCACCAGGAACAAGGCCAGCAAGGCCCCACTGGCCCTGCTCCCAGATCTGTGGGCATGCCTGGTCCCGCTGCCCAAGAAACTGCTGCTGGCGGTGGGCAGGGAGGCTGCGACACCCCGGGCAGGGGATGCACGGCCACCCTCAACGAGCCGTCAAGCTGCAGCTTCCTCGCTCTGGGGCCACCATGCCGCACTTATATGTCAGAAAAACATGAGGGAGTTAAACTTGAAAAAGAAAAAATTGGACAAGTGGCAGGCAGGGGAAGCCTGTGGCTCCCTCCAGGGGACGCTGCAGTCCCCTAGGCTCTGTTTCTGTTAAGGGAGCTGCGGCAGCCACCGGAGGAGTGAGCACGAGATTTGAACTCTGAACACTCCCGGGCACGAAGGTATGAGAATGCTGTTGTTGATTTAAGAGCATATGAGATACAATATGGTTCAGGCTGGGACAAATCAGAAAAGATATAAAAATACCTCGTCTGCCTCAAGGAGAGACAGGAAACAAAACTGGATGGTGCTCCTGTTGCCTCACAAAGGGTCCTGAAATGCCCCAAGCACGCTCCACTGGGGCACAGCTCATGTTCAATGACACAGTGGACACCCTGTGGGTGCCTGGGTGCTGAGCAGCCCCAGGCCCCGGGCCCAGAGGTGAGCTGGCCAGGGCCCCCCCCAGTAGACCCTTGCCTGCCTCCTGGACCACAGGAGGCCGATGCTCGCTGGGGGGAGACCAAGGGCCATAGGCGGCTGCGGGAAGCACCACCCCTGGCTGGTTGCGAGGGACAGCAGAGGTGGAAATGGGACCTGGAAAGAGGGTGGGATTTGCCAGTCTCGAGGGGAGGATGGATGACCCAGGCACAGAGAAGTCAGGTAAGGTTGGGCTGGTGGACACAGCATGGATGCAGGGCCTCCTGGATCTGTGCAGTGCACTGAAGAACCACCTTGTGTTGTGGGGGAAATGGCCACAAGTCAGAAAAACCCTGCTGGCCGGAGGGTGGAGCCAGACTGGATGGGAGGAGGCTGCAGGCCCAGATGGTGGGGGCTCCAGCAGGGGGGCAGGTGGGAGGCCGAGGGGAGGAACAGAGACTGACCGAGGAGGCAGTCACCGGGTCAGGGACTCCTGGGGTGGGGAGGGGAGACATATAGGAAAACAGCTTCATTCCCAGCTTGAGCACCCACCAAGGAATACTGGGGCAGCATGCAAATGACGAGCTTTCTCTGGGAAAAATCAAACAACTTGAACAAAAAAGAATCATTGTGAAAATGACCAGATAGTCCAACCCTCAGATTTTGGGAATGTCCCCATCAAAAGGAAAAAAAAATAATTGGAGCTGATAAGAAAGCAGAAATTGTCATCCTGGATGATTCCAAACAGGGACTGGTGCCGGAGCCCTGGGCCCAGGAGTGAAGAGTCTGTTTACAAGCCCACGATTGTCCAAGGGCCGCTTCGGACACCGCACACTTCCTACCCACGTGTGTTCTGGAAGGGTTCGGAGGAAACACCTGGCCCCCGAACATGACATCACTAACGTAATAGTCCAGATTTGACATAATCTATTTAGCAGACACTCGCTCGCACCTAGCAAGCCAGTCATAGCACACTAACTCCGCGCCTCCAGGACAACTGAGTCACCCTCCACGCTCTGACGGGGTCACCGCTCCCAGCCGGGGACTCCACCCTCCCACCCGGGGACTCCACCCTCCCACCAGACGTTCTGAACAACAACAAAATCGAGTAACTGCGAAGCCGGGTTGTAAGAACTGTTAGCGGAACAGCTGTGCGCAGAAGCCGCGGGTGGAGGCCACCGCCACGTGGGTTACGCCCTCCTGGGTAAGACGCCACAATCAGAGCTGTACCAAGACGGAGGCGGGGCAGGCAGGGGCCGTAGACGGTGACACTTGTTATTTCTGAGGCAAATATAACCAATTTCCTTTTCACACACTAGGAAACAAAGGTCCAAATTGCCCACCGACAGCCCTGGGCAGACTAATAAATGGCAGAGCCAGGCCTCCAGCCCACGTCTGACTCAGAGACGCAAAGCCACAGCTGCCATCAACAGCATTAAACCCACCCATCAAGGAAGGCACAAATGCACACTCAAATCAGATCGCTAAGGTGCAACAATTTCAGGCTTAAAGGGAACGCACGATATGGCGTGTAAACTTGACCCTCGTTCACGCACAGCTACACCAAAGACCTCTGCCTACTTTCTAGGTCCTCAGCGCAATACTGTGCAAACAAAATCCTGTTACTTATATCAGAACGAAAAAGAGGCGTGGAGTTTGACAGATAAATTCAAGACAGCGTAGGAAGCATCAGTAAACAGGTGTCAAAGGTGAACATCAGTAAAAGGCTCTTTCTACGAGCAACGCCCCGTCTCAGGGGTTATTCAGGTACATCAGTCATCTGACGAACCAACCTGGTTTCCCCATGTTTTTCATAAGTCACCAGTAACCAGGGTGGCTTCAAGTAAACACACCACATCAAGAGCTTGTCCCCGCTGACGGCTGCCAGCAGCTTACCTCTGCGTCTGCGGCCACCCAGGTGCTGACGTCACGTAAGCCACGCGGTGGGAACTGTCTGGGCTCATCTGGCAGACAGACTCACCTACAAAACCGAGGAGACAGAGACCGTCTCTCTCTACAGCACCTAGACAAAGGCCTCTGCAAAGATAAATACCGAGGACCCTGCAAGATGCCCGCTTTCCTCAAAATCATAGTCAAAAGGAATGAAACCAAAATCGCGGTCAGATCAAATGTCTTGCTTTCTCACAACAGCATGATTCTGTAAGATATTCGGGTTTTGGTTTTGGTTTTGATTTGGTGCAAAATTTAAAAAATGTGAATACCTTACCTTAAACTAAATCACACACTGAAGCTATCACTTTCTGTCAAGAGGGCTAGCTTTATAATTTTCTTTTTTGGTGAGGAAGATTGGTCCTGAGCTAACATCTGTTGCCAATCTTCCTCTTTTTGCTTGAGGAAGAATGTCCCTGAGCAAACATCTGTGCCAATCTTCCTCTATTTTTTTTTTCTTTGTATGTGGGATGCCACCACAGCACGGCTTGATGAGTGGTGTGTAGGTCCATGTCCAGGATCTGAACCCCTGAACCCCGGGCTACTGAAGCAGAGCATGCAAACCTAACCACTGCACCACCAGGCTGGTCCCGAGAGCTAGTTTATACATCAGTGGAATCAGTTCTTTCAGCTCTAATGAAATAGATGGTGATATTGTGATTTATAATAGGATATATGTGGTCTTCAGCCCTGTTTCTGGTTCCTAAAACCCTTGTAATTTCCTTGCTAGGAGCTACAGGAACATCTTTTTGATATAATACTTAGTTTTGTTCTCAGGTCCTGAAATATCTCCAGAGCATTAAGGTGAAATGGGTGTCTTTTGTTACTCATAACAACCCCCTTTCAACCACGCCAGTTTGTGCTAAAGAATGACAGGTGTGGCTGGAGCTCCAGGATAGCTGGGATGGGGGCTGGTTCCCAGGGGAACCAAGCACGTGATGAGAGGGCTGGGACCCTCAGCCCCACCTCCAACCTCCAGGGAGGGGAGACGGGCTGGAGGCCGACTCAGTCACCAATGGCCAATGATTTCATCGATCACACCTGTGTGACGGTGCCTCCACAGAGATCCTCCATCCAGGGAATTCAGAGAGGAATTCAGGTTGCTGACCTGTGGAGGTGCTGGGAGGCTGGTGCAGCCAGAGCAGGCATGGGAAGCCCTGTGGCCCTTACCCCACATCCTGCCCTGTGCATCTCTTCCATCTGGCTATTCCCGGGTTACATCCTTTTATAATAAACTGGTCATCTGGAAGTAAAACATCTCTCTGAGTTCTGTGAGCCACTCTGGCAAATTAATCGAACCCGAGGAAGGAGGGAGTCCAGGAGGGGACGTGGGAACCCCCGGGTCACAGCAGGTAGGTCAGAAGCACAGGGGACAAGCTGGACTTGTGATTGGCGTCTGAAGTGGTGGGAGTGGGGGCAGTCTCGCGGGACTGAGCCCTTAACCTGGGGCTCTGATGCCCTCTCCAGGAAGAGAGTCAGACTCGTACGACACCAGCACCAGCTGGGGATCCCAGAATTGCTTGGAAACATCCCCAGTCTGGTCTCAGGAGTATCCTGAGTCTGTGAGTAAAGGAGAAATAAGCAGTTTGTTCCCAGGAATAGACTCCTTCACCTTCCAAAGAAGTCCTTTATTATTTACAGGGCTTAAAGGAAAAAGCTCTAGAAAAGGGAAATTTCAAAACAGGTCTGCAGCAAGGGCCCGGGTGCGTGAGAGGTTTCGGCAGGGGCCCAGGTGGAGTCTTCTGCTCTCGCTGGAGGTCACTTCCAGGTTGTGAGGACGGTTCTTCCCGAGTCTCTCGATCGGCCCCCTTTGGGTCCTAGCGACTGGCCAGGACGACTTCTCAGCTCTCGGTCAGCCCCGTCACCCTGCGCCAGCTCTTCGTCGTACCTAGAAACAGAGCAACGTCCCCAGGATTCTGCAGCAGCAGTGCCAAGCACGGCCACTGGGCTGTGGCGTGACAAACCCCACGTCACCCAGAGAAGCAGCCTGGCCCCCACTCCACACGCCTCCAGCCTGCCTGCCCACCACGTGGCCTTGGCAGCCGACCAAACACCATCCCAGGCCACAGAGCATATGAGTACAACCTTGTTAAATTGTTATGTGGACAGTCCCCAGGCCCTGGAGTTGACATTTTATGCAAGCCACCAGATGGAATATGGCTAAGACCCCAAAGGAAACACGAATGAGACACCAGGCTGTTGAGGGAGAGGACTGATGTCTGGAAATAGTAACACAGCATCTTCGGGCAGGTATGACTAAGCCCATTTCAGACGGGGAGCGGGGCCTGAGTGACCTGCCCAGGAGGGGGCCAGGCCGGGGGAGGCGCAGCAGCTCACTCACAAGGCAGGCCAGTGCCAGCCTCCAGCAGCCATGACCACCTGCCCCTCCCACTGACCTATGCATCAGGCCTGTGTGGAAAGAGCCTGGGCTTCTGCATCGGCAAGAACTGGGCTGGAACCTCGGCACCCTGACAGATTGGTTATGGCATCTGGGAACATCCTGGCCTTTCTCACTGCAGTGGGGTCCCTCCTACAGGTCCCAAGAGGGTGGTGAAATGCCATACACCCTGTTGCAGGCCCTGGCACCACGCAGGCTCCAAACCCTCAGTGACTTCGCATCACCCTCCTGACTCAGAGCAGTGGGCATCACGACCAACCCCTTCTGATCTGAGCAAACTGGATCTCAGAGAGGTTTACTCAGTGTCCTAAACTCACACAGCTGGCGGTGGCAGAGGAGGGATTAAAACCCAGGATTTGGGATTCCTAATCCAGAACTCTGCGCGCTGCAGATGGGAGGAGTGCGAAAAGTGTGTCCGTTCCTACTGAAGTGCGTTCAGAGGTGTCACTTGCTGGCCACGCCCTGACTGAGGACCCTCCTCACACTGACATTTATATCAGATGCAACGGGCACTAAGATGCTCAGTCACGTTGCATTAGCTGAACTTTGCCGACTTCTGGGAAAGGGCGTCTGTTTCTGTTACAGGCTCATTCCCAGAATCGGAATCTGCGGGTTGAGTGTGGCATGGGTTAGAAACTTTGGAGGCTGAAGAACATATTCTCTGCCTTGTGCTTCTGGTGGCAGACAGGGGACTGAAAGGCAAGGGGAGGGAGGAGCCGGCCGGCTGGCTGTCACCATGTGGCAGACACTACAGGGCTTCCCTCCGCAGGGGCGGGGGGTGGGCGGGATGGGGGAAGGAGGAGGAGGGCATGTTAAGGCGACAACACATCTCCCTAAGGAGACGCGACGCCGGACGGAAGACTCCTCAGGGACACTGCAGGTTCTGCCTGTGGGGGGGTCCTCCCAGGAAGCCCCCCATCCCCTCCCCTCCCCCAGGGACTGCCAGAGCCCCCGGACTCCCCATGCACATGTCATCACTCCACTGCCTGTCGCGTGTCTGCATCGCTGACGGAAGGGCTGGGGCAACTCCCCCCTCAGGTTCACAGCTGCTGCCAGCACCTCGCTTGGGGGGTGGCTGTGAGTAAGAATCTGCTGAATGAGTGGAGGGAAGAACCACATACAGGTTGACTGAGCATTCGTGCTGGTCTGTGCAGCTTAAAAACACAACAGACAGAAATGAGCATTTGGCAAGCGGGTGGCATTGGGATGGGCTGTTCCCAGGGACGGTCTGGCCACTGATGGAGCTAACGTGGAGGCGAACCAGAGACAGGACAGCTCTTCTCAGGGCCCTTCGGAGTCCAGCAGGCTTTTCTCCCGGGATCTGACAGGCAGAATCCAGGGCCGTCAGGGTTCGGAACAGGACTCTTTGGAAGGCTGTACACGTACAGCCAGCACCTTCAGAGCTGGGCCCTGGGGGGCAGGCACAGAGAGCTAGGCCTGTGGGTCCGAGGCCAGCTCGGGCAGCAGCAAGAGCACCTATATCTGGGGTCCAGTGCCAGCAGCGTGATCTTGGGCAAGTTAACTCGCACCCCGGCTTTCTGCCGTGCACCGAGGGGCTGCGGTGGGCGCTCAGCGGCACACGGAGTGCCCAGCACGCAGGGGGACAGGGCAGCGCGCCACGACCCACTGCTGCCAGAGGCCACAGCTGGAAGCCAAAACGGGCCTCCTGACTGTGAGGTAACTGGAAGCACTGGGGGAGCGAGGGTTTTTTTTTTTAAGATTGGCACCTGAGATAACATCTGTTGCCAATCTTTTTTTTACTTCTTCTCCCCAAAGCCCCCCAGTACACAGTTGTATATTCTGGTTGTAGATCCTTCTGGCTCTGCTATGCGGGACGCCACCTCAGCACGGCTGACGAGCAGTGCCATGTCTGCGCCCAGGATCCGAACCGGCAAAACCCTGGGCCACCAAAGCGTAGCGTGCGAACCTAACCCCTCGGCCACGAGCCGGCACCCCAGGAGCAAGGTTTAAAAGGAAGCACTCAGCAACTCTCAGCTCGGCACTGGAGCCCTCCTCACTTACAGGAGTGGGGAGAGGGTGGCCGAGTGGATTTGGGGCATGGGAGTCACCTTTGTGTCTCTTCAACTGAACGTTGTGAGGCTTCTGACCTCTGCATCTTGAAGTGGAAATGGAGTGTCTGCCCCGTTCCCTCAAGGAGGCCCTGGCTGATGGGCAAAGGGCCCCACGCAGTCCTAGCAGTCCAGCCTCCCTGCCACCCTCGCTGGATGAAGAGCCCCCCAGGACACTCATGCTCCTGGCAGGACTCCCTCTCTGCAGAGCCCCCCAGCCCTCCTCCACACACAGCCCATCCATATGATGGGCCATCAGGACTGAGCCCATGAGGTCCTTCATCATAGGTGACATCCGTCACCCTCATGTCACCCTGCACCTCCCATACTGCCAACCCCGAGAGGCTCTGGACATGCCCCCATCTGACCCTGCCCCCAGACTTCCTCTGCACACTCGGAACTCTCCGTCCACTGTCAGCACTGCCCACGTCCCCCACATCGTCACCCTCTTGCTCTGAAACCCGTCTCTCCCTGAAGACGCTGCTTCCCCCGCAGCCCCTCGAGTGGGCTGTTTTCTCTCCACCCATCGTGCCCCTAGGCCTGGAGGGGCCTCTCTCCAAAACCTCTCAGCTCTTGCCCAGCCCAGGTCAGCAGAATCCACCACGCTTACCCTGCCTTGTAGGCCACCTCTAATCCTCAGGTCACTGCCCCTAATTCCTTAAGACTCAGGCTCCTGGCTCACTGTTGCCAGTAACAGCGATGACCAAACAGACGAGACCCCCAATTCCCTGACCTATTGCCACAGCACCTGGCTGTGTCATGTTCAGGGACCGCACCCCTGTGTCGCCTCGAGCGCAAACCTCACTCTGGCCTCTGCCCTTCTCTTCCCCGCTCGTTCCCTAGTACCCGACCCCAACAACCCTCGCCGGCTGGGACCTGCAGTCGCCTCTGCCCTCTCTCTCCCTCCCCGCCCTTCTCTCTTGCCTTCCTCCCTGCCTGGCAGCCCCCAGCCCCGGTCACTTCCACCCCTCTGCCTACTCTGTGCCCAGCCCGCGCAGCTGGACGTGGCTGGAGAAAACAATCAACCATGCTGGCTGGTGGCACTTGAAGTTCACAGCCAAGGCCCTTGGAGGCCCCGAGTGCTGCCTGGAGGCGGTGCACGCTTCCCTTGGGAATTCACCTCCCACCCTCCCCGTGCATCAACACCGCACACAGCAGAGGCAGGTGAGGAGGCCAAGTGTGGGCTCTGAAGCTCCAGTCCCCAGGCCAGCAGCACCTACAGCTGTGAGCCTGGGATCTGTGTGTGCGAAGTTCACTACTCTGCCCTTTGTTTTTTTAAACTGTTAAATGAAACGCACATCTTTACTTTTACAGAAGCAGGCAGTGTGGGTGAAGAGAAGTCATGTACCTCTCCTGCTGCGCCTTCGCCTGGGCCTGGCGCGGAGAGAGTGCTTCCTAACATTTACATTAACATAGCAGAAGACGAGACAAAGGCCTGGTTTAGCGCCCAAACGCTTTCCTGCTGCAACACAATCTGTCCCATAACATCATGAATAAATGAAATACTCTGCTCAAATAAGGAGAGTCCGCATACAGCCAGAAAAATCCACGTTGGGCCTTGGTACCCCCAATCTGAAACACACAAGGACAACAGCACAGCCACACACACACTTACAGAATTTCATAATTGCCAAGAACTTCCTTTGGGGGTGACTTGTTCCATTTACAGTCTGGAATTTCGCCATTGGGGACTGCAATATTGAGGGTGTCGTTAATCAGGTTGTACTTGAGGATCCGATCGTTGGCGGTGCTGGAGGTGAGAGATGGGGACGCATTAACCTATGAGAGGAAAGAAACCACATCCTTCACTTGGGACACGTATTCCGTTGGAGGGAAAACATGCACTGCGGGAGAAAATGCTGCCTCCCACGTACTCTGGGTGGAGCTGTCAATTCAAACTGTTCGTTAATATTCAATACCTTCAGCAAGCATTGTGTGATCTACATTTATGAGCTCTTAGATGAAATATAAACAATATTTAAAGACAGGATTAGGATTAGGATCTCCAATCAGTCATCACACAAACAATAATCCCAGGTCAATGTACATCACAAACATAATTTCAGTGTCCACCTGGGTGAGCAGCTCTGTCCTAAGGACCACAAGCTGCCCAGAGCTTTGCTGGAGTCAGGGAACCAAATGCCCCTGACCTGGCAGCACCGTGGGGCTGAGGAAAAGGTAATGGGCCCCTTTTTGGCCAAGACAGTAATACCTCACCAAGAAAGCAATATTCTGACCCAACTGAGGAACCCATCCAATAAGTGGGAAGTTAGTCTCCTAAGGCCCCAGAGGAGCTGAGTGATGTCACCCAAATCCACATGTTAAAACGTAGACATGTACCCCGTGGAGAGCCCCGCAGGCCCCAGGGCAGCTCCTGTTTTCTCTGTTTCGGGCACCGGTGACGGACTGTGCTGAGCCGTTCTCTAGGCCGTGGGAGAGCAGGCAGCCAGTGTGCACACCGCCCAGCTTTCTCCCAAACAGCCAGGCTGTGTGCTGCCAGCAGGGTCTCTAATGTGAACGGTGACAGGGCTGTGAGGACCTCAGGTGCCCTTGAAATTACCAGTGCAGTATATCATGACACCAAAATTCCTATCACGAATCTGCTAAAATAAGATCTGTTACGACGTGAGAACCATTGCTCACAATTAAGGCCCTAGCTCACCAAGGAAAGCTTGGCTTCCATTCAAATCACTCTCTTTAAGATGGAAGAAAAGAAAACAAGAATCTTCTATAGCCATCTGTGGGTCGCCCTCTATATGTGTACCTGCCTACGCCCTGCACCCACACCTCCGGCAGGACGACACGTCAGTAACCTGGAAAACACTGTGACAGAGCACAGCTCGCTCTCTGACAAGCTGGCTCCCCAGAGTTTCCTGAAGGGGTTCCCAGTGACCTTCTGTACAAGGGACCTCTCACTACGAGCTGCTCTTGAGACCCAGCTTTCCCTTCTTGAACTGGGACCAAGCTAAAGAGCCCGAGCCGTGCACCTCTGCGTGAGCGTGGTCAGAAGACGGTGCTCAGAGGCACACGCAGGGAGGCGAACCGGCCAAACCGGCCTTCATCCCCACAGCCAGCCCGACCCTGTGGCCCCACAGAGCCTGAGTTCTCCTCCTGGCTGCAGAGCAAGGCAGCGTGACCCCTACGGGGGGCTCCGCGGCCGGGCCTCAGACGGGTGTGCCGGCGCCCACTGTCACTGAGGCAGTGTCATGTGGCTTGTCACCAAGAAAGGACACCTGGCTGTTTCTAGAACAGCCACCACTACATTCCGTCTATGCCTTGAAACAGGTAGATGAATCCACTTCCAAACTCTACCTTCATCCAAAGAAGATAACGTCCCTTATCTCTGGACAGTGTGCCACCGCTTCCCAAGGGGTTCTGGGTCTGTGAGCCCTTTCCTGAGTGGGAACAATGTCCCCCAGGAGAGCAGGGCAGCGGCTCTGGGGCACAGACTCGCCGGAAGCACCCTGGAGCCCTGGGGCATCCTCCGTGGGAGAGGGAGACGGCTCCTGCTCTGGGGGCTGGGCTCACCAGAGGTGAGAGACGGGGAGGGTGCTCATTTTTGAACCATCAGCCAACTGTTAAACCTGAACGTCTGTCCGGGTCACATTTCAGAAACTCCTCTGCCCCAGCCCTGCCGCCCGGCCAGAGGACAGGGGGCCTGCGGAGCGGCAGCAGGGCGGGGCAGCGGGAGGGCAGTGGGGACGTTACCTCAATCAGCCAGGGCTTCAGCTTGTCGTCTATGATGATGTCGTAGCCGTAGCACTCGAAGCAGTGCTTGTCGTTGTTCATCACCGGCTGCGGGGAGAGGGACCCGCAGTCATGCAGCCCAGCCGAGACCAACGTCTCTGACACACAGGATGTTATAGCAGCGGGACCCCCTCACGGTTGGGACGGGCTGCATCTCGCTTTTAGGACCAGTGGCTGCCAACCTCCAGCCCAACACTTCCTCCCTTCCTTCCTCTGTGCCTCTTCCAGGGCTCAGGGAAAGCTCCTCGGTCCTGGAAAGGGCACTGATGAAGCGCCACTGGGTCTCCAGCCCTCATGCATCAGGGGCTGGATGACCAGCCGTGAATGTCTTCATCAGCACGGGACTGTCCTCGGGTGGACAGAGTCCAGCCCCCAGCCTGGGACCTGGAGGTGAGGGGCTGTGCAGCCTCATCATAAACGCACACCCGTCCGCCAGGCTGCTGGTCCCTTCTCAGGCCCTTGGCACGTGGGCTGCCAGATTATGAACCTCTGTTCTCTGTGACAGAGTCAATCCCTTTACATAAAATTTTTGTATTTTCTTTTAAATTTTCAATTCCATTTCATAAACTGTTCTCTAAGTGCATAAACCCACCAGCCACTTGCTTACAATGCAGATTCCCGGGCCTACCCAGGCTGCCTGATTAAAACCTGCGGGAGAGGCCCAGCAAGCAGCAGTTCCAATGCTCCCAGGATTCTTGTGCACCCCACAGTGAGGGACAACACAGACACGAGAGTGAGGCGTTCTTATGTGCCAGCGGCATGCGGACTCTACTTAAAACACTGGATGTAGAGCTGGAAACTCCTAAGGGGAGCTGGCCCAGTCCAGCCCTCTCACTCCCTGAGGGGGGAAACCAGACCGGGGTTGGGGAGCTGTTTCATCACGTGGTTTATGGAATCGCACTCTCACTAAAAGCCTGGTGTCCCAACCCCAGCCAGCACACACATGACACTCTCCCAGGAAGCCTCTGCTGCTCAGGAGGTTGCTAACCATTCTGTCACCCCAAACTCCACCGGCCCCAGCCCTCTGGCTCCCTGCTCCCCCATCCTGCCCCGTGTTCTGGGCCCGGGCCCTCCCACGTGGAGCACCCTCCCGTCCCGCTCCAGCCCACCCCACGCGTGGCTGCAGGCACCTGCTCCCCTGCCCGCCTCTCCCCTAGATTCTCGGAAGGCCTGGTAGAAACAGGGTGCCTGAATATTTGCTAAGTGAATAAAAACTAAATAAATAAATTTCTGCTCCCAATACCCTCGGAGCCCTAGAAATCCAGCAGCTTCTCAGCCCCGGAGGCTGAGGTCCAGGAGGAGACAGATGTTCAGAGGCACCTGCCAGAGGACCCAGCCGTGAGACAGGCGAGAGCTGGGGCCAGAACATAGCTTTTCTTGATTAAATAGCCGAAGATTTCTCAAAGCTCTGCCAACACAGGGCAAACTAAAGCGGGCCAGGAAGGGGGGAAGAGCTGGGTCGACCAGGCATGAAGATGCCCAGGATCACGTGTCGACAGACGCCGGCATTTACCTCTCCCACCTTCAGCTAACCTCTGCACAGCGTGTTCACACAACCACCCTGTGACACGGGCATCAAGATCCCCAAGCCACAGAGGAGGCCGCTGAGAAGCCGAGAGTAGAGGCTCTGGTGCAAAGTCGCCAGTCGGCACATGGCGAGGCCCAGCTTGAAATCTCACCTGAGCCCAGAACGCCTTGCTCACTCCCCACCGAGACCCCCACAAGCCATCGAGGCACAGGTGGCCTCTGTGGGGTCAGACACATGAAACGCAGCCCCTAAGCCGTATGTCCAGTTAACTGGATTAACTAGATCCTGGGGTTTTTCCCTTCAAATCCTCCCTGGGAATGAAAGCATGCAGAGCTGACGGGGCACTCTGTGAAAGGGGAAGAGCCTCAACTCGAGACACAGGAAAGTCAAGACGCCGCCAGAAGTGGCACCTCCCTCTGTCTGTAATTTTCTTTACACAGCTGATTCCACAAAGCTTTCCACACACATACGGGGGAATCAGTTTAAGTGGGCGTTTCCAAAGGTGGAACTGGGAGGAGGGCCTTTAGCTGCCACTGAGAGGGTTTCATGTAAATATTTTCACTTGCATCTCCACGCCGCCAAACCCACATCACACTTACTCCTGAGCAACAATATCACACGTTTCTGACTCTGTGGAGTGAAGCTTTTGTCATGGCCCTCAGCTCCGAGTGTGGGGGACACCCATGGCAGTCCGGCCTTGGTTTTTTGTTTCGCCTTGGTGGTGATTCTTTAAGTTTTTGAAGTTTGAGAAAGCACCTTTGTTAAAAGAATGGGAAGCACCCCCCTCCCCCCCCCCACACACACACACTCCACGGGGACGTGTCACTGACTGTCTGGGCCCAGGCCATGTGTCCTCAGGTCCTGCCCGGGGGCTGTCTGTTAGGAGCCCCCTCAGCAGGCCTGGGCCTGACGCCTGCCCCTCCACGTCCTCTCCCCAGGGCCTGAGCCTCCGTTTCGCTTGAGTCATTGGGTGGCGAACACTCAAGGAAGCACTGAGAAGGCGCCCGCACGCTGGTGCCCAAGGGCTGATGCCTTTCCTTTACCTCGAGAACAGATGCACACCTGCCTCGGAACAGTAAGACACACCAGACAAAACTACAGCCCGGCGACAGAGCTGAGACTAGGGCTAAAAGGAGGGGAGGATCTGTGCAGCCCCTACTGTCCACAGACAAGGGGGCAGCTGAGCGTCCATCTGCAAAACGGCAGCTCACGCCAAAACGTGCATCATCGAGTCAAGGGCACAGAAGAGCAGACAAGGACGTCAAGAGGGCTCTGCCTCTCCGCAGCGGGCCCAGCTCCCGGCGACCCTGGGCAGCACCTGGCTAGAAGCCGGGCCCTCTCTCCTGAAACTGCCTCAGCCTCTGGCAGACACGGAGGAGGTGAGACCGTGAAAACAGGTATTTTTAGCAAAAGAGCAACAAGCACCCCCAACTCCCAAACACTCATCGGCTTTGTGCTTTCTGCTTCGCTCTCAGCTCCAGGCTCCCGGCCCTCTCCCCTCGCGCTGCTGGAACTCACCGCCACGGCCTTCAGGGACTGCACGATGATCCAGTGGATCTCGTCGAACAGCTTGCTGGTCACCTCCTTGCCACGGGTGCTCTCCAGGTAGAGCCGCAGGTTGTTCACTGTCCACTTGCCCCCATGGATGTGGTTGTAGTCCTCCTGGGAATGAAAAGGGGGCGGGGGCCCAGGCAATGCACCCTGAGGAATCCAGCGCTTGCCCTTCATGCTTGAACATTTCCCGCGTGCCTCTCCTGTGGGGCTGGCCCCCAGCAACAACGCAGACAGGCCCCTGCCCCAGGGAGGTTGGGTCTCCTACACATACATGTTTTTCAAATACTCAGCTCTGTCGGATTCTCACAATTAATAATTCATACTCTGCAGCGCCTGCTGGGGAGCGCCACCCAGAGCTCCTTCAAGACCCAGGCACTCATTCTTCCAACTAAGACTCCTCAGGGAGCTGCCCTTGACTAAAGGGAGCCGCCTGTTCCAAGGCTGCACCCTCCCCAGGCAGCCCACAGCCTGTGACAGGTTGATGTCAGGCTATCAGCCCCTGCCTCCATCTGATGGCTCTGCAGGGCCACCCAGCTCCAGAGGGCCCTGGTGTCGCCTGGGGCCTCTGCCATAGCTGCGTCCCCCTCCCCGTGTGCTCCTAGCATGGAGCCCCCATAAACCTGCACACTCATCTCTGCCTCCGAGTCTGCTTCCTAGAGAAGCCAAGCTGAGACCCTGTGCCAGGCACGTGACCCCCCTCATACCGTCCCAGCCTCGGGTCCACGTCCCAGCCTCAGGTAAGAAGATGTAGGCTCGGTGGCGGTGGGGGCGGGGGGGGGGGGGGGGGGTGGGTCACGTCACTTGCCCATCTTCCATCCCAGCTGTGCTGGAGCTGGGACCCGAGCCCAGGTTTTGTGACACCAGTGCACTGCTCTTTCTACCTCTCTGTCCTTGAACATTAATCCTCCACTCACTGCCTCTTCCGGAGGCAAGAAGCCGGAAGATGCTGAGGTGTATGACAATGTTACGGGACTGGGATTCCATTTTCTAAGTAGAAAGTTGAGAACTGTGAACTAAAACGAACCAGCCTAATAGCAAACACACGCCACTGACTCAAAGCTGACTGATTTCATATAAAAACAGAGAAATGAACCATATTTTTAAAGAATACCTTTTCAAGGTCAGAGACAAATTCCTTTTACACATCAATTTTTACTTAAATACCTTAAAAGATGAGGTGCTCGAGCTTGTTCACCTCAAATGTACTCTCAAATAACTCAGTGTTTATAACCCTGATCAAAGGACCATCAGAAGTTACAGGAAAAACCAGGTTAACTGCCCCCAGAAACCTTCCTTTTTCCAGTCACAGGTGCGCTTTACTATCAAGAAAAGCTCATGTTTACTTACAAAAAGTATACACCAAGGCCAAACACCATCTTACGCACCGTCTTAGGTATAAAAAGCAAGTAAACATCTCCTGCTGTGCAGCCTGTGGAACATTATTTTATCAGATTTATTTCAAAACGTTCTATCAAATCAGTCTGCAAACATCGCCCATTCTGGGATGCAGCCTGCTCCTTCCACCCCTCTCTCTGCCCGCTGAAGCCGTGTCCTCTGCTGCCGGGAAACCCTCGGCAGTCAGGACCCGCCCTGCCTCCTGGGCCGCGCCCGACCCCTGCTGCACCCCCACTGCAGGACCAAGTCCTCTGCTGTTGCCTCCCCTGCTGCCTCTGAGCTTCCCGAGGGCAGGGCAGCGCTGCATCCCCTGGGCTCTGCCCCCGGGCGCGGGGCGGTGCTCCACCAGGCCCAGGCCGCACCCACAGCCGTTGGCTGCTCCACAGCATTTCAGGCTTCAACACGACTCCTGCTCTTTCCGCAGTTCTCAATTAGAGGCACGTGAAGCTTTCTTTCACTCACGGTTCAAACTTCGGTTTCTCGGAGTAAGCCCCTTCTCACAGCAAACAGAGAAGCAGTTACAAGTAGGACCAATGAGGACAGTCCTGCCTCTTCTACCACAACATGGAGACAGCAAGCTTAACTGCCGCCTTTTGCTCGCTCCTTCGGTGGATTTCTAGAAAACGGCTTCTGTTCCTTACTGATGGAAACAGACCCAGCTGACTGGTGGCCTGAGAAGCCCCATCAGACGGAACCCTCCCAAGGTCAGTCTGGCGGCCCAGGTCAAAGGGTCTTGGCAGGCTAACGTACTCTGCACTGTCCTCAGGGACACCAGGTGGACTCAAGGTCTGTCACTGCCACTTCCCACCCATGCCGAGACTTCACTCAACATGCCACTTGGCTACAAAGGGTCTGACGTCACCACTCAGCCTTCTCTAAACAGCTGGCAAGTTTCGTGCTGCGTAACCTAAAGGATCACTTTCCCGATTCTTATGAATAAAGTCTGGGCTGGGTCATCCTTTCTCCTCTAACCTTAAATGTGACAATGATGCTCTCTCAGTTTCCTCTCAGGAAAACCTGATGGGCAGGTGAACCGGGGTTGGCCTCACACAGAAGACAGCTGTGGCCCTCAGTAAATGGCAGCCACTGTCATCTCATGACCAGCAAGGTAAACACCAGTGCTCCCGTTTGCAGACGAGGAGGGCCAGGGAGGCCGGGTGACTTGCTGAAGTCACAGAGAGGGTACGTGATGGATGAGAGGCTGAGTCCAGGCTGGTCTGACCAAACCCTTCAGTAGGTTACTCAGAAAAGCTTGTTTTCTATCAATATTTACTCTCTACTCAAATTATTACAAAGACCATGGTACTCAAAGCCTCCATTCAACCAAGACCCAAATAGAAGAGTCTTTCATAAAGAAATGAGACCTTCGGAACTTGTCTAGTTAGGATTAGATCAAAGCCCCAAAGCCTGCACAGAACCGACAAATGTCCCGTGGACTGGCCCTCGCTAGCCTCTCCAGGCACCTCTCACTCCACCACCCTCGCTCTAGGGGCTCCAGCCACCCTGACCTTCTTCCACCTCCTGCAATGCTCCTTCCTGCCACAGGGCCGTGGCACCCGCCATACTCTCCGCTAGAACGCTCCTTCCCACCTCCACCTGGGTAACCCCGTTCATACTTCAGGTCTCTGCTCAAGTACCACTTCTGCACAGAAGCCTTCTGCCACCACCTGGACCAGGGGACCCCCTCCATCATCCCACACTCTTCCAGATGTGCATTCCTACCTGCACAGCACGCATCTCAGTTTGCAATTACACACACTCATACAAATCATCAGTGTGATTATTTGATGAGCGTCTTCCCCCCATAGTCTCCAGGCCCCACGAGCGCAGGGACCAAGGTAGTCTTTGCCTATCATGCAGCCCCAGCACTTAGCACGGGAGCAACCAAAGCAGGGACTCAGTGAGGGTCTGTTGAGCGAATGAATGACTAAGCATGAGTCCTCTCGTGTAGTCCTCCCAACAACCCTATATGGTCACAATATTATCTCCTTCTACAAATGGAGAAACTGAGGCTCTGAGAGTCAAAGTAACTTGCCCAAGGCCACAGAACTAGAAAGGCAGGACTTGAACGTGGGGCTTTCTTTGTCCACATGCCCCACCCACACCCCTACCTCCACCCCAGGACACCACACCCGGTACTAGAGCCCCCACTCCTCATCAGGGCCAGAGTATCTTTACTGTCACTCCCGTACCCACCCTGCCCTCTGCAAACACAGAACAAGAAAGAAACCCGCAAGATCAGCCCCCGACCTCAGGCTCCAGCGAGAGGAGACGCTCACCCCGTGTTTCTGGATGGCGACGTTGGTGAGGTGGACGAACATGTTGTCCAGCTCGCTGGTGCTTGGCGTGTACTTGACGGTGCAGAAGCGGCAGAAGCCGAGCTTGTACCTGGGTGGGGATTCAGACGCCGTCACACCCGGGGGAGAAGCACAAACGTCCAGCACCTGGTTCTCAAAAAAGAGCTGCTTTTTTTGTTTTAAACTTTTAAAAGAGCTGCTTTTTAACTTTTTTCATGGATTTTTTAATAGCTTTATTAAGATAACATTCAGATGCCACATAACTCACCCCCCTAAAGTATACGACTCAGCGGTTTTTGGTATATTCACAGAGTCGGGCCACCATTACCACAATCAATTCTACAACATTTGGGTCACCCCCAAAAGAAACCCGGTGACAACCAGCAGTCGCTCCCCAACCCCAGTGCCGGGCAAACACCAATCTACTTCCTGTCTCCAGAGATTTGCCTATTCCGGGCATTTCACATAAACAGAATGATACCGTGTGTGGCCTTCTCTGTCTGGCTTCTTCCACCGAACACGTTGGCAAGGTTAGAAGAGCTGCTTTTATTTACAAGAGTGACGCTAGCACCAAGGTTAACCGCTCAACACCACCATGTGCCAGGCACCCCATGTGCGGAGTGCTTCGCTGACCCTCGTGGTGCTGGGGAGCACCGAGGGTCATGGCACAGCACAGTCTGAGGAAAGGAAACAGCGCTCCGGGGCTCTTACATGTAGCAGCGCAGCGGGCGGTACGTGGACACCAGCACGTACAGGCGCAGGTCGAACTTCCTCCCGCCGATGAGTAGGGGGTTGTTAATGTAGAGAGAGATCACATAGGCTTCCTTGGTGGACTGGGACACGAACCTGACGCGGCAGACACGGTCAAGATCAGACGCAAGACCAAAGGTGCTGAGTCGGCTGGGGATGAGCTCCTCGCCTCGGGTTAAGTGAGCGGCGGGCTCATCAGGGAGAAAACGAGGGTGAGGAGCATCCGGGGGGAGGAGCCCCCACCCTGGTGACAGAGCCAGCAGCTCCTGGGAACCCAGCAAGGAAGTGCTCCCCGGGCCTGAACCCCCGGGGCCTAGCACCTGCCATCTGACGTAAACACACTCCACCTGCCACTCCTCACAGGGCAAGGATCACAGCCTCCAAACCCCGGGGGAGACTTGGCCTGACCAGCGCCCAGCGCTGCTCCGACTGCTGGCTGCGCATGCTGACTGGTGATCGGCGCAGATTAACTCGGTCCGTGCCCACCTCACCTGCACCCTGTGCCATGCGGGTGGTGCTATTAGTGTCCCAAGTCTAACCAGATGAGGCATCTAAGAGTCTACACAACAAAACCTACTCAGACAGTAAGTGTCAGACAGGGATTCAAACGCAGGCACCCTGGGCCCAGGTCTTAAGCAGGCGCTTCTGGGCCTCAGAAACACCAGGACTGGCCGGGCCTCACACCAGCTTTCGGAACAAAGGGCGCCCGAGGCTCCCGGCTCCTGGACCTTACGCTGCTCGACCACCACTTCCCTCTGCCGCTCCCCTCGGGGAGAGTCTACAGCTGGGCCGCTACTGTAGCCACACGGCCTTGCCCTGCTGCCACGCGACAGCGACGTCCACCTAAGAGCAAGCGAGGGCCACCCAGTCCTCGGCCCAAAGACTGACGGGCGGCGCGAAGCTCTCAGCCAGGAGGCACACGGGGTGGGTGGCTCCCCACACTTACGAAGATGTCTTGCTGTCCCGGGACCACTTTTTGATCTGCGAGAGCTTGTTGATCAGAAAGATGCCCTTTCCCTGGGCTTTGCCGCAAGGTTTCATGATCCAGGTGCTGGAGGGGCTCTTCCTGAACTCCTCCACGAAGAGGTTGTAGTCGGCGGGCAGCATATAGGTGACCGGAACAAAGTCTGAAAGGGAGAGCAGAGGGGACAACGGTGAGCCAGCCCACCAGCGGCCATGAACAGAAAAACACGGCCACCACCTTTTCAGGGGCCGGCTTCACTGCCCCCCACCCCCAACCCAGCATCTACCAGAAAAGGACCTCTGTCGTTCAATTCCTGCACAACAAGGGAGCTTTCCTACCCGTGTGCTCAGCACTTGACAGGTCGGCACCATCTAATCCCCACACCGACCTGTCTATCATCATTCCCATTTATCAGACAAGGAAACTGAGGCCTAGAGAGGTGGGTTATATGATTTTTCTCGGGTATGTAAAGGGATTCTGAAACTATCCGACAGTCCAGATGGGACTGTCACCGGTCCCGTGGAACTGGTGACATGGACACGATGGAACAGGGACAGCCTTCTCCCTGCATATCACCAGACACAGTAATGATCCTTTGTGGCAGTTCGTAGCTCAGGCTGTGTTCCCCCCATGCTGAGCCCCGAGGACAGTCTGTCCCTCACATGCAGGCAGCACATTCCCAAGGCACTCATGGAAACAGCTTGAGGCCCCCCCATTCTGGAGACACTCGGAATGAACGAGGTGCCCGCCACAACTTGCACAGACTCCCACCCACCAGAGCCAACAGTCACCATCTTGGTGCCTCGTGCCACTGAAGTAAAAAACTCAACTATTTACTTAAAACTTGAGGCCAGTGAAAGAGGCACAAACCCAGATAGAGGTATTTCCCATTTTCATCTTTTTCTGCCAGGGGACTGCCTTCTTTCTCCAGCTCCTTCCTGTATCTTTTAATATTCTTCACCATCAGATCCTTCCGTGTCAGTTCGTAGTGGTTCGGAAAATGGTTGACTATTTGATCGTCGGAGAGCCGATAGCCCGTTTCGACACTAAAAACATTTCGGATGGTTTGCACACTCATCCTGAAAGAAAAGGATGAGCAAGAGGACAGCTCAGAGTATGTCCACGTGGTGGCAGCACTCGTCAAAGCCCAGGGGACTCTCGACCCGGAAGCGCGCTCCCTCAGAGCTGACCTGTTCCCCCAGCTCCTGGTGCAGGATGGTGTCCCGTGACCGGCTGTGACCTGAACCATCTGAGACACAGGCGGTTTTGATTCTGTACCCTGAACAGTTTCACTCTCTGGCACAGTAAATGCTCAATGTTTATTCATCAGTTACACCACTGATTGTTGATAACAAACTAATGAAAGACAGCCTCCTTCAGACTCTGAAGTCAGGAAACTCATTTACACAGTATTTGCACCCAAAGTCAGGAAGGACAAAGACCCCTTAAAACCAAAATCACAAGGTCATTCCCGGGCCCTGAGTCCACAGCCCACATTCCTAGAGAGACCTGTGACAGGCCAGCTGAACTGGCTGCACCCCATGGAAAGGGGGAGTTGTAAGAGAAATGCTCCAATCCTCTAAGGAGGCTAGTCTCCCTGCCACACCTATCCCTCCTCGCCAGTTCCAGAGGCGGGGAAGGAGCAGGAAGGACAGAAGGCTGGCACCAGCAAAGGAGCCAGAGTCACAAAACAAGGCGGGTCGTCATGTGGCCTCTCATTCCCCAGTCCCCATCCCGCCCCACCCCCATCCCACCCCACCGACCACAGGGCTTCTTTTCACTCCATGGTCATGAGAAGACAGGGATTATTATTAATTTTTTTTTACTATTTTGGAAAAGCTCAACCACATGCAAAAGTAGAGAGAAAAGTGTACCAGAACCCCATTACCCCACTTCAACAGCTGTCACACGCAGCCAGGCTTGTCGTGTCTGTACCCCACCTGCTCCCCACAGCACTGGCTTATCCTCAAGCAATTCCCAGACAGCACATCATCTCTTCCAAAAAATCCCTGTAAGGATCTCTAACAGTTAAGGCTTCCTTTTTTTAATTGTTGTTATTATTTTTCCCTGCTTTTTCTCCCCAAATCCCCCCAGTACATAGTTGTATATTCTAGTTGTAGGTCCTTCTAGTTGTGGCATGTGGGACGCCGCCTCAGCGCGGCCTGACGAGCGGTGCCATGTCCACACTCAGGATCCGAACCAGTGAAACCCCAGGCCACCGCAGCAGAGCGTGAGAACTCAACCACTCGGCCGCGGGGCTGGCCCCTGGGCTTCCTTTTTATATTGTACGATATCCTCTTTCATACTGTTACCACAACTGAAAAAAAGTAGCAGTAACTCCTGAAATCATCAAATGCTAGTCAGAGTTCAGATTTCCCTAATAAATATTTTTTACAGCTGGTGCAAATAAGGGCCGGAACTCCCGATTAATTGTTCTCTCTCACATCTCTTCTAATCAACACATTCTCCCGCTCTTCTTTTTTTTTTTTTAAGCTTTTATTTGCTGAAGACCCTGGGTCATCTGTCCTGTAGGTTCTCCCGGGCTCTGGGCTCCCCCGACTTCCTGTAACCTGTGAGGCAGACCCAGAGGCGGCAGGAGCTGCAGGTCAATTTCTGGGCAGGGCTGCGTCCTGGGTGGCGTGTACTGACACCAGCAGGCACCTGCAGCTGGTCAGTCACAGATGAGAAATATGATGCGACCCACAACCGAGAGCCACATAGGTAACTCTGAATTTCCCAGCAGCCACATTAAAACAAGACAAAAAAAGTTAAAATAGGTGAAAATAATTTTAATAGCGCTTATTTAATCCAATATGTCCAAAATATTATCATTTCAACATATAATCAATATGGAAGTTAGTGATGTGTAACTTTACACTTGCTTCTCCATGCTAAGTCCTCAAAACGTGGCGTGCATTTCACTGGACGGCACAGCCCCGCTGGAGCGGCACAGCGAAGCACGCGGGAGCCCGTGGCCAGCGGCCCCCACACCTGACAGACCTAGACCCTTATTTCGTTAGGGGTTGCAAAATGGTGATATTCTTTTTCATTCCTCCTTCATTTATGAGCGGGAATATTTCTACAAGGAGAAATTTCCCTTCATCAACAATTTAGATAACCCGAAAAATAGTTTATACAGGAAAGACTGAATAAAACGCTAGATTCTTTCATTTACTTACTCGTTTATCATTGAAATAAGGAGCTGATCCCTACCATTCTCAGATGTGTGACACGCTGTGTTCTGGGATCTATTACCGCAAAATAATTACCCCACTTAAGACAACCATTTTATTCTATCTCATAGTTTTGTGGGTCAAGAATTTGGGAAGGGCTCGGCTGAGCGTTCTTCTGCTCCAAGTGGTGGGACTAAGGTCACTGGGTGGCATTCAGCTGGCAGATGGGCTGGTCTGGAGGGTCCAAAAAGGCTTCATTCCCCTCTGGCACCCTGGTGGGCATGGCCAGAAGGCTGGGGGCAGCTGCCCCTCCCTGCACAGGCCTACACACAGCAAACAGTCCCGGGAGAGTCCGGCTGCTCACACAGCGGCTCAGGGCTCCTGGAGACGGTTCCCACAGAGGAGATGGAAGCTGCTAGTTTCTTAAGGCCTGGGCCACACACGTATCAGTTTCACCATATATCACAGGTCAAAGCAGTCACAGAGGCACCCAAATTCAAGGGGAGGGGACAAAGACTCCATTTCTACAGGGGAGTAGTGTTTAAAACTTTGTGGCCATTTTAATGTGCCACAAATTGTGAGTGGGTTTTGTTTTGTTTTGTTGCATTTTTATGAACTCACAAATTCAGACATATTTGATGAGTTTCAATCTGTTACAATTATTCCCACGGAAGCTCAAACTGTCCCCGTCTGGGGCAGAAGGAGCCCTCCAAGTCGTCTCCTGAGTCGTATTAAGGTGACTCCAGCAGTCCTCGACAACGTCCCTGCTCTCAGGTGTGACAAGGTGTTCCAAGCTCACCTTGTGCGTGTATTTCTTCCTGAGGCCTGGCACCGTCATTTCTCCAAGAAACAAGGGACCCTTCCAATGAATAAACATCCACCTACTGGGCAGACTGACTCTAAAATGGTCCCAATTCCCCACCCTTCTTGTTTCCATCCCACGTCATTTTGTAGCCACTCCCACCAGGAGGTGAAATCTATTTCTCCTTGAATTGGGGCGCACCTGATGCCTTGCTTGGGCCAAAAAGAATGCGGCAGATGTGATGTGGGTCACTTCTGAGACTGGCCCCGAAAGGCCTTGGGAGCTGCCACCCTCCCCCTTGGACCCTGCCACCCCCAGAGAACAAGCCCAGGCTCCTCGGCGGGAGGGATGAGAGGGATCTGTGGGGAGAAGCCCCTGCCGTCCTAGCCGAGGGCCTCCTAGACCAGCGGGGCCCAGCTGACCCACCAGCTGACAGCAGATGCCTGCACGAGCCCAGGTAGTGTCAGCTAAGTCTTGTTAGGCCAAAAGAACCACCCAGCCAAACCCACGAAACCACTCATAAAAAACGCTGTTTGACGCCCCTAAGTTTTGTAGTGTTCAAAACTCACCATCAATTTAGCAACAGACAACGAAGCCACCCGCTCTAGCACAGCCATTGTTCTCGCGTTTCTCGTTGCTTCTCCTTCCTGCCCAGATGCAGGCTGTTTTCTCACAGAATTTTTGCACAGAACACAAATTCAATTTCATAACATGCTTTTCCTCATATTTACTGTCATACAATTTTCCAAACTGCTGTATATTCATAGCAATTATTTTAATGGCTCCATCAGTTACGTATTTACTCTCCCAAAATGGTGAACATTTAGTTGTTTCTAATATCTTACCCTAACCTATTTCTTAAGAACTAACAGTAACATTTAGTGCTTAAAACAGGAGCTCTTGGGGCTGGCCCCGTGGCCAAGTTCGTGCGCTCGGCTGCAGGCGGCCCAGTGTTTCGTTGGTTCGAATCCTGGGCGCAGACATGGCACTGCTCATCAAACCACGCTGAGGCAGGGTCCCACATGCCACAACTAGAAAGGACCCACAACGAAGAATATACAACTATGTACCGGGGGGCTTTGGGGAGAAAAAGGAAAAAAAAATAAAATCTTTAAAAAAAAAAAAAACAGGAGCTCTTAAGATATCAACTATCCAAAGTTATTATACTGCTTAGCTCTTTTCTTCCCTCTCTCATTGTCTCTCTTTTGTTAAGAATAGCTCCAGGGGCCAGCCCAGTGGTGTAGTGGTTAAGTTCATGCTCCACTCGGTGGCCCGGGGTTCGCCAGTTCGGATCCTGGGTGAGGACCTACATACCACTCATCAAGCCATGCTGTGGCAGGCATCCCACATACAAAAATAGAGACAGACTGCTACAGATGTTAGCTTAGGGCCAATCTTCCTCACCAAAAAAAAAAGAGAGCGACAGAAAGAACAGCTCCAAAATGCTTCCTATTTGGCATGAAGAAGACAGCACTCCACTCCTTCGCTGACCACTGATCACCTACTCAGAGAAGCCAACAGAACTGAGCATCTGCTGAGCCCGTGGCACAGAGCTGGGGATGCAAAGTGGTAAGTACAAAACATTGTCTTTTTTTTTGAGGAAGATTAGCCCTGAGCAAACATCTGCCGCCAATCCTCCTCTTTTTTGCTGAGGAGGACTGGCCCTGAGCTAACATCTATGCCCATCTTCCTCCATTTTATATGTGGGATGCCTGCCACAGCATGGCCTGCCAAGTGGTGCCATGTCCGCACCCGGGATCCGAACCCACGAACCCCAGGCCACCAAAGTGGAACGTGCACACTTAACTGCTGCGCCACCGCGCCAGCCCCCAAAACACTGCTTATCCAGCCTTTTCTTGCAGAGCTCTTATGAAACAGGGATCTGGATAAATTATTTCATTTGACCTCTGAGGAGTAAGAACATAAACTCAACGCCAAACCATATACCGGTGCTGGATTTCTCCATAAACGCTCTCCCCAGCGGCATTCCTGCTCCTGGCGAGAAATCAGTTGTGGTTCAAGCGCAGGGAACTCTAACTGCCGCTGGGAGCAAAGCAAGGGGCTCCCTCCTCTCCTGCTGGAGATGGAAGCTAGGTGCTGTCCACGTTATGCTGGGCTGCGTTGGGCGCTGGGGCTGCTGAGACAAGCCAGGCACGGTCCTCACTCTCAAGGGCTCACAGGAGCACGTAAGGAGGGACAGGCGGGGAAGTCACGAATCGTGGCACCCAGCACGTGCTGCGTGGCACCCCAATAAAGCAGTCCGGGAGCCTGCGAGAGCCACAGGTGGCTTCCGGGTCAGGCAGCACGCATGCTGGTGCACAATGGGCGGCAATGGCACACACTCATCACTGAGTGCCCACCCCATGCCGGGCACTGCTCCAAGCCCCATGCTACCCTGACTCACTCAGACCTCCGACAAGCGTATTTGCAAACAGAGCTCAAGTCCTCTGCTAACAGCCACCGAGACGGCGGTGGAGAAGCTCGGGGGTGCCACCCAGCATGACTCTTGCTCCAGGGCCTGGACACCCAGCCCCTGGATGCCCTGCGTCTCCCAAGGATGGGCTGGGAGGGGGCAGAAAGCACAGCACGTACGGAGGTGCAGAAGCAAGAAGGTCTCAGCAGGTCAACGGGGGAGAGTGTGCAGCCTGCTGCTTGGGGGGAGTGGGCTGGACAGAGGCCGGGACATCTCTCAGGGCAGCAGCAGGGAGAGTGAGTCTTAGGCAGCGGGGGAGATGTGCAGGGTGAAAAAGCCCCCAGAGACCCTGATGAGCTCCCACACCAGACGCCCCACCCCAAAGATTCACTGCAACGCTCTGGGCCCAGGAGCTGCAGAGGGTCTGGGATGGCAGAGGCAGCAAGCAGATTTATGTCTTGACAGGTAACCCTGCCGGAAGGCGGAGGCTGCCCTGAGGCAGGGACCCCTTCAGATGCTATGACTGTCACCCCGAGGGAGGGAGCAGACCAGGCCTGGACCCAGGACCTCATCCGGATGAAGTGGGGGAGGTGGGGCGGGGAGAGGAGTCTAAGACTCCCAGGTTCTTGGCCGGGTGGAGCCAATGCCAGAAGACCGCTTCTCTTTTCCTCGTCTAACTCACTTTCCAGTTGTTTTCTATTTAGTCTAACGAGCACCCTCGGCATACCAGAGGGAAGTGAAAGGAGGCACAGAGCCCTCTGCACAGTGCGCTTCCCAGCACGGAACTGACTGTGACAAACGTGACTGGGGGGAGGGGTGGGCTCTGGTTCCCCCCAAATTCCCACAGTGCTATGCCCCCTCGGCTGTGCGGAAACATGCCCGGACTTCTCCCCCAGGCTGACAAACAGCAGCGCTGGAACACTCCACAAGGTTGCGAACCGAGAGCTGGCTCGGCGTGTGCTCACAAAGTGCCCTGGGATGAAAAACATGTCATGGGAGGCACACGACGGCCTGGAGACCCCGACCTACCTCGGGGCACGCAGGCCTGCACAGGTGCAGTCTGCACTCTGGTGCTAGAAATAACACCACCCACGAACAGGCTTCAGGGAAACAATTGAATGTGGCTCTTTGTACTCACCAGTAAAAATTCCAGTCCTCGTTTTCTGTCACTTGGACCCATCCTCTCTTCTCAAAGTTATTTATCAGCACCGACTTCTCGATGTCAGTGACCCATTTCACTTTTCCTGCCATAATCCTGGAAGAGATCAGCTTAGCAGAGCTCTGAAACTTCCACAACCAACTCCCCCCATCCCAAAGGAATCCTGCAGACGTGCGAGCTTCCACCCTCACCCCAGCTCCACACACTCCCCGCAGTGGTCTCAGCCGGGGCAGACCGCCCCCAGGGGACACTGGCAACATCCAGACGCATTTCGTTTGTCACCACCCGGGATGGGGGATGCTTCTGGCACCCAGTGTGCAGAGGCCAGGGACGCTGCTCAACACCCTACAACGTACAGGAGGGCCCCCCGGGACCAAACATCCAGCGCAAAATGTCAGTTGTGCCAAGACTGAGAAATCCTGGTGGAGTGGGACAGAAAGGCAGCAATGAAATAAGCCCCAAGTTCTGTTTAATCGCAACTGTGACAGGAGCCACAGCAGGGAGGCACCTGGAGCTCCGAGGGCCGGGGGCAGCTGGCTCTGAGGGGGGACTCTGGAGCTGACTTCCGCTGGGTGGGCAGGCATACCTGTCCCCATGTGGGCCCCTCCCCCAGGAACGCCTACCTCCCTGCCTTCTCCCCACTTCGCTGCACTCTCTGTCAGTGTGGGTGATTTTTAAGCGTTTATCTGACCCCCTCACTCCCCTGTTTAATGACCTCCGTGGCTCCCCAGTGCACCTGAAATACGCAGACCCCTGGCCCTCACCTGCTTCTCCAGGTACATCTTAATGCCGCCTTCTCCTTCACCTGCTCTGTTCTTGCCACACTGGCCTTTTCTGCTCTCTTCCACCTCAGGGCCTTGGCATATGCTGGGTCTCGGCCTGCCGCTCTCCCCCTCCCTCGCTGCCTGGCTAAGTTACTGCCCATTCATCTATCTGCCAGCGAAGGAATGTCCCTTCCTCCACAAAACCCCAACTCCCCAGACCGGGCGCACAGCTCCTCGGCACCCCTGCAGCCCTGCCCCTGCTTCAGGGTGGAGCTGGCTTCCTTCCTCACTGCCTTGTGCCCCTCGCCTAGCACGGTGCCTGGCCTGCAACATGCTCAATGCAGACAGACTGGCTGCAGTCCCAGGCCTGTCAGAACCACGTGTGACGTCGAGCAAGTTACCTGACCTCTCTGGACCTTAGTTTCCTGCTATGAAAAGTCTGGTTTCCAAACAGCTCGGGCGGGTAGCGTGGGATCCCAGGCCCCCAGCCCAGTTCCAGCCAGAGCAGCTTACATATGGTAATATCGGTATGCAATTTCATCTGAAGGCTCCTGCGCCAACCAGCTTGGAAGCCAGGGGACCTGAGGGCCGTTTGCAGATGGAGGCGCCTCCTCTGTGGATGGGCATAGCTTCCCTTTTGGGGCAGCTTGATAGTCAGAAAAGGCGTCGGATGTGGGGATGACCCCACGCACACCCTCCTCAGAAGAGGGAAAGAGAGGCACTCCAGGGACAACATCCACCAGGTGGAGCCCAGGGTACTTCCACACAATGTCAGCCCGCCCCCTCCTCACCCCGAAACCCCCAGCAAGGCTGGCAGTGTCAAAGAGGTGGGACTGTGGTAGTACAGGTCCACGGCTGGGGTTTGAGGCCCAGCTCCACCACTCACAGCTGTGTGACTCTGGGCAAGGTACTTAACCTCTCTGAACTTTCGTTTCCTCATTTGCAAAATGGGGATAACAACAGTATCTACCCACCTCGTGGGGTTATGGTGAGCATTAAGTGAGTGAACACACGGACAGCACTGGGAGCTGCGCCTGGCACAGAAAGCACTCAAGCAACACCTGATATCATCATCATCTTCCCCATTTTACGGATGAGGAAGCTGAGGCTCAAAGGCCAGGGGCCTGTGTAAGAACCAGACCGAAGGGAGTCATGGTGCCTTGATTCAAGCCTAGGGTGACCCCACCCTAGCGTCCACTCTCCCCACACAGCCCACGGCTTCCGTCCGTGAGCCCGGCCTTCCTCAGGACGAGGACGACACCCACAGGGGCGAGGTGAGGGACAAAGGGACTGCTCTCTGCGAACTATGAGGTGCCATGTGACAACCAGATAAGGTGAACTGATCGGTCAGGATCGGCGTGGAGCCAGCACCCCCATGGGAATGAGGGCAGAAGCCCCGCAGCAGCTGGACCCTCACGTGTGGGGACCACGTGCCCCCGCAGGGCAGCGAATCCACGGGCCTCACTGGTGTGCACACGTCACGGCCGACCGCCGAGGGGTCCCCTTCCTCTCCGACTTCAGCCTGCAGAGCCCGCGTCCCTGCTGAACCCTGCTCGTGTTCTGCCCTTAGAGGCCACCGCAGACTCGGCGTTCGGGTGAGAACCGCGCCCCAGCCTGGCCTCGCCCGCACCACCCACACGCTGCGCTTCAAACACATCTCACCGGGCGGCCTCACGCAGCCGCTGACCAGCCTGGGGACGACGGCAGAGGCAAGGGCAACAACGTAAACACCCAAGGGCGGGGCCTCCGCCTGTACCACGCTTTAACGATCACAAACGCTTCCAGGGCTGCGCCCCAACCCAATGGGGCAGATGGGGCCAATATCTCAGCCCCCTTTAGGAGCAGGAAACGGGGCCTCCGAGGGGTGAGCTCCTCTCCCTGGCCCCAATGCCCTCTCAGGGTGTGGCCAGACGGTCACGGAGGAGGCCCCCCAGCTGGACCTACCATAGGCACTTATGGAGCCCGCGCGACGTCCAACTTCTCTTCAGTTTCCCTCACTCCTGCCGTGGGTCCTTCCCTAAAAGAAAATTAATACAAGATGAAATGTGCGCAGCACAAGACCAACAGACACTCAGCTTCAGGAACGCGGCAAATCAGGACCAGCCAGAGGATTCGGGGGGAGGGGCCTTCAGTTTACCCAGAAGATGCCCGCAGATTCTCCTCTGGCTGCAAGAAACACTTCTGAATTCTTTTACTTATTAACTCCTGCCAACCTTTTCGAGCTGCCACGCCACCCCTTGGCCTCAGTCACCCGCTGCTTTGGTGGGACTCGATGACTTCCTTGCTGTTCTGGACACACATAACCCTCTCCCACCTGCCAGCCTGTACCCACGCCGTTCCCTCCCATGAAAGGCCTTTCTCGATGCTTCTTATCCAACTCCACCAACCACGTGAGCAAGGCACAGTTCACAGGCCACTTCCCCAGGGAGCCATTCTCATCCACTGGCTGGAATTCACGTTTCCCCCCAGGAACCCTCTGGCTGCCTCCCCCAGTCTTCGGGCGCTCAGAACTCCCCACCTGGCATGTTAGTCCTCTGGGTGCGTCCCTCCTACAGATGCAGGAGGGCGGGGCTCTCCCAGTCGCCCGTTTCCCTCTCCTCCCGCTGATTCTAGATTTAAGTGCGAGCATTTGCAGCAAACCCCCTAGTCCATGTGCCCACCCTACGAGCTCCAGCACCGAGCCCACGGGTACATGAGAGGCAAGCCATGACCACATATTGCGTGAGTGCATGCGTGGGCAAGAGCAGAAATCCTCGAGGGCAGTCCTCTGAACCTGACTCTTCACTTGCAACTGTCCCTTGCTTGGAAATGTTATGGGTTGAACTGTGTCCCCCAAAAAGACACATTGAAGTCCCAACCCTGGTCCCTGTAAATGTGACCTTATTCGGAAGTGGGCTCTTCATGGTTAAGATGAGGTCATTCAGGTGGACCCTAATCCAATGACAGGTGTCCTGATAAGAAGGAAACAGAGAGAGAGACACACACATGCAGAAAACACCATGTGAAGACACAGGGACACACAGTCACAGAGGGAAGGTGGCCATGTGAAGATGGAGGCAGAGACAGAAGTGATGCTGCCACAAACCAAGAAATGCCTGGGGCCAGGAGGCAAGCGCTCCTCCCCTGGATTCTCCAGAGGGAGTGCGGCCCACGAGCACCTCGACTTCAGACTCTGGCCTCACTGCGCCACCAGCTGTGGCACTTGTTACTGCAGCCCTAGGAAACCACGAGATGTAATCATCCTAAACTCTAGGGAAAAAGAAGACTGAGAAATGTATGCCTACAAAGAGTTTTAAATATATATGTGGGAGACAGAGCACAGTAAAGTGATGAGCAAGAGGACAAGATAGTCATCTGCGGTTTAAAAAAAAAAAGAAAGGAAGACATGAACTAAGGCCACCTCTCCTTTCAAGAGACATGGGACCTCTTTTCAGAAATGTGCCAAAACCACCCCCAAGCACCAATGATGAGGCAGCCCCGGGAAGAGCCAGAGGAGGGCCAGCGGCTTGCTCCACAGCTGACCCTTGGAGGACCCGGTTCATTTCCAGTGCCGACATGCCTGAGCCTCAAATACTGGCGAGTTCTCTCGGGGCCTCCACCTCCTGTCACACAAATGGGGATGAGAACAGCAGCTCCTCTGCAGGCTCGCTGGGATTGCTGCAAGGTTGTCTGGGGGACGCACAGCAGGTCCCCCAAACAGGTGACGGATATGAAACAAGTACATCGGGCAGAAAGAGCTGAAGCTCTTCCCGACTCAGCAGCGCACCCTCCTCCACTCCAGCCCCTCTTACAGGCAGCCCGCCAGGCTGCTGGCCGGGGCTGGAGAGCAACCTGCCCTCACAGAGGAAGTAATCACATGTTTATATTTTCATCAAAACAACAGCCACCACTTAGTAAGCACTGGGACGTGTCGGGCACGGGGTCGGGCAGTTCGCGCACATCCTCCTCTAAGATGTATGTTTCTGTGGCTCACGTGATGCCGTGGGGCAGGCAGTCGTCCCATCTGTCAATGGGGAAAGTGGGGCTTGGACACTAAGAGGCTGTGACCTGTTACACCTACACCGCCTCCCTCCCACACAACGTATCAACCGTCAGTGTATACGTGTCTCCCGCCTCAGACTCCAACCTCCCGCAGGGCAGGGGGTGGGCTGACTCATCTGTCCCCCAGCACCCAGCTGGGGCCAGCGCAGGAAGGGGGCTCAGAAATCGTCTGCAGAACAGACACATGAACCAGCTGGGCCATCCCCACAGTACAGAAGCCCGAGCTGACTCCTTCCCAGCCCTGAGAAATACTAAGCCCTCTTCCTTAGAGAAGTAAATAAACAGATACCTGATGCCAGATTGTTTTCCCGTCACCTCCTCCTAAAACAGAAAAAAAAAAAAAGGAAGGTTAACAGTAGTATGTAATGAACTTGAAATGTCACATCCCTACTGGTTCGCATGAACTGATGCATCTGAATTTTAAGCTCTCAAAGCTAAGCATCAGGAAAACAGACTGATGTGCTGATCTTTATGCTGCTCACAGCTCGAAATCGCAGTGGGCTGTCACCACCCGAGGTATGTCAGCCGCAGAAAGCCATCCTGAAACCAGACAGTTGCAAAACACAATGTGGGTCCCATTCCTGGGGCAAGTGGGCAGGATCTTCACAAGCTCGAGCACAAGCTACCACAGGGGCAGCCCTGGGTGTCTAGGCCATCTGTGGTCTAGCTTCTATCCGTCCACTCAGCATTGACAGCCACTCTGTGCCGGGCCCACGACAGGAGACACAGAGCTGCCCGGGACGAGGTGCTCCGGGACAGTCCTGATCCAGGCGAGGCAAGAGATACACTCAACAAGCTGTAAGGCCAGCGGCAAAGTGCTTTCACAACCCCACAAAGTTCAACTGTGACCCTGAGGAGCAAGTGACTATGAATTCAGTGCAGCACCAAATTGTGTCAGCTCTACACCAGAAGACTCCAGATCCACGCCTGCAATCCTGGACAACTGCAGGAGGACCAGACTGGTTTCCTTAGTGCCATCCTTACCCCCCTGCAACCCATTCTCCACCCAGAAGGCTGAACTCTTTACACACACAAAGCAAATCACGTCCCATCATGAGAGCAGAAACACTGTTCCACTTTATCTCCCGCTGAATCCTCAGCACCCAGGTCAGTGTCCAGTGATGGCAGGCGCTCAATCAATATTTGATGAATTAACAAAAATAAAGAAGTGAATTCCTTGCAAACTGGTGCAGCCACTATAGAAAACAGTATGGAGATTCCTCAAAAGATTAAAAATAGAACTACCATATGACCCAGCCATCCCGCTACTGGGCACCTATCCAAAGAGCTTGAAGTCAGCAATTCCAAAAGTCCTGTGCACCCCAATGTTTATTGCAGCATTTTTTACAATAGCCAAGACATGGAAGCAACCTAAGCGCCCATCAACAGATGATTGGATAAAGATGTGGTATATATACACAATGGAATACTACTCAGCCGTAAAAAAGAACAAAATTGTCCAATTTGCAACAACATGGATGGACCTTGAGGGTATTATGTTAAGTGAAATAAGCCAGATTGAGAAGGACAATCTCTGTATGACTCCATTCATATGAGGAATTTAAACTTGTAGACAAAGAGAACAGATTAGTGGCTACCAGGGGAAAGGTGGGGTGGGGGGGTGGGCAGAAAGCGTGAAGGGGTTGCACCTACAACACGACTGACAGACAATAATGTACAAGTGAAATTTCACAAGATTGTAACCTAACATTAACTCAATAAAAATTAAAATAAATAAATTTAAAAAAATAAAGAAGTGAATTCCTTCCAAACACAATCAAACAAGTGCTGTTTGTGCCCAGCAGTGAATCAGGCACGGCCCAGAGGCCTTGCACTTCGTGGAGTCACGACCACTCTCAGATGAAAGCCAGGACAACCTTTCGGGAGAAACAGCAAGCAGAGGAGTCATTTTCACACCTCTGGGTCCAGCCATCAGAAAACGGGAGCCCTTTCTGCTCCATCCCCACTACCCCAGACACTTCCATCACTGCAGTCTCAACAAAGTCCCAGCTAGGCCAAGATTCTAGGGCATCTGAACTGCTTTCCAGTTAACATTCTTTGAAAAGGAAAAAAGAGCCACCTTTAAATAAAATAATATAAACGATGACTTCACTTGGGCAGATGCATTCGTTGGCAGCTGTCTTGCCACTGTCCACCTCCCATTCCCACCAGGTGACAGCGCCATGCCCCCCGCGACCGTTTACCGGTGCTTCTAAGTCCCTGAGTGCAGAGCTGGGCCAATCTTTTTGTACTGCCAAAGCCCAGGGCTGAAATGTGCTCATTAAATGTTTCCTGAGCAAAGAACGCTTTGAAAACCCCAAACGGCTTACAACGGTAGGATACTCTCACTTTTAGAACTATCCACTCTAACGCCCCAGCTGCTCTACAGAGTGGAGGACCGTCTCCGCCCCGTCCCCTCTACCTGATGGGGAAAAGGGGGGGAATGCCTGGGTCCGGCGCCCCAGACAGAGGCGAGTAAGGCGGGAAAAACATATCTCCAGTCTCCCGCCCAGAGCTCTAGCCACAGGTACACTGCGCCCTGCAAGACGCCAACACAAAAAAGCAGACTGCAAATGAATGAAAAAGCCTAGGAACAATGAAATTCTGGGATATCCAACAATAAGAAGAAGAATGCAATTACAACTATCGGGAGGCACGCGGCAAATCATAGGAACTCGGAGGAAGAAGAGAGGCACAGTGGTCAGCACCAGCCTTCCCGGAGGACGCGGATCCGGCGAGCAGCATCTAAACCAAACGGTCGCGGCCGCGTAGACACTGGCGCCCACAACCGCTCGCGCATGCGCACTCGCCCCCCCCACGCACGGCCGCACCCTCCGCGCAGGAACGCGACGGCCTCGGCGGCGGGGCCTCACCTGAGGGCGCAGAGCGCCCAGGAGCGCCGAGCAGGGCGGCCCCACGCCGCGCCCCGGCCCCGCCTCCACCCCACTGCGGCGCCCCCAGAAGGACAACGCCCGCAGGCCGCGGCCCGGCCAGCCGCGCGCCGCGTTCGACTTCCGGGGCGGCGCCATGGCAACCAAAGACGCGGCGCCGGCGCGCGACCGCTTCCGGGGTCGGGCCTTCCCGGCCCGTGTCTACGCCCCGCGCCTGGGGAACTGCTGTGCCCCGGGCTGAGATCCTAGGAAGAGCCAGGCCGTCCACCCCCGAGCCTCGCAAACGTCCGGGCCCAGAAATGAGGTTGAGAGAGGGCACGGGGCGCGGGATCGAGCCTGACGGTGGGAGGCAGAGCGGTGTGATGATGGGGGCCCCGGGGGTGCAGTCCCCTCTCTGTGCGCTCTGCTGCTCGGATTCCGGCGCTGTAAAATTGCGACTGTTGTTTGCACCTCCGTCGTAGAGTTGTTGTGAGGGCAACGTGACATGTTGTGCTCAGCATCTAGTAGTCAATAAATAGCCTACTCCAGGGTCACCTCATTTGTGAAGTGTTCCCCCAGCGTGGGGCAGGACTAGTTCCTCAAACTATGTCATCAATTCCTGGTAGGAAGCGGCAGCGGGGCCTGGTGAGAAACTTAAAGCTGAAGCCGGACGTGGATTGAAACCTAGCTGCGAAATTACTGGCTCTGCGACTTCGGGCAGGTCACTTCTGCGAGCCTCAGTTTCCTTGTATTCCTTATAAATCGGGGGTAACAGCACCTGCATTGAGGCATTGTTGGGAAGATTATTTTAAAAGAAAAAAAAAGGCACTGGCGTGGCACATAGTAGTTCCTCAAAGACTTCTTGAATTAATGCATACTAAAAGAGCATTGTCCCAGACACCTGTCAGCCGTGAGTGCAGCAGGGGCAGCATGAAAGAGGAGAAACACAGTTCACATCCTGCTCTGATATGTTCGAGCTGTTTGGGCATAGGCGGATCCCAGCCTCTTAATTACAGTTTCTTCACGGAGAAATGGGAATAATGATCTTTGCCTCTCAGGGATGGAAGAGAGTTTAAATTCCTGGTGGACGGCACCGAGGAAGGTGTTTAACCTGTTCTACGATGTCCTTCTGCCCCTGTGCCACGTGCATGCCATTCCAAAGAGCATAGCCAGCAACCAAAATGCCAGAAGCCCGGGGTACTGACAGTGGGAGGAGACCAACATCACAAGAGCAAACAGTAGGAGAAGCTCCGGCCAATGTGAAGAATTAGCTGGAAGCTAGGTAGTCCCAGGAGAAAAAGACAAGAAACTGAGGCTAATCTGAGTCGAATTAAAAGTCTTCAGGGGCTTTCCATTGCCATCAAGACAACATCCAGACTCCTTAATGTGTTTTTAGTTTTAGTGCAGTTAAAAATCTGTTAACCTTTTTCCTCTATAGCATCTCAGTTTCCTGTTGGGCATAGAAAGACCCACCTCACAAGTTGTAAAAACGTAAGACGCCAAAAATACAATCAACTAAGTTAAGTGATGGTTGAAATATATACATTATCAATGACAAAGCATTAGTTAGTATCCACAATATACAAAAAGTTTGCATGAATCGATAAGAAAAAAAATACAAAAATTGCAGAAGAGATGGAACCACAAATTCTAGAACAGAAAGATAAACAAAATGGTAAACAAATATGTGGAAAGATTCCCAAATTAATGATATTGAGATTTTTAATGACGTACTTTTTACTGATTAAATTGGCAAACATTTAAAATACAGTTACAACCAATGTTAGAAAGGATATGGGAAAAAAGGCATTTGTATCCACTACTGACGGAAGTGAATATTAGTCCAGCTTTTGGAAGACTGGCGATTTGGCAGTATTCATCAGAATTTTAATATATGTTTAGTTATATACTCTTTGACCTAGAAATTCCAATTTTAGGAACTCTATAGAAATTCTCTCAGATAAACAAAGATATACATGCAACAGCACTGAAAGCAGTATTTCTAATAATGAAAAATTGGGAATAATATGAATGTTTATTAGGAGAGCTCTGGTTGGCTAAATTCAAGTTCACCAATTTAATGAAAGAGTATTTACCTATTCAGAGGGATAAGGTGCATCTGTGTGTGCTGACCTGGAAATGTGTACATGATACATTAAATGAAAACTGCAAGTTATGCAACTGATTGTGGAGCCAGGTACCTGAAGGGTACCATAAATATTAAACCAATTTGCTGTTTTTCCTGTTTCACTTGAGGGTTGACTCAGGGGTCTGGAGGATTTGTGAGCTTGCTTTCCGGAGGATTCTCGAGCTTGTTTTGCAGAAGGAAGAGAAGGCCTTCGGGAGATTGCCATCACCCGTCACCGGATGGCGGCCCTCAGCCGCTGCTGAAGCCCGGCAGTCCCGCTGCCCAGGGGCTTATCGGGAGTGACCTCTTTGTTTCTCTGAAGCCCCTCCTGCCAAGCCCCTTAGCTCCATAAAACACCCCCTGCTTTCTGTTCTTGGGGAGCAGATTTGAGAGAACCCAGGCTCCCACCTACTCTGTTTGGCCAATTCTTAGAAATCTTCGTCTCCAAGCACTGATGTCGCAGTGTTAGGCTTCCGGCGCATCAGGCACATGAACTTGAGATAAAGGGGTTCAGTGTCATTTGTATAGTGTGATCTTTTTAATAAAAATTTGTGTGGAGGCCAGCCCCGTGGCCGAGTGGTTAAGTTCGCGTGCTCCGCTTTGGCGGCCCAGGGTTTTGCCAGTTCGGATCCTGGGGGTGAACATGGCACTGCTCATCAAGCCACGCTGAGGCGGCGTCCCACATGCCACAACCAGAAGGACCCACAACTGAAAATACACAACTATGTACCCGGGGGCTTTGGGGAGAAAAAGGAAAAATAAAATCTTTAAAAAAAAATTTTGTGTGTATATGCATTAACTATAACTTAAGAAGCATTAAAAAAATCTGAAAAAAATCCACAATACTATTAAGCGTCATTCTCTTTGGAAGTTGGAATAGAAGTTACTTCCTCTTTTTACAGCCTATATTTTTTATTGTCTGAATTTTTTAGTAGCACAAACATATTATTTTGTAATTTTTAAAACCTTCAATGAAATAAAGTTAAAAAAACAAACTTTTAAATTTCAAAATGACGAATGGAACATACACCTATCTCTTCACATCTCAAAATCTCACTGAAAAGGCAGAAGAAACACAAAGATACAATAGAAGATTTATCATCCAGGAATCTAAATGCCTAATGATGCGGCTCACGAGCTGTGGAGGCGAAAGAAAGATTTCTTGGATGCTCAAGGTCGTCGTAGTGCTCCTTTATTCAGAGACTAGCATGGGGACAGGACCCATGGACAGTGAAGAGCTGCAATGAGTTGAGGGTAGGGTTAAATTTATAAGGCCTAGGTATGTGAGTTATTTCTTTACAAGACAAAGGAAATATGTAAAAAAGTTGTTAAAATGGTATAGGCCGGGGCCGGCCCTGTGGCCGAGCGGTTAAGTTTGCGCGCTTGGCTCTGCGGCCCGGGGTTTCGCTAGTTCGGATCCTGGGCGTAGACATGGCACCACTTGTCAGGCCATGTTGAGGCAGCATCCCACATGCCACGACGAGAGGGACCCACAATTAAAATATACAACTAGGTACTGGGGGTATTTGGGGAGAAAAAGCAGAAAAAAAAAAAGATTGGCAACAGTTGTTAGCTCAGGTGCCAATCTTTAAAAAAAAAAAAAATGGTATCAGTGCAGGTGGGGTCTGGTTATCGGGTTGTTGTATAACTTTGGATACAATACGAGTCCCGTCAAACCAGGGTCGGGAGGCTCTGTGCTTCCCAAAGGGCGGTGTAGGTCGGCTTGTAGGCCGGAACGCCTTGGGCTTCTCTCCCTGGGGCAGCTTTGACCCTCATCACCTGAACCATCCAAATAAAGGAAATGCTTGAAAAGATTTTGCTTTAAGATCATCCATTTCTAAACCATTCCTTTGCGGTCTCTGAGGACTGGTTTACTCTGTCGAGTCATCGTTGGTCCTGGGAGATCCATCAGGCAGGGCAAGATCAGCTGCCCACGTGGAGCAGTCCCTGTGGGTAGTGACTCAGGGCGTAGTGGAAGATACCACGCGGTAGTGACAGCGCACCAGTTATGGCAGATCCCAGGGACATGTTCTGAAGGATAACAATTATATAAAGTACTGAATTACGGTTGTGAAAATATATATGTTGGTTGTTAAGTTCTTTTCAAGGACATTACTCTCTTTTGGTGTTAAGATATTTAAACTACAGAAATAGTCTTAATCCAGAACAGATCAGTTTCCAGATTTGGTTTTCTGCCAAGGGACTATCTGCTATAAATCTCTGACATCGTTGGAAAACTAGGAGAGATCCTCCCAACAGAAAAAACAGTGAGGAATTCCTGGAAATGAAATGAGAACAGATGAATGGGGCAACCTCATTAAAAATGAGGACAAATACTCCCCACTGAGCAAAGGAGAGAAGCTCACAAAAAAAAAAAAAAAAAAAAAAAAGAGTGAGTTTTCTGAACAAAACCCTTCATTACCCTGAGATAAGAAGGAAGGACTGTGAGAAGATACACACATGGCCAGTTGGCCAGAAAATTAATTGAGGGATAGCTGGTTGGTCCAGACAGTCCTCTGACATTTAGGCTGAGGCCATGGGTCTTAATCCATTCACGCTGCTAGAACAAACGGAGACTGAGTGCCTTCTAAACAACACAAACAAGTTTATTTCCCACAGTATGAGAGGATGAGAAGTCCAAGATCAAGTGGCCAGCAGATTTGGTGTCTGGTGAGAACCCACTTCTTGGTTCACAGGTGGCCATCTTCTTGCTGTGTCCTCACAGGGCAGAAGGAGTGAGGCAGCTCCCTCGGGTCTCATGTATAAGGGCACAAATCCCAGTCACGAGGGCTCCATCCTGGTGATCCGATCACCTCCCAAAGGTCTTCCCCTCACTGCCCCCCCATCCTGATACCATCACACTGGAGATTAGAATTTCAGCACATGAATTTGGGGGGGACACAAACATTTAGTCCATTGCACCATGAGAATAGTTCCTGCAAGAGAAAAGCTCAGACATTGAAACAAAAACAGTAAAGAAGACCTACAACAAAGGCACAAATTTCAGCAAAAGGGGAGCTGAACGCCAATGAAACAGTCAATACAATTAAGACACTTGATCAGACACAAGTCAGCAAACCAGGGCCAAATCCAGTCCACCACCTGTTTTTAACAGCCGGAGAAAGCTAAGAATGGTTTTCACACATGACCATTTGCAATCGATTTGATGATAGGAAAACACCACAACTTTGAACTCCAGTGAAGTGAAATTTACCACTCTCTTCTCCCAAAGGGAATTCTATTCTTCTCATTAGACCTATATTACTATATATACATACTCAATTATGAGTGTATATATATATATATATATTTTTTTTTTTAAGGAAGATTAGCCCTGAGCTAACTGCTGCCAATCCTCCTCTTTTTGCTGAGGAAGACTGGCCCTGAGCTCACATCCATGCCCATCTTCCTCCACTTTATATGTGGGACGCCTACCACAGCATGGCTTGCCAAGCGGTGCCATGTCCGCACTCGGGATCCGAACCGGCGAACCCCAGGCAGCCAAAGCAAAACGTGCATACTTAACCGCTGTGCCACCGGACGGCCTCTATGATTATATTTTTAATTTGGCCAATACAAAAGTTAGGAAAATTTGTGGAACTTGTACGCGGCAGAGCCTGGATTTTAAGCCAGGAAACCTGACTGTCACACTACTCCTGCCTCCCTGGAAAATAAAGGGCCGCCTTCTGCAGAGACTGGCGCACAGTGTACGCGGTACCCTGACCGCGACGCTCGAGGCCGCCCCGCAGCCCGCTCCGGGCCGGGGAGCGCCTTGCGTCCATCATCATGTACCTCTACCGCCATCTAGTGGAGCCGGCGCTAAGCTGGCGCCGGACCGGCCGAGTCCGCGCCCCACTGCCGCCAGTCACCCAGACGATGCGCTTACGGGGCTGGCACCGCTGGCTCACAGCAAGTGGTCAGTAGACATCGTCCGCCGGATGAGACTCACCTGCAATGGCTGGTTTCCGAGGCTGGTTCCTTGCGCCCAGGTTCTGCCGAGGGAGATGAATTACCAACAACGGGCATGGTCAGGGCCCCATCGTGGGACGATCTGGCCGCAGCCGCCCCCCACCCTCCCCAGCCTCTGGGGCGCGTGGCCCTCTCCTCCCTCGGCAGGTGGCCCTGCTGCTCCTCAGCCCCTAGAGGGGGTGTTGTCATCCTTTGGCCCTAATGCCCCTCTCCACCCCCACATCCCTTCACCGAGCTCCCTCTGCACAAAACTGGTGACTAAGTCTGTCCAGGTGTCTTTTTTACTGAGAACCAGCCTCTCATTGGCTGAGGGCCAGAACTGGATACATATCTGTGGGGCTCAGTGCAAAAGGAAAATGCGGGTACCCTTGTTGAAAAATTAAGAATTTCAACACAGCTACGGCAGCATTAAACCAACTGTGGGGTCGGTGTGAGCACAGGGGCCCTGGATGGCTGTCCGGGTTTCAGGCCCTGAAGCCCGCCCCGCTGCGTGCAGGACTCCGTCCTAAAAGCCGGGCCGCAGCTCCCCTCATTGGACCTGCAGAAGAAGCCTGCCTGCTGGGCGGTTTTACCTCACATTTTAAAACAACGGTAGTAAAATACGCATAACATAAAATTTACTATATTGACCAATTTTAAGTGTACAATTCAGTAGTGTTGAGTATATTCACGTTGTTGTGTGACCATCTCCGGAACTATGCAAAACTGAAATTCTGCCCGTGAAATACCGGCTCCCCGCTCCCACCCCTCCCCCGCATCCACCGTCCTTTCTGACTGCTCCGGGGACCTCCTACAGGTGGTTCGTCCTTTTGTGACGGGCTTATTTCACTTAGCATTGCGTCCTCAAGGCTCATCTCTATTGTAGAATGCGTCGGAACTTTCTTCCTTTTTAGGGCTGACTAATATTCCATTGTGTGGATGTACCGTTTTGTTTATCCATTCACCAGTCCATGGACGTTTGGGCTGTTCCCCCTTTTGGCTGTTGTGAATACTGCTGCTATGAACGTGGGTGTGCAAGTACCTGTTCAAGATCCCACTTTCCCTTCTTTTGGATGCATACCCAGAAGTGGGATTGCTGGATCATACAAAAAATCTGTGTTTAATTTGTTGAGGAAATGCAATGCTGTTTTCCACAGTGGCTGCAGCATTTTACGTTCCCACAACAGGGCACGAAGGTTCCAATTTCTCCACATCCTCACCAATACATGTTATTCTTTGTTTTTTGGTTTTGTTTTTTTTTTCTTAGCAGCCATCCTAATGGATATGATATCCCCACTTTTTAAATGTGGAAACTGAAGCTTGAAGGCAGTAAATAACTTGCCCAAGGCCGCAAAGCCCATTAATATCATCAATTCAGCTGTGATGTGGCACCGAATGCCCCACCCGACTCCTGCGGCCACGGAGGAGGCCCGCCAGCCATCATCAAGCTGCCAGCAAAAGCACACTCGAGGTTTTCCCAGAGCCCCAGCCCGTGCTCCCTGAGGCTTTCACCAACCCCCCGGGGCACCCCATGCTACTGTGGAAGCCAGTGCCCAGCCCAGCCCCGGCTGCTCTTGCCAACCAGCAGGCCTGCCCTGCAGGGTCCACCCTCCCTGTGCTCCACCCAGGCGCTGCCCCACCCCCAGGCCCTGACTTACCAGGGTCTCTGCACCCCACCCCCACCCCTTGTGCATGGAGGCCATGCAGGTGGTGAGGGAACCAGGATCCGGGCTGAGGATGGGGAAGGCACTGGACACTGGGACCCAGCTCTGGCTTTGTCACGGCCATTTCTGGCCCCGCGGGCTGAGGCCCAGAGGACAGGCTGCCTGGCCCGGGCCAAAGGAGTGGAGTCCCTGTGGGCTCAGAAATGGGTGAGGACGGAGGGTGGAGAGGCAAGTGAAGCCGGACCACACCCAGGGGAAGAGCCCCTCAGGAGCAGGGTCTTTCTTGACACCGTGTTTCCCCAGGGAGGGAGACGACCCCGCGGTGCACTGTGAACTCTGTTTAGCGGGTTGAGATCCGCATTTAATAAAAGAACAGTTCATTCACAAATAATTATGGAGCGATACTGCTACCCCAGGCTGGCTCCAGTGGGAACAACACATTCCCGAGGAGAAAGGGACTGCAGCGAGCAAAGGAACAGACACCTTTGCCGTGTCGTCCACAACAAGACACACAGCCCGCGGGGCCGCCAGCTCCCGCCTCCCGCCAGCGACTGGCTTCCTTCGTTTCACTCCTTTCTCTACCAGTTTCATCTCTCACACCCTCTCTCCTTCCTCCCTTTTCTTCAGAATCGTTGTGTGTCTTCTCAGGCCAAGCCCCTCGCAGACCCATCCTGTCCCCCCTGTCACCTCCTCCATGCTGTCCCCCAGACCTTCACCTCCTCCCCGAGTCCTCCCCACCTTCAACATGGTGGAGCAGAAAAGGCACTGGATCAGGAGTCCCACAGCCTCCCAATAAGGCTCAAATCCCAGTGCTGCCACCTGCTTGCGGGCTGTGTGACCTGGGAGGAATCGCAGCCCCTCAGCGCCCTGCTTTCCCATCTCACGAGCTGTGTCCCAGGCCTGGCCCACAGGAGGGAACCTGGCTGGTGTAGCCACAGGGGCCTGGAAGGCCAGGTCGTCCTGTCCAGGGGCCTGGGCTGCTGGGAGCCGGGCTGGCCTCCTCCTCCTGTCCCCAAGGCGGGGCTGGCACGAGGTGGCAGAATGAGGAATCAATGTGAAAGCCCAGGTTTGGAGTCACATTGCCACTTCAGCTACGTGCCCGGGTGGCTCAGGGACCCATCAGAGGGTGGAGACAGATGATCCACCAGAGATGTAAGGCCAAGAGGGCGTTTCAGATGTGAGAACGCTTGTCACCGCACAGAGCTGTGCCAGTGAACGACTCCGGTGTGACGGTCTGGAAAGAATCTTCAACGCCCAGGGCTGGTGGGAGGAACTGTGGTTCCTCAAAGAACGGCCTGCAGGTGGACCATGTCTGTGGGCGCCCGGCTTTCCATCCCCCCTCCCCCTCATCCATTTCTGCGCCCACGGGTACCCCACCCCTTCGCCCTCATGCTGGGCTCCCTCCCCACTGTCCCCCAGCCCCGGGGGCCCAGGTGTTCAGACCTCCACCAGGTAAAGCTGAGTAGGTGTTCAGTCAGTGGGTGGCGGAGAAAAGACAATAACAAAAGGACCCACTTCTGTCCCGCAGCTGCCCACAAGCTGTGGCTTTGAATACTTAACCTCTCTGTGCCCGGCTCCTCCTCTTTAAAGCAGAGTTAATAATAGAACCAGCTTCAGGGGGTGTGAACATCAAATGCAGCGATGCAGGGGAGAGTCCAGCAAGGAGGCAGGCACAGAGGGCCGTTTCTATCATTATTGTTGTTATTATGATTCATTATTAATGAGAGAGAAGTACTCAGATGAGGACCACACGTGGAGTGTGTGTGTCTGTGTGTGTGAGGTCTGGTGGGGGTGGGAGGAGGGGCTGGAAGGGGAGCCTGTAGAGTTCAGACCATCTCTACCAGGCAGATCTCAGATTCACGGGAACCTGCTTTTCCTTCCCTCCCGCTGTGAAAGGCCCCCAGCTCAGACGCAGAGGCCAGCGAGGGAGATGGGCCGATCTCCCCAAGAGTAGGGGTCCTGCACGCCCAGCCCCCAGTGCCCAGTGGGACTCAGGAATGGAGCCCTGCACACACTCTGGTCCCAGCCTCCTCGATATTGCCTGGCTAGGACCACTGCAGGATAGAGGGGCTGGCAGGGAGCCGGGCCCAGGCAGGTGCTCCTGAACCGGCTGCACTGGGTTTGGTTTCCTCCCTCAGAATCTCCGACCCCGATCCGCAAAGAAGACCTGGCTATCAGACGACTCTGGTCTCTGTGCCATTTGCTGGATACATTTTTCCCATTTCCAACCACCCCTCTGGAGGTTGAGTTCCCTGAGAACAGGGGCTGTAGATGCCCAGTGTTGTTCCTAGAGTCACACTGCGCCGGGGAGATGCCATGGGGGGCAGTTCAGGAACGAACAGATGATTGACCTTGAAATTGGGAGTCCAACACACTTGAGTTCAAATTGGGGTTTTGCGGTGTGACTCTGAGCGTGTTGCTGAACCTCTCTGAAGTCAGCTTCCTCATCTGTGAAATGGGCTCATAATGCACGCCTCACTCCATTACAGAGAAGGAGAAATAAAACAGACACTGCCAGTTCTCCCCAGCCTGTGGGCACCAACATAGGCAGACGTTTGAGCATCTGCTCCCAACCCCCACTGGGTTCCGTGTCCAGGCCTCCTCTCCGGAATTCTCCTTCCCGGCAGCTCGTGCACTCGGCTCACTGAGGGCTCAGCCCAGTCCCTGGTGAGGACAGGCGTGTCCTGAAGCCTGGCTTGGCCAGCGGCTCCCTTCTTTCCGAGGCAAAGGGCCAGGATGCTTTTTCTGTCACACTTTGACTTCCCATTGCCCGCACTTTGCTCACTCTGTTCCTTGCAGCAAACTGTCCTTAAGTGAAGCATCCGGTCCAAGTACACGCACGTTTGGCCTGTTGTGAGATGCTCGCCGGGCTGCCCTCCGAAAAGCCTGCATCCGGGTGTGTTCCCAGCACAGGGAGGAAGACGGGGCTCCCTACGACTTTGCCAGCACTGCGTGTCAGCAACGCCTTCATTGTTGGGCGGCATCACTGTTGCTTTGATTTGCATTTCTGTCATTATTCGTGGGGACATAATAACATATAAACTTCCTTGGAAAAAAGGACAGGACTGCAGAACTGCAAATAAAAAGAAATTATTTGCTAGGAAAGAACAAAATCCAAAAACGGCATGGTGTCCCGTGTCCTCCTCACTCTCCGAGGCGGGCGAAGGGGAGTTTGAGATGGTTGTGCTTGGCAGTCTTTTTTTTTTTTTTTTAAAGATTTTATTTTTTTCCTTTTTCTCCCCAAAGTCCCCCAGTACATAGTTGTATATTCTTCGTTGTGGGTCCTTCTAGTTGTGGCACGTGGGACGCTGCCTCAGCGTGGTTTGATGAGCAGTGCCGTGTCCGTGCCCAGGAATCGAACCAACGAAACACTGGGCCGCCTGCAGCGGAGCGCGCGAACTTAACCACTCAGCCACGGGGCCAGCCCCATTGGCAGTCTTGAGACAGAGAAACGCAGGGGCCCGGGGGGAGAAACGTGGCCCTGCCTCGGGTGCCCCACTTCGCCTGCCTGGCCTCAGCTTCCTCTCCTGCAAAGTGGGCAGCATGTACTTATCTCATAAGGTTGTTGTGAGGACGAAAAGGGATAGTGAAGGGGAAATTCGCTCATCTGTGCAGCGCATCTGTTGAGGGTCCACCGTGTGGGGTGCAGGGGAATGAAAGCTTACACGGGCCTTGCCATCTTGGGGCTTACAGACCAGGGGAAGCCAGGCCAGGAGACGTCCTTCCCGGGGTGTCCCCTCCCCCAGAGCAGAGGTGCGGACAGCGGCGGCTGCTGACACCACAGCCAGCCCATCCTGGTTGAGGGTGGGCCTGGAGAGCTGTCAGGACTGCTGTTATTGTTTTGAAAAAATCTGCTATCACACTGATAAACTCAGCCATCAGAAGGGATGTTATTTCTGGGTGAAAGGAGATTCTGCAGGACTGGGGCTCCTTCCTGCGCGCACCCACGTGGGCCTGGTCCCTCCCGCCCAGACCTGACTTGAGCGATAACCTGGGGCCTTGAACCTGCTCCTGGCAGGGGACAGCGCTGGCCACTGCTGCAGGATGTCCGTGGCCTGCTGCCCAAGGCCTCCACAATGCTTCAGGAGCGTATATCACCTCCTCTCTGACCCCGGATTCCTGGAATTGTCTGATGGAGTGGCGGCCTGCTCTGCATCCCCCTGACAGGTTGCATGAGATTAGGTTATTTCGGTCACACGGGCCGTTTGGTTTCTTGGCCCGAACACGTGTCTATTAAATTGTTGTGGCACTGAGCTGAGTGGCCTGGCTGGTTAAGCCCCCACGATCTGCTCTGAAATGCGCTGGTCCTGTTTTCAATTGTGATATTGTCCTGTCACCAGCCAAGCTGACCTCTCCGGTTCCACCACCGGCTAGGCCTGCCAAGTACCCCTGGCAGCCATAAATCTGGGTCTGAATTAAAATCCTCTCTCCTGGCTATTTCCAGTCTGATCCATTGTGCTTTAATTTTATTTTGTAGTATCGGGTTTTAACTTACATACCAAAAAGCGCACAAATCTTAAGCGTTCAGCTCAAAGCATGTTTACATATCTACATACCCCTGTGACCACCATCCACAGCACCCCAGAATGTTCCCTCGCGCCCCTTCCCAGCCAATACCCACCCCCACCTTGAGACGTGGCCACAAGTCTCACCTCTGTCACCACAGATCAGTTTTGCCTGTTCTTGAACTTCATATAAATGGAAGCACACAGTGTGTTCTTTGTCGTGCCTGGCTTCTTTCACTCGCCATGATGTCTATAAAACGTTATTATTTTATGACGAGAAACACAATACATGTTCATGCAAAAATTGCAAATAATGTACAAGAGAAACAAAAGACCGCTTAATAATATCCACATCTGTTAACCACTCTTGACCTTCTGGTGTGTTCCTTCCTTACAGACCCTTCAAGGCAAAGAAGTAATATTTTTCAACTTAAGTCAACTCACGTTATGCTTATTCTACAGTCATTTTTCTCAGTTAACATGCTAGCACGTGAACATCTGCCTCAGGCATCCAATGGCTGCGTCACATAGCGTTGGCCGTCCCCTGCTGATGGACGTTCGGGTTGCGTCATCATTGATTTCCTCTTGTTCATCTGTCTCTCACCCTCTTGACAACGTGCTTCCTAAGAGCAGACAGCATGTCTGTCCGCCTGCTGCGGTCTCCTGAGCACTCAGTGGGGGCTTGGCTGAGCGTGCGGACATGTTGCAATGGACATTCTTGTCCACGCACCTGTGCAAATTAGTTTAATTATACGTGCAAGAAGATTCCCCAAACTGGGATTACTGGCCCAAAAGGAATGCGCATTCTTACGTTTTTTGTTATAAATTGCCAAATTACCTTCCAGAAAGACACATTAATTCCTGTGTTCATTCTACCAATTTTTTTTTTTGAGGAAGATTAGCCCTGAGCTAACATCTGCTGCCAATCCTCCTCTTTTTTTTGCTGAGGAAGACGGGCCCTGAGCTAATATCCATGCCCATCTTCCTCCACTTTATATGTGGGATGCCTACCATAGCATGGCTTGCCAAGTGGTGGCATGTCTGCACCTGGGATCCAAACTGGTGAATCCCGGGCCGCCGAAGTGGAAAGTGGGTACTTAACCGCTGCACCACCAGGCCGGCCCCAATTCTACCAATTTTTACTGAACACCCACCCAGTGACAGGCACTGTCCCAGGTGCTGGGGATACAGTGCTAAAGGGAGCCTCTCTGTCCTCTGGAGCCCACTGTACTGGCCCACGCATGTACACGCCCACACATGCATATGCCATGCCCACACATGCACACACTGGGGCCACTTCCCCACTGTGCGCCCTTCCTCAGTTAACAGTGAGCTCTTGAAATGTTCCCTGTTGGGTGAAAAGGGACATCTCATCAATGTTTTCAATTGCTTTTCTGTAATTAACCCTGAAGTTGAAGATAATTTTATCCATTTTCCAGCCGTATTTTATTTACTTTCAACACTTTTTTTTTTTTGAGGAAGATTAGCCCTGAGCTAACATCCATGCCCGTCTTCCTTCACTTTATATGTGGGATGCCTCCACAGCACAGCTTGATAAGTGGTGCACAGGTCCACCCCCAGGATCTGAACCAGTGAACCCCAGGACGCCGAAGCAGAACGTGCAAACTTACCTGCTATGCCACCAGGTGGGCCCCTCAACACATTCTTTTTTAATGTCTACTACATGTCAAGCATGATTCTAGGCTCTGGGGATACCACAGTGAAAAATGGGGGACAAAGATTCCTGCCCTTGTGGAGCTTATGTGCCAGTTGGGGGAGATAGAGAATGAACAAAATTCAGAAGTAAACTATAGCACAAATAGAGATGATGAATGCGAGGGAGGGTCATAAAGAACTCCAGGGAGCCAAGGATTGCAGTCTTAACTGGGACTGTCAGGAGGACCTCGCTGGGAAGGTGACATCTAAGCCAAGACTTACGGAGATGAGAGGACAAAGGTGCAGATATGTGATGGAAGAGCAATCCAGGCAGAGGAAACAGCAGGTGCAAAGGGCCTGCGGCAGCCATGAACCTGTGTTTGAGGAATAGCAAGGTGGCCAGTGTGGCTGGAATGGAATGAGCAATAAGGAGAATAGTAGAAAATGAGGCTAAAAAAGGTAAAATTGGGCTGGATTAGGAAGGGCCTTGAGGACCTCGGCTATACTCTTTGTAAGATAGAGAGCCCCGGAGGATTTCAGCAATGGAGGAACACAATCGGGGTTTCATTTTAATCCCATCACTGGGGCCGTTGTGTTGAGTACAGACTGGAGAAGGGCAGGAGAGGAAGCAGGAAGACCTGTGAGGAGACTTGCAATAATCCATGTGAGGATGACCTGGAAGTGGCCAGATTCTGGATATATCTTAAAGATAGGGCCAACAGGATTTGCTGGCAAATCAGACATGGGGTATATCAGTTTTCTATCACGGCGTAACAAATTATGCAGGGACCCCACCCCACCTCCGACTTCGCCTCCATCCCCACTGCTCCAGGCTGAAGACCCGCCAGACTCCAGGCTCCGGCCATTGGCCTTGCTCTCAGTCATCTTCGCAGCTCCCTGGGAGTTCTCAGAGAGGCCAACTGCCCTCAGCTGTCACACAGCCTAGACCCCAGGCCCTGCGCCCTGGGACCCCCATGCTGCATGGGTCACACAGCCCTGGGTAGAGGCGGCCGCCACCTGCCTGGCAGCAATTCCAGGCAGGGCTGGCCTCACCTGGGTCTCTGAACCCCGTTCCCAACAGAAACTCCGCACAAACTGAGCACAAAGGCTCAGTTCCCCCATCCTGACCACCATGTCATCAGACACCAAGGGGGCCCAACCCCATAGCTTTCCTCTGAATACCCCTCCCCCACAGCTCGGGGACAACAGTGAATATGCACGCCACCCCCCAGGTTGTCTGGCTGCGCCCCTGCCCCCTGCTGCTCCTCGCTTACAGAAGAAAAGGAAGCGCTAAGCTGCCATGAAGCCACTTCAAAAGGTCATTCAAGGGGAGAACCGTGTGGGTATTGGAGAAAGGAGGAGGCACAAGAGGGAGGAAATGACGGAAAACAGAGAGTTGCGCGTCCCCAAGGTGCTCAGCCTGAGGCGCGCACGCTCAGCAGGTATGGACTGAGCACCAACTATCCATCAGTGAACAAGCCAAGTCAGGCTTAGTCTTAACGGGGGCGGGGAGTCAGACAATAGGGAGTAAACAGGTAAATAAACATGCGAGAGCAGCAGGTGCCCTGGAGGGAGACAGCGCAGAAGGCCCCCCGGCTGCTGAGAGACCTCAGCCAGTAATGATGGACAGTAGTGACCATCGGCCTGCACTGTCTGCCATCCTCACAGGAGGATGGGCGTCACCAACCTCGTTTCCCAGAAAGGGGGGACACTGAGGCGCGGATGCATTAGGCCGTGCTCGAGCGAGCGCACAGGCCTGGGAAGGGAAGCCCCCGCCCCTCAGCGCCCAGCGTCCTCACCTCTCCACCCTGCAGCTCAGCCAGCCTCTCGGAGCCTCAGTCTCCCTGCCTGTGAAATGGGAATGTAATAAGGTTCCAGGGGCTTCACAAGAGTTCTGTCCGCAGAAGGCCTGGCTACCCGGGGAGTCCAGTGCAGTAGGGACCAGATGCACAGAACACAAAGCGAAGGAGGGGCTGCCGGGAGCAGGGAGGGGGCGGCCTGGGCGCTTCCACCAGTGGACGAGGCGGGGATGCGCCGTCAGGAGCCTGGGTGCTCTCAGAGACTCTGGGCATCACTTCCCCTCCAATACCCATCCACGTGGCTGCCACATTCCAGGTCCTGAAGATCGAGTCCCTCTGCTGCTCAAAGCCTTTCCATGGTTCCCCGTACCCACAGGACAATAGGGCCAAACCCACCTTTCTGTTCCCATCAAAAGCCAGCCCCTTCTCCAAGCTCTCCAGTCCCTCCGCCTCCAGGAAGCCTTTCCTGATGTGTTCGCAGCTTCTCTCCAGCCTGGCTCTTAATTTTCCATCTTTCCCTCTCCTGAGGCCCAGTGCTTGCTATCTGAGACCCGGTATGTACTCTGTCCGGAGCTAAGCATCTGCCATTGTCTCTGGCTCAGCTCTGGTTTGGGACAAGAGCAGACATGGTTTTCTTCTTCTTCTTTAAAAAAAAATGATGTTTTTCTGGGGCTGGCCCCGTGGCTGAGTGGTTAAGTTCGCGCACTCTGCTGCAGGCAGCCCAGTGTTTCGTTGGTTCGAATCCTGGGCGCGGACATGGCACTGCTCATCAAACCACGCTGAGGCAGCGTCCCATATGCCACAACTAGAAGGACCCACAACGAAGAATATACAACTATGTACTGGGGGGCTTTGGGGAGAAAAAGGAAATAATAAAATCTTTAAAAAAAAAAAATGATGTTTTTCTGATTACCAAATTAATACTTTTATACAGAAATTCAGGAAAATACAGAAGAACACAAGGCAGAAAACTAAACCACTTTATGCCCAGAGATGACCGCTAGCCCCATTTTGCTGTGCTATATTTCCTTCCAGATTGTTCAATATGGATTTTTTTTAACTGTGAAATTGGGGGCTGGCCTGGTGGCGTAGTGGTTAAGTTCATGTGGTCCGCTTCAGCAGCCCAGGGTTCACAGGTTCAGATCTCAGGCAAGGACCTGTACACTGCTCATCAAGCCATGCTATGGCAGCATCCCACATACAAAATAGAGGAAGATTGGCATACATGTTAGCTCAGGGCCAATCTTCCTCACCAAAAATAAAATAAAATAAAATGTGGGGCTGGCCCTGTGGCACATCTGTTAAGTTTGCACGTTCCACTTCGGTGGCCCGGGGTTCGCCGGTTCGGATCCGGGTGTGGATATGGCACGCTTGGCACGCCATGCTGTGGTAGGCGTCCCACATATAAAGCAGAGGAAGACGGGCATGGATGTTAGCTCAGGGCCAGTCTTCCTCAGCAAAAAGAGGAGGATTGGCAGCAGATGTTAGCTCAGGGCTGATCTTCCTCAAAAAAAAATTAATAAAAAATAAAAAATAAATAAAATGTGAAATTGTACTGGACACACTGATTTGTTAAGTGTGTTATTTCATTTGATAGATGATGGATCTCCAAGATACAGTTTCTTTCGTGAAAATGTTACTCATCACCAGTTCTTGACCAACTCCTTCAATAAGAACCTCTGGGTTTATTGACCACCTACTGTGTGCCAGGCACCATGCTGAGGATTTTGTATGCTTTCATCCTTAGACAGCCCTGGGAGGCAGGGAATTTCACAGAGGATGGGACTGAGGCTCAGAGAGGCCCAGCACTTGCTCAAGGTCACACAAGTTATGGGGGCAGAGTCAGGATTCAACTCAGAACTGAGTGACCCCCTGGAGTCCCAGTCCTCAGCCACCAGATTGTGGGGTCCCCCCCCAGAAAAGGCTTATACCCTAACCACATACTTTTGCTTTATTTTAGGGGGTTCACAGACTTTCTGAAGCCTAGCAACGGACCCCCAAGTCAGAAGGGACAGAGCGGCCTGGGTTCAAGCCCCAGCCCTTCAGTCTCTTGGCTGTGTGGCCTCGGATCTGTTAGCACCCCCTCTGAGGCTGTTTCCTCATCTGTGCAATGGGGAGACCTACCCTGCAGGGGGCCATAAGGAGTACATGAAATCCTCCAGGCAACTCACCCAGCCCACTGGCTCTCGATGGCCTTTGCCCTGCAAAGGTGCCCCCGAGAGGCGTCCAGCTGGCAGGTGCAGGTGAACTGCCCCTGTGAGGAGCTGGCTTCTAGCTCGCCGCCAGGAGCTCAGGCCGGATTCAGGAGAAGAGCAAAGCCCTTTGATGGGTCCCTCCTGACATTACAAAGCCTCTCTCAAAGCCGGAGGATTTTCCAGAAAAGGTTTCCCAAGGCTGGGGACAAAAGTTGGGGATAGCAAGTGGAAAGACAGGGCCATTTAAAACCCTGTACTGGCACCTGGTTCGCCCAGGTGAGTCCTGGATGCTGAGGCCAGCACTTGGCAAACATGATGGCCAGCCCTCCCGCCCTCACCACCCCTGCCCTCCCCTCCCCGCCTTGGGCGTGGGAATGTACTCGCCTTCGGAAAGCTCAAGTCCTCACTTCTCTCGAGTCTTTGCAGGAAGGTCACATCCTCATGGAGGCTTCCGGTGACCACCTCGCTAAAAGACCCTCCCCTCCCCCGACTCCCCACACACGACAGGCTTTACCCTCCCTCCTCGAGCGTTTGCTGTATGCTGAGCCACCCAGGGCTGTTTTCCTGTCAGCCAGTCTCTCCTCCACTGTCTCCCCTCTCGGATGTGGGCCCCCCACTGGAATGTGTCGTCTCTAGACCCCCACCAGCTACCACCCTGCCTGGCATGTGGTAGGTGTCAATCAATATTTGTTAAATGAATGATCAAAACAAGTGACATCAAGAACAAAACTCAACCCTAAGTTGCTGCCGGAGGGTCTGCTGGGCAGTGGATCCCTAACCCACACAGAGAAGTGGTCATGGGCTCAGCAGGAGGGGCTGGGCTGGGGCCAGAGCATCTAGAGACCCCTGAGAAGCAGCTCCTTGGGCTGGAGGCCCCCAGGGAAGGAAGAGGCTGCCCGACTGGGTCATGGCATCCTCTTAGAGACCCCGATCCACAGCCCAGAGGCCTTGGGACAGGCCAGAAAATCTCTATGGAGAAGGGGAAACTGAGGCCAGGGGGCTTGGAGACAGGTGCGGAGGGGTGGAGAGGGCACTGTGGGAGGAGTAGGACCACCTGTGCTTGGATCCGCCTCTGCTGTCCGGCAAGTGGCCTCCTTTTTCTGAGCCTCAGTTTCCTGGCCTGTAAAATGGGGCCACAGGTTCTCTCCTGCCTGTGTGCAGACCCTCTGTGGGCCTTTGGTGTCTGTAACACGGGGATGGCCGTTCCTGCACCATGGGGCAGCTGCAGGATTGCAGGCGATAATAGAAAGTGTGCAGCCTGAGTTTGGGGGACCTGAACACGTGGTGGCAGTTGCCATTATTATGGTTATTGCTATTATCATTTGCTGTCTCACCCGGGGCCTTTTTTTTTCAGATGTACATCATTGTTCATCAGTTTCTGTATAGACTGCATCGCGCTCACCACCAACAGTCTAGCTTTTATCCATCGTCATACACATGTGCCTGTTTATCCCTTTGTACCCACCCACTCTCTTCTCCTCTGGTAACTACTAATCTGTTCTCTTTGTCCATGTGTTTGTTTATCTTCCATATGTGAGTGAAATCATGCAACATCTGTCTTCTCTGTCTGGCTTATTTCACTTAACATAATACCCTCAAGGTCTACCCATGCTGTTGCAAATGGGATGATTTTATTTTTTTTTTATGGCTGAGTAGTATTCTATTGTATAGATATACCACATCTTCTTTATCCAATCATCAGTTGCTGGGCACTTGGGTTGCTCCCATGTCTTGGCTATTGTGAATAATGCTTTGATGAACATAGGGGTGCATAATCTCTGTGAATTGTTGATTTGAAGTTCCTTGCATAAATACTCAGGCCCTTTTTTGGACTGACAGGAAGCCAAGGCGTTCCACAGGCCCCATTCTTATTCAAAAGGTTTTTGCCTCTTGGTGTCAGCTTGATTGTGTATTATCTTGGGAACTTGCAAGGCAAAAATATCCTCCCCCACCCCTTCCCTGGTTACTTCCATCCCCCATCTGTCCCCAACTGCCCTCCACTATCGTTTACTGCACACCTACTGTGTGGCTGGCACTGAGCCTTCAGCCCCGAGGGCCCCCTGGAAGCATTCTCACACACGTCACATCTTTTTTGCCTGTGAGAGCCCGTGTCCCGGCTTTCCCCTCCAAGTCTGTCTCGCATCCGCAGAGTGCATTTAGAGGCAGGCCCCTGTGGTGCAGCGCTCCTGCCTGCACGGCACCCTGTGGCTTCCAGCAGCCATCAGGGCCATCCAGCCTTTGCCAGGCGTGGAGTTGATGTGATTTGGGGGGCCCTCAAGGAAAGGATTGCAGAATCAGAAGAGGCCAGAAGAACCCCAAGGGACAGAGGGGCCCTGCCGTTTAAGCTCTGCGGGAGTCTACTCAACATCTCATGGTTATCTCCTCTGGTTGGCCCATGCCCTGCAGGGGGTCTCCGCTGTCAGCCCATTTCACAGATGGGAACACTGAAAGAAACATGGGTATCACCGTTGTCACTCCAGAGGCGGGAAGAAGCGGTAACCAGGACCAACAGGTAGCAAATGGCAGACCTAGCGGGAGGGAGGCCCCCTGGACCCTGCCGCTCTGCCCTCAGAGAGGCAGGACTGGTAAACAAGCCTTGTGTTCCCAGACAATCGTTACTTTGTAATCCCACCTCACAGCTCTGCTCTTCTCCACCCTCAACACCCCGGCATCTGGGCTTGGGGACTGAGACCCTACCTCTCCCTAACCCACCCCAGGCCTGGAACCTTCCTGATTTCTCCTCCTTCCTGGAGGCTTTGGGGTCCGGCTCTGCCCCCCATCTCTTCCCAGGCCCAGGGGTGCCAGGCAGGGAGGGCTGCCCCCCGTGGATTGTGCTGCTGGAAGGAGGGGGGTTGGGTAGGAGTGGGGCCAGACACCCCAGGCTTAGGTAGGATGCTGTTGATGCTATTTCTACGAAAGCACGAGCCTCAGCTTTCACATTTGTGAAATGGCCTTAAAAATATCTAACTCCAGGATGTCGCCAGGGCCTGGGGAGAGGGGGGAATGGAGCATTATTGTTTAATGGGTATACAGTTTGTTTTACAAGGTGGAAAGTTATGGAGATGGGTGGTGGTGATGGTTGCAAAACATTGTGAATATATTTGATACCACTGAACATACATTTAAAAACATAAAGATGGTAAGTTTTATGTGATGTGTATTTTACTACAATAAAAAAAAAATGAAAAAAAAGAAACAAATCATAACCCCGAAGCTGCCAGTACACAGAGCACGAATATTTGAGCGCTGAATTCACGCTATTTAGCAAGTCATTTCGTCTTCCAGGGCCTCAGTTTCCTCATCGGTAAAATGGGCATAAAAAAAAGCACTGAGCCCTTAGGACTGCTCGGAGGACGAAGTGAGGCGATCCATGTAAAGATTCTGGATTATACACCCAAATTCGGCCAGTGGATTCGTCCACAGATGTGCCTCGGAGCCTACTGTGTGCACGGCCGTGCTGGGAAGGAGCGCACGCGACAAAACAAGCTTGCAAATGCCAGGAGGCAGAGAGACAGTAAGCAAGTAAACAGATCACATCTGTAGCATTATCTGTTGCCATTCGGCCCTGGGTCCTGGACTCGGCGCGGCGGGGCGGGCGAGGCGGCCGGGGGCGGGGCGGGGCGGGGCGGGGCGGGGCGGGGCGGGGCGGGGCGGGGCCCGCCGGTTTATATGGGCGCGCGGGTCGCCCGCCGCACGCAATACGCCTCCCAGCTGGAGCGCTGTGGACCCTGCTACCGTCGCCAGCGCCGCCACCGCCGCGAGGTGAGTCCGAGCCCTACCGCCCGTGCCGTGACCCTAGCCCCGGCGCCCTCCGCCCCTCCGCCCAGCCCGAGCCCAGCAGGTGGGCGCCCAGGGGCTGGAAGGTGGGGGATCCAGGTTTTTTCTTCCCGGGCAGCTACTGGGTGTGTCCTTTGCGGGCGATGTCTCGGGCTCCGGGCTCCGAAAAGCCCCCTCTCGGGCGGGGTCTCCGGGTCCCCGCCGGCGATGGTGCCAGTCGCGCCCCCCGCGGGCCTCAGTCTCCACTTCTGTGCAATGGGGCGGCCCCTCTGCGCCCCGCCCGGAGGCCGGATGGCCTGTCGCCCCGCCATGCCCTCCTGCGCCGCCCGGGGCCGGGCTCCCCGGTCCTCGGCGGCCGTGCGCACCGGGTCGCGACGGCACAGCCCGCGCGTCCGCGGAAAAAGGGAAGATGGCGTCGGGCCCTGGTCCCCGCCGGGACCCGGGGCGCCCCGAGTCGCCGCGCACCTGCGAGGGGCCGGAGAAAGGACGGATTCTGGGACGCGAGAGCAGTGGGGACAGGAACTTGCGCGGGCCGCGCTCGGCGCTGGAGGGGCCGCGGGGCGCGTGCCAGCCCGTGACCACGAGGGTCCCGCCGGCCGCCTCGGCCACCGCCAGCCCAGGGGCCTGGGGCGCGGTAGACTCCGGCCTCCCGGGGGCGAACCGCTTTGTAAACCGTTCATTGTTACTCTAATTTTCGTTAGAATGAGCCCCCCGGGCGGCGGGACGTTGTTGCTGCTGCTGCTGCTGTTGTAACATTTTTGGAGCACCTGCTGTGGCGCGCCCTGGATCGCAGCTTCGCTGTGAGCCTCTCCCCAGCCCCCCGGGAAGGAGGGTTCTCAGCTTGTCCTTCCCGCCTTAGGAAGGGGACAGACCATTGAGCTCTGTGCTGGCCTGCCTCCAAAGCTGGGGGGTGGGAGGGGTCCTCATTTTACAGATGGAGAAACTCAGACCTCAGTTCCAGAAAGCATTGTGAGTGCTGTGCAGCTAAAAGCCCAGAGCCTTTTTCTGGAAGCCAGGACACAACTTCCCGCAGCCACTTCCCAGCTGTGTTGGGCACCTCCAGCCTGAGCCTCGGTCTGCCCTTTCTTTAAAATGGGTCCACGAGGTTTCCCACCAGGTGTGGACGACACCTCCCAAGTGTTGGTGATTTGGGTGACTGTTCGTGCCTTCCCTGGAGTTAACACTTAACTTCATTTCTGCTTATTTGGGGCCTGCCTTTGGAAGAAGTCCCCAGGAGTGGCACATTTTTAGTGTGTTTTGCACTTGTTCCTTAAAGGGTCTGGCTGAGGGGATAGCTGGGCCTGGATGCTGCTGTCAGCACCCAGCTGCTGCACTTCCCTTTGCATCACCTCTTCTCCACTGGGCTCCTCCCTCTCACTCCAGGATTTGGGGATTTCCCACCATCTTCTGAACCTCAAGGTCACAGGGCTGTTGGTGATTGAGTTAGCTGTGGCGTTTCCAGCCTTCCCAGCCTTAGGTTGTACAAGCTTATTTTTGCTCGTTTTTGGTTTAAGATATCTAAAGCATTTGGGGAGAGTGGCTTCCAGGGTGCCGGCTGTGAGCCAGTGTCCACCAGGGCTGAGTGCATATTGAACCAGCCTAAGATGGTTGCCAGCTCATCTTTTTTTGGTGGAACTGTCTTAGCAGGCCTATTTCTCCAGGAACCAGGGATACCGTGAGGGCTTCCGTGGGATGGCATGAGGTCTGAAACAAGTGGAGTGATATTCTTGCACAATGCCTGTGGGTGTCGCATTCATCTTCCTTCTTTGCTGTCTCGGCTCAGTTGCCACCTCCTCTGAGCAGTCTTCCCTGACTACTCCATCTAAAGCTGCAGCCGCCCCCCCTCCTCCCACCAGTTCCTCTGTCCTAGGACCTTGCTTTACTGTCTTTGGGACACTGAAGAGAGTGTGAAATTACCCACTTGTGCTCACTTAGTGTGACTTACAGTAGCCTGCAGCTCCCGGAGAACTGGAGTGTAGCCCCGGGGCCTGTCACAGCCTGGACGTGCTGAGAAGCAGCGGGATAGAGAGCTGAAAGCACGTGGGTTATTGTAAGTTTTAGGTGGTTAGTAGGGTTAGAAGCTGGACTCCCTGAGCCGCAGAGAAACCTGAGCGCAGTGTCTACCCTTTTCTTCGCTCCTGGTCGTCTCTCTAAGAAGTGGAAGTGGGGTGCCTTGGGGAGGGGCTCCATCCACCCGCAGGGCTTGACGCTGACCTCGGAGGCCTTTTCCCCTCTCCCTGGAAAGCATCCTGTTTTTAGTGAACCTATTAAATTTGTAGACAATTAATGGTTTCTTGCTTCCCCTGCCGGGGACAGAGTGGATCCCACGAGAGTCTGGCTGTTTTTCTCTCTGCTCAAAACAATTCTAAGAGGTTTCAAGGAAGTTCCTGGCATGCTCGGGTTTTGTTGTTGGCGGCCACCAGGAAGCCTGCGGTGGGTCTGGCGTGGACACGGGCGGCCGCTCCCTCATCTCTTTGTCCTGCCATTGGTTGGTTGGGCCCCGGCCCTGGGAGAAATACAGAATGTAAGCAAATAAGTCCTCCGGCCTGAGTTCCTTGTTGGCTCCGAGGTGGGCAGGAGAGGGGCAGGCTGGTGGCCAGGGCACAGGCACTGGCTCAGAGCGGGCAGCTGATTTTCCTAGTGTCAATATTAGGATGTGACAACACAAAACACTTGCTGGGCCTTTCTGGGCGCCGCGTGGTATAAACCTGTTTTTCTGGAGGCGGGAGAAGACACCGGGTCACCTAGACTCTGAGAGGAAGTGCAGCTTCACCGGGGAGGGAGAAGCCCACCTGGCTCCTTGGGGTGAGTCACTGTGGAAAGGATATTTAAGACTGAGAGTTTAAGCTAAAGTTGTGCGTGCTCTGCTTCGGCGGCCTGGGTTCGCAGGTTCGGATCCTGGGTGCTGACCTACTCCGCTCAGCAGCCATGCTGTGGCGGTGTCCCACATACAAAATAGAGGAAGCCTGGCAGGGATGTTAGCTCAGGGTGAACCCTTCTCCACCACCACAACAACAGATTGAGAGTTCTTGGTGATTTTTTTCCCCAAAAGATGACATTTGTGTGTCAGTGGGTTGGAGCTCCGAAGAGGGTCTATTTTAAGGCCAGGCCAAGGAGATATGCCCGGTTTCCCGTGCACACTGACGCATCAGGAAAATCCCAGCTGGGACACGAGGTGGTCAGCGTGGGTGTGACCGCTCCCGAGCTCAGGTTCACGGCATGATCGCTTCCTCTTAGCGAGCGCTCTCAGGGCTACCCTCCCGACTGGGCTCTCATCAGGAGAGGGTGCATCCGGTCCAGGGTCCTCCAGCCGGGAACTGCCTGTCACTGTGAGCCCAGCCCTGCCTTCTGTTTTACAGTGTCCTGTCTGCTTCCCCCTGGGCTGTCCCCGTTCACTGGGCTCCTGCTCTGAGCTGGGGCAGACAGACAGGTAAACATTTAATGAGACCGTGATGGGCTCAGTGCCCAGTCCAGGTCTGTTTACCTGAGGTGCCGGGACAGTGCAGATGAGGAGCCATTAATTCTGTCCCGGGGAGATCGGGAGGAGTGGGTTCTGGGCTGGGCTTGAAGGAAGAAGCAGGTCCCCGGGGCCAGCCTGGGCGAGGCAGAGGGAGAGTGTAAAGTCAGGGTTCAGTGTTGGCACAGTGGGGGACTGAGGACTTTGTCACATGGAGGAAATGGGAGCTCCTAAGGCTGTTGCCCGGAGGGCATGTCGGGCCGGTGAGTGAGTGAGACCCCTCTGAGAGCACTGAGGGGAGACCCAAAACTGTCTGGAAGGAAGGGGGCCCCAAGGGCCACGTGTCTCTCTGGTCCGCTCAGTGTTTGCGCCCCACAAGTCACGGTCCTTCACTTACTTTAAATACTTATTAAGAGCTTATTTTAAATACATGCTTTTTAGACTTAAAAACTGCAGACCTGGTGGTGCCTTGGCGCCCTGTTCTTTCCGATGGTGATGGGAAAGCACAGGGGTCCCCTTGGGTCCCCTTTTGGGTGTCAGCAAAGATTTGGGTGATGATTCCCTACGACTCGCAGGATGTGCCCTTCCAGGTTTTCCTTGTCCCGTGTCCCCACCTGTTTTCCGTTCGCGTCATTGAACCGTGTAGCAGAACAGAATACCACACACTGGGCAGCTCAAAGCACAGAAGTTTTTTATTCCTCACAGTTCTGGATGCCGGAAGTCCAAGGTCAGGGCGCCACAGGCTCCCTGTGTCCTCGAGTGGGGGACGGGCATGGGGGACGGGCAGGGAGCTCTCCTGGGCCCCTTAGGCAAGCACTGATCCTTTTAGCAGAGCCGTGGGATCTGACCGCCTCCTCAGGCCCCGCCTCCTGGTACCATCACCCCAGGGCAGTCGGTTTCCAACATATGAATTTGGGGGACACACATTCAGACTACAGCAAACCGCTTTAAAGCCAATTTTAAAGTCAGTGGTCAAGAGAGTTCTTAGTCTGTTTCACTTCCTCTCCCGTGTGGAGTGTTTTCATAGATATTGGAGCAGGAAAGAACATAAAAGAAAATCTCCCAACGCTGCTTTTACAAACGAGGAATTAGGGGTCCAGAGGGGCTGAGGACTTTCTCAAAAGTCACCCGGCCAAGCCAACCTGGAACCCAGGCCTGCCACCAGCCGAGTGCCCTGAGCGCGGTGTTTCCATTCATGTTTAGTGTCTGTAGCCACTGAAATGGAAACGTTTGCATAGATCACGTCATATCATCGTGCTCCTGTCTGTCACTCAGCTGCCAACTGTGGCGGCTTCCCTGTCGCTACACACAGACCCACCTGCTTCCTTTTTTGCCGTGGCCAGCCTGCCCAAGTGTGGATTCGGGAGGAAAAGGGGCCCTGGGTTTGCATCATTCTTTCTGCTCACGTTCCCAAGCGTGCTGAGCCGGGCCAGGGCGAGGCCCGGGGACCTGGAGCCGAGTCAGGCCTGAGCAGTTCCTGCCAAACTTTGCCCTAAGCTGTGGTGGCCAAGAAAGTCTGTCCCTGGAGTGGGAGGCCCAGCTTACCGTAGTGCCTCCCCTCGGGTGTGTGACAAGCCCTTCACTGTCTTTAACCTCAGTTTCCTCATCTGTAAATCGGGGAGGATGTTCCGCCCTCCCGTGGGGTGACGTGCCTGATGCGTCCACCCACACCCACAGCTGCCTCTCGGCTCCTGCGCTCAGAGGGCGCCGTGCAAACATGGACCGTGCCTGATGGTCGAGCCCTTGCTGTGCCCCGCATGCAGGGCCCCAGCATGTGCCGTCCTGTTGAGTTCAGTGAAAACCATTTGGCATTTCTAGTCCCAGAAAGAGACCTTTGGGAATTGTCAAGGCTGCCTGCCTTATTTTTTCCGCGTCTGTCCACCCGCGTTGCTAGGTGGGTGTGTACGTTTTTAGAGTCTGGAGGTGGGTAGCGTGATGGTATGGGGAAGGGGCTCTGAATTTCCATTCTCAACCCTCCCAGGTCCCGCATCTGTGAAATGGGGCAAACAGTCCCCTCCTTCTGAGGGAGGGAGGGGCTCAGTGGATGCAAATAAAAAGGATGTGGGGCCGCCAAGAGCATTAAGCAGTGGGTGGAGAGGGCGGCCCTTGCCTGAGGCCACAGCAGCCAGAAGCCCAGCCGAGACTGGACTGCTTACGCCCACCCACCCCACCCCGGTGGATGGCTTTTTGGCACCTGAGTTCAGGGTGGATCAGGCCAGCACCTGTGCCGGGGTCAAAGGGGAGGGCCATGGTGCAGGTGGAGTCCCAAGTCTGGATGGCCCTCACTCAGGGGGTCCATTCCAAGCTACCACTTTCAAAATTAATGAACAACTCCCACCTACTCCCAAGGGTGAATTTCCAACTTGCCTTTTGCTTGAAATACTTTTCTCCTCACTTTTCTCTCCCTCCTTTCTCTCCCTCCTTGTCTTTTTCCCCCCCAGTTATTTCTCCATCACTTAAGGGAAGTGAGCCCGGCCCACCTCCGGCAAGCTGTTTCGGGCATCTGCAGGTTCACAATGGCAGGTGGGGGTCTGGACTTCCCCCACCCCTGGGCGCTGGGGAGGGAGTGGGAGGAGGTGGCTACTGGGGTTGGGGGCTCAGAGGGGTTGGGGACTTGATTCCTGAAATAGACCTTTAAGGTAAACATCTCCATGTGGACACATTCAAACTAGTAACTTGAAACAATTATTCTTTGTATCAGTGATCTCAGCACATGCCTGGTAATGAAAGTTCAAGAGCACAGAAGTGTGTATATAGTAAAAATTGTCTCCTTCCCACCCCTGTCCTGGAGCCCCCCCTTCCCCTCTTTCTCCTGCAGGAGATGATCTCTGCGGGATAGAAGTGTTTGTGTCGTTTATTTGTACACGCGGGGCAGCACAGTTAGAGACTGTTCCTCCTGCCGTGTCGGTGGAGTCTGGTGTGCGGCGCCTACAGACCCGCTGCTTCCCTTCTTCGGGGCTGCCAGGGACGTGCAGGGGTGTCTGCAGGACACATGGCTAGAAATCAGAGGTTGTGTGTATTAGTGACTTTGGTAGATACCCCAGCTGTGCCCCCCTCCCCTCTGGTCTGTTGACTGGTTAACCAGCTTGGGAGCCCCTGCTACGTGCTGGGAGAAGGGCAACAGTTGTATCTTTTTATCTTCCCAGCCCTGGAGGTTGTGCTCCTACCACGCGTGAGGATGCTCTGAGCTAGAGGTTAGGTGATTGGTCCAGGTCACAAAGCAGTGGCAGAGCGGGGACTGGAACCCAGGTCTGTCCCACAGAGTTAGAGCTTGTGTGTGCGCCCGATGCTTTGAGCACTGGGTGCTCTGTAAACCAGGGTATCACCCCGTTTGGGTGGGGAAGAGCTGGTGACTGGGAGGGGTGTGGGTGGGAAGCCCTGATGGAGAAAGACTGGGGGGGTGGGTCCCGTGGCCGAGTGGTTAATTTTGTGTGCTCCACTTCCGTGGCCCAGGGCTTTGTGGTTCTGATCCCAGGCGCAGACCTACACGCTGCTCGTCAAGCCGTGCTGTGGCAGTGTCCCATATAGAAGAGCTAGAATGAGCTACAACTAGGATAAACAACTACGTACTGGGGCTTTGGGGAGGGAAAATAAAGAGAAAGATTGGCAATAGATGTTAGCTCAGGGCCAATCTTCTTCAGAAAAAAAAAAAAAAAGATTAGGGACTAGGTGTTTCCCAGTTGGGTCTGCCCAGCAGCCACTGGCCTGGCACCTGGGACTCCAGTGACCTCTTGGCTTTGTTGGAGTCCCAAAGGTGTCGTCACATGCTCCTGATTTGCTGCAGGGCATGTAGGGACATGTGGCAAGGCTGGGAGCAGGAAAGGGAGCGGGCAGGGCTGGGCTTGGGGAGACTAAGGGTCCCTCCTCCAAGGAGGGGCCAGCTGTTTCCAGCCCAGTGTGTGTGTGGGAGGGGCACGTCCTGTGAAACTGGCCCCTTGGAAGGAGCATCATCTTTCTCAGCTGAGCCTCCCAGTGACCCGTCTGGTCCCTCCGCCCTCTGCACCTGTTTGCCCGTCTGTGAAATAGAACTTGTTAGAGTCTCGCCTTGGTCTGAGGGTCCCTCACCAGGAGGTTGCCTGCCCTCTCCTCCCCGCCAGTTCCTACAGCCTTGACCATGTTGTCTTTTGCTGAACATCTCCTGTGCTGTGCTGTCCTGGACACATGTCTGTTCGTTCAGGCTGTGATGCAACCCTGGGAGGGAGATGGCATTTCCCCCTTTCCCAGATAAGGAAACCGAGTTTCGGCCAGGAGCTGGTGCTCACACAGCTGAGGGCAGAGCTGTTCCCCGAAAGCAGGCTGTCCGTGTAGAGCCCGCCCCTCCCGCTCTCCCAAGCCCCGCAGGCGTCCTCGTGGCGGTGGGGCGGCTGTGTCTGCACAGAGGTGTGATTTGCATGCGGGCCTCTGTGGGGAACAGAGGGTTCCGGCCTCGTTTTTTCCACTGAGCGTGTGGGAGGGTCAGTGTGTGGGCCGCCGCCTGGGTGGGGACACATGGCGAGGTGTGCCTTCCTTTCACCAAAGAAGGATTTTAAGCTACTGGTTTGCAAATCTGCTGGAAAAAATAGATGTTAAAACCAGTGTGGGCTCCTGGATGTGCAGCTGCGGCGACCTCAGAACTGGGCGTCTGCTCTGCGCTGGGTGCCGGGAGCCGGGAATGGCCGCGCCTGTGCTGCTAGCGCTCACCTTAACACAGATCCTGTCCGTCTGTCCTCACCACAGCCCTGGGAAGTAGGTGTGACTGGTATCCTCTTTTAGAAGTGAGGAAACCTGAGGAGCAGAGAGCTTAACTTACTGGAGGACACCCAACAGCCTGGCTCCAGCGTTCACGGGGTAAGCCACCGTGGACGCAAAAGCAGCGCCGGCTGGTGTGGTTGGATACAGAAAGAAGCAGAGACGGGGGCTGCAGGAGGCCCCCAGCCTGACTCGGAGGATCTGGGAAGGTGATGCTAGACACAAGTTATTTAGGGCCCAGTAGGAATGAGCCAGGCAGAGGAGACTGAGGCTGGCCAGCCAGCGGGCACTGCCCACGCAAAGGCTTGGGGGCTTGACATGTCGGGGCGTGGCTACAGAAGTGCGCGTTCTTTAGTGTGGCGGGAACAGGGTCTGAGATTAGGGTTGCGGGGCTGAGGCTGGTGAGGTGGCCGGAGGGAGAAGGGCCCTGATAGTGGTGTGGCAGGACTCCCGAGGGGCTGGGGGAGCCTAGTGGAGTGGTGACAGGTCCGATCTGAGGCTGCCACGTGGATATCAGATGGGAGAAAGCCCAGCTGGAGACCAGAGACAGCAAGGCAGCTGGAGCGGGGCCAGGCAGGAGGGGACCAGCGCTGGGCCTCCATAGGGTGGTGGGGCAGCTGGGAGGGACCCGAGCTGGGAGGCGGCTGCAGGGACACCAACCCAAGCTTCCCGGCCACGCTCTGAGTGCTCCCATTTAGATCTAGAGCCCCAAGGCCAGCCCAGGCCTGGCTGTGAGCGTTGAGTGAGAATCCGTATACAGGACTTAAATCTGTGCCTGACCACAGTGGATGCTCGAACAGCAGCCAGGATTGTAACAGGCCGTTAATGCTGGTTCTTGCCTGGAAAAGGAACCCCGTGAGTGCAGGCGCATCATCACCGTCTAACAGATGAGGCAACAGTGCCTTGCCCAGGGTTGTGCCACAAGTGAGTGATTGGGTGGGATGTTAACCCGAGACTCCCCTGCCCTGATGGAGTGTCAGTGCTGGAAACCTGGCTCAGACGAGCGACCGTGAACCTGGAGATGCAGGAGACGCTGGTGTCTGTCCCAGGCCGGCGCAGACAGGGAGGTCCAGCAGGGGCTGGGACCCACGGAAGGCGCGGACGTGGGCCCTGCTCCCAGCAGTTGAGTCTGGTACCCCCTCACGGCACGGCTCATCCACCCCTGGAGCTGGTCAGACGCACTCCGGCCTCCACCCTAGCCTGGCCAAGCTGCTGGTGGTCACTGTCCCTGGTCAGGCACCTGCTCCCATAGGACTCAGGGGCCCCTCATCCCATTTGGTGCCCAAGGATTCTGAGAGTGTCTGCTGGGGGCCGATTTGTTGGGACAGTGGTGATGCTTAGAGGCCATGTGCCCAGCGAAGTCCCCTTGTGGCCCCTTGCCTGTGGGGGAAGCAGGGGCTTCCACAGGAGCACACAGCAGCCCCTGGGGAGAGAATAGCCCCCTGCGGGAGGGGGTCAGGCTGGATGGGAAGGGGGAGCAGGAGAGGCAGACGCAAATGAGGGCTGGCTTGCTCTCCCTGGAAAATGGCCATTTGCATAGACACTGAGCCCCTGGGGCCTGGAGCCTGGGGCAGCTCAGCTCCTCATCACAGTCCCTTAGGCGCCACCACAGACACACACAGACACACACAGACACAGACACAGACACACACACACACACTGTTTACCGTCTGTGCACTGTTAAACCATCTCATCCGTGAAAGTTGTTGCCAGATAGCTCTTTTATGTCCTTTAATGGAAGTTTAAATTTTTCTTCCTAAAGATTTTAAGCATCCTTTATTAGATTCATTCCTAACCCAAAACCTTAATGTGTATTTAGTTTCTACTATATTTCCTGGTTGCCTTGTAGGGAGGCTGTTGATTTTTGTACGCCGGTCTTGTATCTGGGAGCTCCAGAAGGCGATTTCCTTGGTTTTCCACTTCGATGTTCCTATCTGCTGAAATCTTCCCTTTTCTGTCTTTTATTGAAATGATCAGATCCTTTTCTGCTGGTTGGAATGTTGTCCATGTCTTACTCGTTTAGAGGTTTCCTCTAACTTGCTAAGGCTCATTTATATTTTTCTCCATTTATGTCTAAGTCAAGTCCATTGAAGTCCTTTTGCCTTTTGTGTTAGACCCCTGTCGTCCAGCCCCCCACCCCCCTTCTCCTTTCTCTGTTTAAAACAAGCACAATTGAGGAAGTCAGACTCTGCTGATGGTGTGAGTGCCGAGGGGCCGCAGGCTCGAGGTCGGGGCCCCAGGACCCGTGTTTGCCCCTTTCAACAACATTCGATTTAAAGGCAAACGGGTGAAACTCAACTCTGGCTATGAAAGTGGCTTCAAACCACACTAGTTTTGTGATCTACCTTCTTCTAAAGTCTTGTCGAACACCTGCGTCACCGGTGGCTCTGGATTCCCCTCATAGCTTTTACCTGCTACTGGGCGTCCCCTGGAACAAAGGCGTGAAGATGTGTGCGCCCAGACGGGGCCTGTGCTGGCCTCATGAGGGGAGTCGCTGGGTCTCCGGCCTACGTGCTTCTTACACTTTGCCTGCAGGTGCCCTCGGCAGGTGGCAGCACCCCCCTGGGGGCCGGGGGCCACCCTCCCCCCACCCACCGGGTCTGACCTGACAGCTCCTTTCAGCCCATGGGGGAAGGTGCTCCTGACAGGTGCGGGTGGCATATGTCAGCTGTGGCTTTTGTGGCCATTGTGGCTGTGTTTACACGGCTGCTCCTCCAGCCCCGGCTCCTGCTGGAGCTGCCTTTCACGTCAGGCTTTCATCTGGAACAGATGTAAAACTCTTCTCTTTCCCGCTTAGGAAACCGAAACAGCCCTCTCTCTTTGAGGCAAATTCCGGGCATTTATTCTCTCTGGAACAATACTGTCCTTATGTGGGTTCTTGTCGCAAAGGCCACAGTGCCCAGACCCTCACATACCTGTCTGGCCCTCGATGACGTCACGGCGCGTCCATCGCTCTGCCTGCGTTTTGGATGCATTATTGAGAATAACCGGTCCAGACTTGCCCCGAGACACCGGGAGGATCCAGCATTTACCTCTGTGTTCCCATGAGCCCTTGCCTGGTCCTTGTGTGCCCGCCATCACCCTTTAATGCTGAAAACAGGTGGTGAGCACACTCCTGTCCAGCCTTGTGTCCCCACAGCACACCCGTGTGCGTCCTGCCTGCAGTCGGCCCCCTTCAGGGATAAACGTTGGTCCACCCTGGCCTGGGCACCCCGGGGACCAGCGGCTCTGGCCCTTCTTGGTTCACTGCAGGCAGATGTGAGGAATTAGAAATTTTTGAAAACCTGAGACGTCGTTGTAAGAATTAGACGTTGAAGTGCAAAGGTCATAACAGTCAGTGCCTGCTCCTCAGAGTTCCAGGCTCCGCTCAGAGTACTTGAAGGAGATCCCTGCATTTCATCCCCAACAGCCAAGTCGGGACTGCTGATACCCGAAAGATGAGAAAGCGGCGGCGTCACGCAGCTGCTAAGCGGCAGACCTGGGATTCGAACTCAGGCCCTCTGGTTTCAGAGCCACGTTCTTCATCATCGTATTCTGTACCTAAGGCTGTTTGGTACAGTGTGGGGTAAATTACAGTGAACAAGGTCACAGAATCCCACCAGCTTTCACAAGTGGTGATGGGAACATTGACTGATGTGAGATTCCCAGTTATAATCGTTAGGAGGACCTGGATGGTGATTTGAACAAGTCGGGTTTTATTTTTGTTACACAGTTAGGCAGGCAGTGGCTTGTATTTTTTTGGTTGTTCAACAATGCCATCAGAGAGCCAAGCTCTCTGCCTCTCTGCTCTGTAGTCTTAGCGTGTTGGTTATCCTTGTGCTAAACACCTCGGTGTCATAAAATGGCTGCTGTAGTTCCAGCCTTCACTCCTGTGTTGAAGGCAGCAAGGAGGGAGAAGAGCCGCCCAGGCTGTGTCTGCTCCCTTTCAATCCCCACAGCAGAATTCTGAGGCCTCACTGACCAGGACTGGGTTATATGCCCACCACTAGCTGCATGGCAGGCTGGGCAAGTGAGGAACAGGAGGGTCACGATTGGCATAGAAGAACAAGGATTCGAGGCCACCTCAAAGAAAATTAGTTCTATTAGCAAGGAGCCCCGGGGTAAATAAGGTAAATAACAGCCTTGCCAAGACAGTCGGGTGAAGAAAGGGGCTTATAAAACTCTATGTAAGGAGCGCTCCCATCTTTGAAAATGCGTGTGTGATGCATGTGTGTGTCTAGAAAAAAGACTGGAAGGTTAGCGTGGTCCCTCTGGGGACTGGGATGGTGGCTGACTTTTCCTTGTTTGGCTTATTTGCTGTTTCTGCCCAAGGGAGATGGCAGACGTCGAAAGAAGGCTCTGTGGCCGGGCAGACCCAGGGAACTTGCTCTCCTGGTGGAACCTGGCCTTCATCCACTATTTTGACACCAGACGTTTGGGTTTTTTAGTTTGATTACTGGCCTCCTAAAGGCCAGTATTAGAGCTTCCTTATATTTATTCTCTAGGCAAGGGCCCTTATGAATCATCTCTAAATCCCTGACTTAGAGACGTATGACAGAGAACAGAGAGGCTTGGTGTCTTGCCCAGAGCCACACAGTGAGCGCTGGGCAGGGGTCGTGCTTGGGGAAGCTGGGGTAGGAGGAGGCTGACGATGGCATTGGCAGAGAGAGAGTGGGCTGGGGGCAGAGGTGAAGTGGGCTGGGGGCAGAGGGGACACATGAGTGAAACCCAGGTTGCATAGTTCTGGGCATCCGGTCAGCATGTGTTGTTTTCCCCCAGAGAAGAAATGTCTCAAGTAGGACCCGTCTCCAGGGACCTCTTTCTGGATGCCTTCCTGCACGAGCGCAGCCCGGAAGCCCTGGAGGTTCTTGGCATGACCGAGCTCACAGAGTCCTCCCCCGACAGGTAGGTCCCAGCAGCCCTCACGGCCCCGCCCACGCCCGTTCCTGGTAGTGACCTTTACCGGGTGGTTAGGAGAGAGGCCCTCTGGGTTCCCCAGGCGTGGTCATGGGGGCAGGTGACCTGGGCTGGGCCGCTTTGCTCTGATACCAGCTCACGGGGGGGCCCCTTGGGGCATCCGGCACGTTCACAGTCCCAGGATGGACCTTGGGTGCTGGCCGTCAAAATGGCTCAAGCTTGTGGCCGTAGGACAGGGTGCCTCCTGGCCCTCGTGTCCATGATCACCTACCTCCTCAAGGCCTCTCAAGATGGATCCAGTTTTAGAAAACCGGAAGTAGCCTGAGCAGCTGCTTCAGATGCGGTTCCTGGCCCTGGCTGGCAGGGCAGTGAAGAGGGGGTCTTCCCAGCATCCACTCCAGGGTTCGAGACGCTTCTCTCCTGCTTCAGCCTGAGGATTCTCTTAGTCATTAGGTCCTGGATGTGGGGTTTGGGGTTGGTTGAGATTTTAGGGCTGGAGGGACCCCAAGATCTGCCTCTTCCCCACTCCCTGCTCCGTTTGTAGATGACAACAGGGAATGTTCAGCCTGAGGCAGTGTTTTCCTGAGGTCCCAAGGGTGTCAGGGTAGAGATGGGACCTCAGCCCACCACCCTGATTGCCAGTCAACCCTTCCCACCCCCCGCCCCCGTCCTGTCCCCCCAGTGCCCCTGGAATAGAGAGAGCACAGACCCTGGGGAGACTGGGCAGGTAGCCGGGGCAGGGCTGGGAGAGGCCCCGAGTCCTTGGCCCCCGGGAGGCCTGTCTGCCTGGGAATTTCCAGAAGAGCTGCCAGGTCACCGAGATGGAATGTGTGGGCAAACCCCTGCGAGCAGGCAGGGCCGAAGCCGCTCAGACGCCCGGAGGGGAGGGCGAGTGTGGGACCTGGAGGTTGGGTGGGAGCGTGTGAGCCTCCATTTCCAGCCAGCATGCGTTCAGTGCGAGGGGGGGCCCAGGCCCCTCCGTTCTCACAGGGGTGATGACAGCAAAGGTGGTTTCAGGATCGGGGACCAGGGAACAGTTCCCAGAGCCCCTCCCCACAAGGAGAGGGGTAAGTTGAGACCCCTGTGAGAAGCCAGCCTGAGTGATCTGAGGGGCCTCAGAGCCCCCAACCTACCCAGCCCGTTGCCCACCCTTGCCACCAAGCCCACCGTGCCACCCAGGGGGCCTCCAGGGCATCCGCCTACCTTGGAGGGGGAGCAGGGCTGCAGGGGGAGGCTGAGCCGCTGTGCACACGGGCGCTCCCACCCCCATGGGGGCTCAGACCAAACTGAGAAGCACCCCCTCCGCAAGAAGGACTGACCCCGGCTGCACTGGGCAGCCCCTCCCTGGCATCTGGGGCCCATACTCCAGGGAGTCCACCTGTGGGCGGGACCTCGCTGGCTTTTGCTGAAGCAAAGTGGGAGCCAGTGGAGGGGCGTGCGAAGGCTCCCTGCCCCTTGCCTCACTCTGCGCCGCCCGTGGACCCCACAAACCTGTGGCCCAATTGGCCAGGTGGGTCTGGGCGTGGGGTCGCCAGCACAACCACACTCCTCATTCCCTGTGCCCTTTCCACAGTGACAACCGTGACTCTGTGGCCATGCGGCTGGCCTTCATCGGGGACGAGATGGAAGTGAGATGGATGCTGCCCCACATCGCTGAGCTGCCTGGGGTGGCCATGTACAGGTGACCAGCCCTTGCCCAGCCCAGGGCTTCCGTAGCGCGGGCCTGGCCCACAGGGGCCCCTGGGAGGAAATGGCTCCGTCCACTCCAGGCAGCCCTGAGACCTTTAGGTCCCTCACCCCCAGGAGGCCCCAGCCCCTGGAGCTGGCCTGCTGCCACCCCGTTCTTCCTGGACTAGGCAGCAGACACAGCAGAACCCAAGCCCCTTTCGCTCTTCCCTCAGCAAGCCCAGACAGGATCTTTCCAAAATGGTCCTGACTTAAAAAGACGGGAGATGCCGAGTGAGCTCAGACGGAGCTGTCTGTGTTGTCAGCGGGGCCATCTGCATGGAGGCCTCTCTCCTGATGACGTTCAGCTTCCATGATTTTCCAGCGTCCCTGCAGGTTCTCAGTACCTCACAGAATTGCTCAGGGTGGGGACATAGAAACCTTACTCTTCGAGACCAGGATGAAGGTTTACGGGGTCTCTTGGTCCCCAGGGAGGCAGCCTTCCTTTGGGGAGCCCGGACCACTATTGGAACGAAGCTGCTCTGGAATGAGCACCCGCCCCTCTGGACCTGCCTCTTTGGGCCTGTGGGCAGTGGAGCGTTTTCCAAGTGGCCAGCTCCAGAACGCAAGGCCGAACCCCCAGCGGGTTGGCCGGCAGGCTGGGGAGGAAACAGGAAATCAGATGAATTTAGGACCAGAAATGGCCGGGGAGAGAGGCCCTCATTGGTGGAGCCACCCAGGGGAGGGGACAGGCCCTCTGCTCACACAGTTGTCACCTAAAACAAAGGCCGTCCTTGCCCCTGTTCCTGCAGTAATGGCCCTGCTCCCCCTCCCATCTGTCTTATAGCTTGGCCTTCACCTACAACCAGACAGGCCTGAGGGGTGTTTTTAGAAGTTTCATGGATGGTCTCACTAACCTCAGGGAGAACATAAGGTTCTGGAGCTTCCTGACCCGCAGGGACAGGGTAAGCCTGAGATTTCATGACCTTGACTCACCTTCCTGCATGTGTAGCCCTCTGGAGCCGTGGAGCAGCTGCCCCGTAGGGCACAGCCTCGCTGGTTGCTGCAGTCCCCACCAATCCCTATTGTCTTCTTTTGCCTGCTTCACCCATTCCTCCTCCTGCCTGTTCCCTGGGCCTTTGGGTTTGAGATGGCTGGCTTACTGAGAGAGGATGCACGAGTCCTTGCGTGCGCTAGCTTCCACAGCTGTGCCCGTGCTCCCGCCTGTACCAGGACTGCCTCCACCTGGCAGACATGACTGGTTATCTGCCCAGGGCAGAGGCCTCTTCTCCTGAGCTGCTTCCCTGACCACTGCTGATCCTCCCCCCCAGCACCGCGGATGGTCCCTCACACCTCTCCATCGTATTGTGCCAGTTCCCGGCAGACGAGCAGCCCGGGTGGGCTGGCCTCCTCTCCTCTGTGTGTCCCCAGGGCCACTCTCCTCTCCTCCCCGTCCTGTGCTCATCTTTCAGGGCACCTTGTTCTAGACCCCTCCAGTTCTGAGTGAGGCGCTTCTGCGTTCCCTTCCTTTACCAGACTCGCTCTTTGCCGGCCCACTGTCACCCACATGTGCTCATCCCATGTCCACAGAGCGCGCACAGGACGGCGAGCTGTGGAATGAGCAAGCCTCTTCCAGGCTGGGGGTCCTCACTTCTCTCCCCTTCATCCCACAGGTGTCCCCCAGTCGGGGGCGCGAGCTGGCTCTGTCCGTGCTGCTGCTGCTGGTGCTGCTGCTGGGCTGGGGGCTCCACCTCCTCCAGTGACGGCCGCTGCGGGGCAGTGCGGGGGCGGGGCTGGTCCCCTCCCCCTGACCGCCACCCTGGAGGTGGCCTTGTTTGTTTAGTTGTCTTTTTAACTGTTTTCTGATGATCCCTTTTTTATATTTAAACTCCGAGTGCTGGGACACTTACTGAGGTTTCATACTAGTTTTTTCTTGTTTTTTGTAAGAGAAATGAATTCATTATACCTCTGGGGTCGTTACTGGTTAACTGCCCATGCCAAGGCTGGGCTGGGCTTGCTCCCCGGGCCCCAGCCCACTCCGCAGCGGCCTGTCCGGGAAGGAGCCTTCCTCTCGTGGTGGGTCATGTGGGGGGCGGGGGGAGTGCTGGTCATGCCCCCGTGTCTGTGATGCCCGTGGCAAAGAGAAAATCTGCTGGAATAGATTTCTGAGGGGTGGGGAGAGCTCAATAAAATGTTGGTTTCCAGCTGGTCTCTGGTTCTCTCTGGGGGTTTGCAGCGTGGGCTCCATCCTGCCCCCTGGAGGGGGATTCAGGGGAACGAGGGGTGGGGTGTGCTCCCAGCCACCAGTGTGGCTGCGTGGATCACACAGCCTCCTGGCTCGTCCCAGCACCTGCAAATGCTGTCATGCAGTTTCGCCCAACACAAGCTGGTTTACTCTGTCTCTGTTATGCCTTGGTTTCTAAAGTCTCCCATTAGGGATTATTTCCTTTGGGGTGTTAGTGCCTCTCACAATTGGGGCCTCCCTATGTTTGCTCCTCCAGCACTCCCTGCTGGAGCAGTGGAGCCAGTGGGGCTGCTCACTTATGTGTGGTGGGGACAAGGAGCTGGGAAGGGATACTAGGAGTAGGAGGGGCCAGGCCTCCCATCGTGTGGGCTCAGCCTGCCCCAGACCAGGACCAGTGATATTTCTAGACCCCTCCAAGCCCTCCTCCCAGAACTTGTGCTGCGTGTCTCCCCCACCCCCCAGTCCCCTACCTCAAATACCCACCCTGGGCTGGGGTGAGCCACCTCCGTCCAGCTTCCAGCTTCCCCGCCCCAGCATCTTCTGCAGCCTCATCCCCCCGCCCCCTCCAGGGTCCCGAGTTGGAGAGCCTTCCCCGCCCTCCACGCAACCTCAGAGCTGATCCAGCAAATGCAGCTGCTCCCCGCCCGCCAGCCAGGCTGGGCAGACCCTGCCCCCTGCATCCTGCTCACTCCCAGTTGCACCTTCTACCTCTCATGACTGAAGGGACACCCTCCCCCTCTCCTGCCGCCTCGCCGCAGGCCTCCTTATGCGTCAGCTCCCCGAGGTCTGGTCCTTCACAGCTTTGAGGCCTGACTTCCATCTGCAGGAGCAGGGGCAGGGCGAGGGCCCAGCTACCCCCAACTCAGGGCTCCCACAGTGGAGGCGGCGCTCTGCCTGCACCTTTGGGTCCCCTCCTACGGGGCAGCCTCTGCACTGCAGGCAGAGGTGTTCCCAGCTTTCCGAGATCTTCCCTCAGGTGGCCCCATGCGCTCTCTGCTTGCTGTTCTGTCCCCCTCCTGCGGCTGGCAGTAGGATGGACGTGAGAACGCTCCCCCAGACCCTGAGGACACGGGCCGCGCCCACAGGAGCAGTGAGGCCTGCCACGCAGGACTGCCTCCTTCCGCTGCGCCTCCAGCTCCCTTCTAGGGGTCTGTGCCCCTCAGAGCTGAATGTAACTGGTACCCTCCTGCCTGCAGCGCGGCCAGAGACCCGAAGTCCGGATGGAGGGGAGCTCGGTCTCCCACGGGTGCCCATCGCTCACAGCATTCAGCGGAGGGGGTGCAAACAGACTTGGAGTCATTCAAAAGCAATAGCAAAAGTCTTTGTAAATGTTTGCAAACCTTTTTTTTTTTTATTGCGGTAACATTGATTTATAACATTATTTAAATTTCAGGTGTACCTGGTTATATTTCGATTTCTGTGTAGAGTACATCGTGTTTACCACCCAAAGACTAATTACAGGTCATCACGGCACACCTGAGCCTAATCACCCCTCTCTCCTGTTTCCCTCCCCTTTCCGCTCTGGTAACCACCAATCCAATTTCTGTCTCTATGTGTGTGTGATTGTTTTTATCTTCTACTTAGAAGTGAGATCATATGGTATTTGACTTTCTCCCTGACTTATTTCACGTGGCATAATACCCTCAAGTTCCAAATGGCCGGATTTCATCATTTCTTATGGCTGAGTAGTATTCCATTGTGTATACACCACATCTTTATCCATTCGTCCCTTGATGGGCACCTAGCTTACTTCCAAGCTTTGGCTATTGTGAATAAGGCTGTGATGAACGTGGGGTGCATGTATCTTTAAGTATTCATGTTTTCATGTTCTTTGGATAAATACCCAGCAGTGGAATAGCTGGATCATATGGTAGATCTATTGTTAATTTTTGAGGAATCTCCATACTGTTTTCCATAGTGGCTGCATGAGTTTACACTTCCATCCACAGTGTACGAGGGTTTCCTTCTCTCCACATCCTCTCCCACACTTGTTTCCTGTCTTGTTTTTTTTTGTTTGAGGAAGATTAGCCCTGAGCTAACATCTGCCGCCAATCCTCCTCTTTTTGCTGAGAAAGACTGGCCCTGAGCTAACATCTGTGCCCATCTTCCTTTACTTTATATGTGGGATGTCTAACATAGCATGGCGTGCCAAGTGGTGCCATGTCCACACCCAGGCTCCAAACCAGTGAACCCCGGACCACCGAAGGAGAACGTGTGCACTTAACCACTATGCCACCGGGCCGGCCCTTCCTGTCTTTTTAATTATAGCCATTCTGACTGGAGTGAGGTGGTATCTCCCTGTAGTTTTGATTTGCATTTCGCTGATAGTTAGTGATGTTGACCATCTTTTCATGTGCCTGTTGGCCATCTGTGTATCTTCTTTGAAGAAATGTCTATGCAGATCTTTTGCCCATTTTTGAATTGGGTTGTTAGTTTTTTGCTGTTGAGATGTATGAGTTCTTTGTATATTTTGGTTATTAACCCCTTATCAGATGTATGGTTTGCAAATACCTTCTCCCAGTTGTCAGGTTGTCTTTTCATTTTGTTGATGGTTTCCCTTGCTGTGCAGAAGCTTTGTAGTTTGATGTGGTCCCATTTATTTATTTTTTTCTGTTGTTTCCCTTGCGCAGTCAGACATGATACTTGAAAATATGCTGGTGAGACCAATGCCGAAGAGCGTACTGCCTATGTTTTCTTCTAGAAGTTCAATGGTTCCAGGTCTTACATTCAAGTCTATAATCCATTTTCAGTTAATTTTTGTGTATGGTGTGATGGAATGGTCTACTTTCGTTCTTTTGCATGTGGCTGTCCAGTTTTTCCAACACCATTTATTGAAGAGACTTTCCTTTCTCCTTTGTATGTTCTTAGCTCCCTTGTTGAAAATTAGCTGTCCATAGATGTGTGGGTTTATTTCTGGGTGCTCGGTTCTGTTCCATTGATCTTTGCCTCTGTTTTTGTGCCAGTACCATTCTGTTTTGGTTACTATGGCTTTGTAGTAGATTTTGAAATCAGGGAGTGTGATACCTCCAGCTTTGTTGTTTTTTCTCAGGAGTCCTTTAGCTATTTGGGGTCTTTTGTTCCATACAAATTTTAGGATTCTTTGTCCTATTTCCATGAAAAATGTTGGAACTTAGATAGGGATTGCATTGAATCTGTAGATTGCTTTGGGAAGTAGGGATATTTTAATTATGTTAATTCTTCCAATCCAAGAGCACAGACTCTTTCCATTTCTTTGTGTCTTCAGTTTCTTTCAACAATGTTTTATGGTTTTCAGTGTACAGCTCTTTCACTTCTTTGGTTAAGTTTATTCTCAGGTGTTTTATTCTTTTTGTTGCGATTGTAAATGGGATTGTATTCTTGATTTCTCTTTCTGCTACTTCATTATTAGTGTATAAAAATACAACTGATTTTTGTATGTTGATTTTGTATCCTGGAACTTGACCATTTATTATTTCTATAAGTTTTTAAATAGATTCTTTAGGGGTTTCTACATATAAAATCATGTCACCTGCAAATGCTGACAGTTTCACTTCTTCCCTTCCAGTTTGGATCCCTTTTATTTCTTTTTCTTGCCTGATTGCTCTGGCTAAGACTTCCAATACTATGTTACATAAGAGTGGTGAAAGTGGGCATGCTTGTCTGGTTCCTGTTCTTAGAAGGGTAGCTTTCAGTTTTTCTCCATTGAGAATGATATTAGCCGTGGGTTTGTCATATATGGCTTTTATTATGTTGAGGTACTTTCCTTCTATACCCATTTTATTCAGAGTTTTTATCATTAACGGATGCTGTATTTTGTCAAATGCTTTCTCTGCATCTATTGAGATAATCGTGTGATTTTTATTCTTCATTTTGTTAATGTGTATCACATTCATTTGTGGATGTTGAACCATCCCTGCATCCTGGAATAAATCGCACTTGATCATGGTGTGTGATCTTTTTCATGTATTGTTGTATTTGATTTGCTAGTATTTTGTTGAGGGTTTTTGTATCGGTGTTCATCAGTGATATTGGCCTGTAATTTTCCTTCTTTGTGTTGTCCTTGTGTGGTTTTGGTATCAGGGTAATGTTGGCTTTGTAGAATGAGTTAGGAAGCTTCCCCTTCTCTTCAATTTTTTGGAAGAGTTTGAGAAGGAGAGGTATTAAATCTTCTTTGAATGTTTGGTAGAATTCACAAGGGAAGCCATCTGGCCCTGGACTTTTATTTTTTGGGAGGTTTTTTATTACTATTTTGATCTCCTTACTGGTGATTGGTCTCTTCAGATTCTCTATTTCTTCTTGATTCAGTTTTGGAAGGTTGTATGATTCTAAGAATTTGTCCACTCTTCTAGATTATCAAATTTGTTGGCATATAGCTTTTCATAGTATTCTCTTATAATCTTTTGTATTTCTGAGGTGTCTTGTAATTTCTTCTCTTTCATTTGATTTTATTTGAGCCTTCTCTCTCTTTCTCTTGATGAATCTAGCTAAAGGTTTCTCAATTTTGTGTATCTTTTCAAAGAACCAGCTCTTGGTTTCATTGATTTTTTTCCTACTGCTTTTTAGTCTCTACTTCATTTATTTCTGCTCTGATCTTTATTATTTCCTTCCTTCTCCTGATTTGGGGCTCTGTTTGTTTTTCTTTCTCCAGTTTCTTTAGGTGACCTGTTAGATGGTTTATTTGGGATTTTTCTTGTTTGTTGAAGTAGGCCTGTACCACCATATACTTCCCTCTTAGAACAGCTTTTGCTGTATCCCATTGACTTCGGCATGTTGTATTTTCATTTTCATTTGTCTTCTGGAAATTTTTGATTTCTTCGTTGACCCAATCTTTGTTCAGTAGCATTTTGTTTAATCTCTACATATTTGTGACTTTTCTGATTTTCTTCCTGTAACTAATTTCTAGTTTCAGACCTTTGTGGTCAGAAAAGATGCTTGGTATTATTTCAATCTTCTTAAATTTACTGAGACCTGTTTTGTAGCCTAATATGTGGTCAGTCCTGGAGAATGTTCCATGTGCATTTGAAAAGAAGGTGTATTCTGCAGTCATTGGATGGAATGTTCTATATATATCTACTAAGTCCATCTGGTCTAATGTATTGTTTAAGGCCAATGTTTCCTTATTGACCTTCTGTTTGGATGATCTGTCCATTTGTCTAAGTGGAATGTTAAAGTCCCCTACTATTATTGTGTTACTATTTCTCCTTTCATGTCTGTTAATAATTCTTTTATATATTTAGCTGCTCCTATGTCATATCCTCTTGTTGGATTATTCCCTTCATCATTATGTAGTGCCCTTCTTTGTCTCATTACAATTTTTGTTTTAAAGTCTATTTTGTCAAAGTATTGCTACTCCAGCTTTCTTTTATTTGCCATTTGCATGGAATATCTTTTTCCATCCCTTCACTTTCGGTTTGTGTGCCTTTAGGTCTGAAGTGTCTCTCTCGTATGCAGCATATATATGGGTCTTGTTTTTTATCCGGTCAGCCACCCTATGCCTTTTAACTGGAGCATTTAGTCCATTGACATTTAAAGTAGCTATTGATAAATATGTACTTATTGCCATTTTGTTACTTTTTTTCTGGGTGTTTTAGTAGTTCTTCTTTGTTCCTTTCTTCTTCTCTTGCTCTCTTCCCTTGTGGTTTGATGGCTGAAAGCTTTTTTTAAAGATACACTGTTTTTGGTGAGGAAGATTGGCTCTGAGCTAACATCTGTTGCCAACCTTCCTTTTTTTTTTTCTCCCAAAATCCCCAGTATGTAGTTGTATATCCCAGTTGTGAGTCATTCTAGTTCTTCTTTGTGGGATGCTACCACAGCATGGCTAGACGAGTAGAGTGTAGGTCCGCGCCCAGGATCCGAACCAGTGAACCATGGGCCACTGAAGCAGAGCGTGCAGACTTAACCACTCAGCCACAGGGCCGGCCCCTGAAAACTTCTGAAACAAAATTTTAAGAGAGAGTTCTTCATTGTGCCCCAAGGAACTTTCAGACTCAGTCCGTGGTGAAAATCGGGTTCTCACCTGGGGCCGTGGAAACATGCCTGGGGGTCACACGCCTGGAAGTGCTACTGGCATGTAGTGGAGGAGCCAGGACGGCTGCCCAGAAGTACAGGACGGTCCCACACAATGATGCCCAGTCCTGCCCAAAGGCCAGCAGGGCCCCTCCCCTGCTTGAATGAGCGTAGAATTGAACATGAGAAACTCTATCCAGGACTGGACACAGGTCTACACAACAGCAACATTTAAAGATGAACTCAGAGCTTTCATTCCCAGTGAGGTTTTCCCACTATCACTGAATAATGAAAAGAACACCCAAAGAGGCTTAGCATTCCTCCCATTTAATATTAATGCAAAGAGTTGCATTTGTAGACAGCCTGCGTGTGCTCCTGGGGTGGAGCGGCAGAGATGGCTCCATGAGGGTGGGCCTGGCCAGACCAGGTTGTGGGCACAAAGCAGGCACTCAGTAGTCACTGTCTGAGGGGTGACTTGGGGGTGTGGGAGGAAGCAGGGCCCTCAGCCGCCCTTCCCATGTCCCATCCAGCTTGCTAAATAAAGGACACTCTTCCCCACCAGGGCAGAGGTCACTCACTCCCTGGCACACGGCAGGCACTCAATACTCCTGGGTAAGTAAACCAATGTGGGGCTGGGTCTCCCAACAGCTGAGTGTGTTGGGGGGTGTGTGCGCGCACACAAGAATGGCTGCCAAGGCCAACTGGGTCCTAAAGCCCTTTGGATTTCGTGACAAAGGAGCTAAGATTCTGGTGTGGTGGCCAGAGGCTCCCGGAACAGCGGAGGAGCCTCTGGTACTGGCCTGCCTTGTGGCCACGCCAGTATGCCCACAGCACCCACACGAAAGGGCATCATGGCAACAGGCCAAGCCCCCAAGGGCCTCAGCACGTACCTGCCAGGCGGCTGGTTCGGCCCATCTTAGAGGCGCCACCTGAGCTGGCAGGTGCTCTGCTCTGCCCACGTGGTGGAGCAGGAACTCAGGCTCTCCACATCACCAGCCCGGCACCGCTGCATCCTTATCCCCAGAATTCAAACGCGTTTCAAGGGGGAAAAATGGACAGTGTCATGTGAAGAAATACTCATATTTAGTGCTTTTTATGTGGCATTCCAAGCACTTTGCAAACAGTCCCTCCCAATCACTCAGAGGCGGCTAGACAGGAAGGCAGAGAAGGCACAGGGCAGAGCCACCTCCTGGGGAGGACAGGCCGTGCTCCGCCCACCAGAGCCTCCACTTGAGCCACCCCCACCCCGTGGCCACCAGGGGGCGCCTACAGGTCCTGGTCCGTGTCCTCAGCCTCCATCGCTTCCACGGGGCTGTAGGCCTTCCAGGCCTGCAGGTTACAGTTCTTCAGGATGGTTCCCAGCTGCTTCCCAGGTCCCACCTCAAACGTCCTGGGGAACTCGGTGCCTTTCCTCCTCTCGTATATGGCATGCATCGTCTGCTCCCACTTCACTGGGGAGACCACCTGCTGGACCAGCAATTTCTGGATGTGTTTCGGATGCATGTATTTGTTCCCATTGACGTTTGAGTGGACGGAAACCAGAGGCTTCTTGACATCAATTGCCTTTAAAACTTGCGCCAGGGGCTCCATGGCTGGCTCCATGAGGCGGGTATGGAAGGCACCACTCACCGGCAACATCTTGGTGCGTCTGAAGTGATACTTAGAGGAATTCTTCTGGAGAAACTGCAGAGCCTGGAGAAAAAAGAAAGGAGGTTTAAGCCAGGCAGATCTTAGAGGAAGAAACTCCGAGAGGCAGTCACCACTGGCACCGTCATAGTCCTGTGTACAGAATATGCTTCTCTCTTCACATCTGCACACGTAGTTCAGGCTGCAAATGACCTAGAGTGACAGACTCAATCCACCTCTTTATTCCTTTAAAATCAGCTGCATATTCAGTGTCCCACAAGTCCTCCTCCGGGGATCTGACCATTCACATGCCCCACCTGGGTAGGTGACTACTGCGTGGCTGAAAGAGATCCGAGGTTGGGAAACACGAGTCCTGTCCCAGCTCCTGTCATTCACTAGCTCGGGGCCCAGAAATATCACTCAACGCCTTGGCATTTTTTTTCACCCATAAAGTGAGCAGAGTTTCGTCTACTTCACAAGGTGCTGGGAAGTGACTGGCAGGAGGTGTGCAAGCATCTATAAACTAACAGTAAGTGTTCATCTTCAATTATAGTTCTGCTACCCTTCATAATGTTTAATAAACCTGTTTTCTTATCACTCCATAATCTTCAAGAAAAAAGTTCAGAAGGAGACTCGAAGCCTCATTTCACCCCGCAGGGTCTTTCCCATGAGAACTCTCCTCTGCGGTTTCTCTAGAGAAGAACTCTCTCTCTCCCTGAAACCAAAAACCTTCCCCAGGAGGGGCCTCGGCCCAGAAGGGGCCTCTGGGGCTAACAGGCCCAAATTTGGAAGTGTTGGCAAACAGCGTAATTTGCAAGTATCTTTAAAATAGTATATTCCTAAGAGACACAGCCCACGGCCTGCCACGCTGACAGTGGAGGCCCTTCATCCCTCCACTGGGATCTCAAGGGCTCCCTGTGCACTAAACCCTCTGCTATGTCCCTTCAACCCGACAGCAGCCACGCACAGCCTGATGAGAGGCTGGGCCAGCTGCTCCCTGGAAGACTGAAGGTAAGCCTTGTGGTCACAGCAGCTGCATGACCTCAGGCAGTGGCACTTTACCTCTCTGTGCCTCAGTTTCCTCATCTATAAAACGGGGATGACAACAGTAGTTGTCTCATGGGGGCATGGATCGAACGCTGCTTAGGCACATGTGCTGTATAAGGGTTAGCAATCATTATCATCTTGTATACCAAGCCCATCCATATCTACTGGAAAAAACATAACGAGGCAGCTCTTTGTGTCCCCAGAGGGTAGGAGGCACCAGGAGTTTTGGCTGGATGGTGCTCGTCTGTCCATCTCCATGGACCCCTCCCTGCAGGAGGAGCATATCCTGCCCACCCAGGCCCGGCCAGCTGCAGCCTGTGGCTCATCCCATCCAGCCTCCTCTGCCTCCTGTCTGTCAGGACTCCAGAGCCGCTCAGGGAGGGGAGGGAAGTGGAGCAGAGCCCAGCACAGTGAACCGCACCACATGCGCACCACACCTGCGGGAACCGTGGAGGTTTGCACTGTCTGTCCCTGCAGCAGTCTACCCTGTCCTGACTGACCAGGTGCTTCATGTCCACTGTCACCTCCAGTCTGTCCCATCACACTGAGGGACAAGCCCCGGGAGCATCTCTGAACCAAGGCCTCTTGCAGTCCCCAGCCCATGCCCTTCCCAGCATGCCTGGGCTGCTCTGACCACCGGCATCCATGTGGGTGACACTCTGTGGCACCTCCTGTGTCATTTCAGCCGCCTCAAAGTGCTTTCCCTGTAAGGTCTCTGCACTCATCCAACTCGAGGGAAGACCGCAGGAGTCAAGGCCATGGCCTCAGGTCCAGCAGGCTCCTATGCGGCTGGCCCTCGGCCAAGGCACTGGTCTAGCAGAGACAGAGCCTTCTTCGATCAGTTGTTGGATTTGGGCTCTGCTGCTCAGGGGAAGCCCTGTCCTCAGCTCAGCTCTTTGCGGTGGCACTTCCAACAGCACCAAGAGGCCAAACCTGGGAGTCCCAGGAGTCGTCATCTGGACCGGATGCCCACCTGGCTGGGAGCCTGCCCTGGCTGGGGGGAGATTCCTGCCCTGGCTGGGGGCCCCTCCTGGCTCCCTTCTGGGTTACTTTCTAATGGGAGAGAGTAACTGCCTCCGTGAGTAACTTGGGGCCACTGTAACTCATCTTCCCACCATCTCAGAACTGTCACAAGAGGGACCACTCACTGATTCAGAGGAGACACACGAGGTCACCTGGCACAAGGGCCAGGCCTTGAAGGGGAGGATGAACGGAGAAGGTGAGTGGAGGAGACACAGACGCCAGCGTGAGACAGACGAGTTCCAGGTCTCCCTCCACCATCTCCAAGCACTTGCCTCTCCCTCAGCTTCCTCACATCTAAGATGGGACTGAGACCCCCCTCCGCGAGCACAGGACTGCCGCTGGGGCCTGGAGAGGTGTAAGCACTGGCCCTGCGCCGCAGCCCCGCACAGGTCCCCACCCGCACTCCGCCAGCATTCCCAAGCTCGGTCCTCAGGATCTGCCCTTTCCATCGGGCGCGCCCTCCTTCTCTGTGTGGGATGCCCTTCCTCTTGGCAAACTCATCCTCCAGGCCCCACTCCTGGGGCCACCTCCTCAGGCCCCTGCTGTCAGCCTGACCCTGCAACCTGGAGTCATCCGTTCACAGCCGGCCTTCCTGGGAGGGCAGGAGCTCTGGCTGACCAGTCTGTGTCCTCAGTGCTTACTGCACAGGAGCTGCCCGAGCAATGATTGTGGGGAAGAGAGAAGGGAAGGGCGGGCAGAGGAAAGGAAATTAACTTGGGTGCCAACACAGACCCGGGAGAAAGAGCAGGTCGGAGCAACCCTGTAGGAAGGGCTTCTCCTCTCTGAGGAAGCAACCGGGTCAGCGGCTGTGAGAAGCCCCGAGTGCACCAGGCGAGGGCCTGGAGACCACCTGGTCCAGCCCCTTCACTTTCCATAGGGGGCTGGGCAAGTTGCCCGAGGTCCCGGTCTGTATGAGGTGAGGGGGACAGTATCCCAGCCTCCTGCTCCCTGTGCAGTGCTCGCTCCACCACACACTCCCCAGGCCCTCAAATACTTCCCAAGATCTCGGCTCAGCCGAGAACCCAGCGCACTACTGTGGGCTCACAGGCGTGGAACGGCTCCCACCTTCTGTAGCGGACTGGGGTCTGTGAGGACTGTGCCCGTCAACACCCACCTCCAGGTGTCCTGAAATCACCCTGCAGTCGGGAAAGAGGTAGTTGGCCACCTCGCACACGGGGCTCTCTATGCCCGCAGCCTTGCAGTGCTCCCGGGCTTCCAAGCAGGCGAAGGAGAACTTGGACTGAGGCCGACCGAGGACAGACAGCATCCCACTGGGGGCAGCTTCCGAGGCTTCCTGCATGGCCTCGGCTCGGACTTTCACTGCATACAGACCTATCCAGAGAGAAGGGCATTTGGAGAAATCAGGGCACGTAATGAAGGAGGGAAGCCCAGACCTGAAAGACAAGGCTAAGGTCCACACTGCGTGCGGGAGACACTCACACTGGTGTCCGCCGCCAGGCCACAAGGCCACAGTTGTATCTGTATCTGCTGCACAGAGACGCCGCCACCACCATGGAAAAGCAGGTGCCGTCCCTGGCACTAACGAATTAACCCATGGCTTCCTGCCTCACAGCGGCTCGGCGCAGGACGGGCTGCTTAACCAGGGGTGACTGTGCCCCCAGGGCAGTGTCTGGAGCCCATTTTTGATTGTTACAACGGGGAAGGGGGTCTGTGCTACTGGCATCTGGTGGGTAGAAGCCAGGGATGCTGCTCCACGTCCTACAATGCACAGCGCCCCTACAACAATGAATTATCTGGTCCAAAACGCCCGCAGTACTGCTTCTGAGAAATCCTGCTGTAGGGTGAGAAGGAACAGACTTTGAGCTACATTGCTTCGGACAAGTCATGACCTCCCTCCAAGCGAGAGTTTTAGATAGTAAAATGGGGATAATAACATCTAATCTGCCTGGCTTGTTGTGAAAACTGGGATTTCTTTCTTTCTTCCTTTTGGTGAGGAAGATTCACCCTGAGCTAACATCTGTTGCCAATCTTCCTTTTTGGCTTGAGGAAGATTGGCCCTGAGCTAACATCTGTGCCAGTCTTCCTGTATTTTGCATGTGGGACACCACCACAGCATGGCTGATGAGCGGTGCATAGGTCCATGCCTGGGATCCGAACCAGTGAACCCCGGCTGCTGAGTAGAGCATGTAAACTTAACCACTACACCACTGGGCTGGCCCTGGGAATTATCAATTTGGTTATTACTTAAGAGAAATCGTGTTGAAGAGGAAAAACAATCAAGAGGCATCAAGATACTTGGAATGATGCACAAACTACAAACTGGTCCCTGACTCGCAGTCTCACAATTACCATAAATCAAGCAGTGCTGCCCTCACTAAGAGCTGGAGAACCTGACGCTGCCAAGACAGGCCACCCGAAACGCGGGCTCCTGGGTCAGCGTGGCTCCAGCGCAAGGTGAGAGGACAGGGCCGTGCCCAGGCAGGCAGCTCCAATGACCGCCACGTAAGAATGGCCTGTGATGACTGGACACCCATTGTCCTGGTCCTGGGTCTGCTCCCTCGGGGGGAAGGGCATGAGCAGACCAAGGAGAGGTGAAGGGGCAGCGCAGGTTCAATGGGACAACGGGGAGGGTCTGAGGGGCACTCCTGTCCCCTTTCTAACACATCTCCATTCACTCGGCAATCACGCACAGCTGTACTGGACTTTCAGCCTCCTTACGCAAGTGGAGCTGTGGAGCAAATGTGTTAAGAGCCTGTGGCAGGAAGTAAGACAACACAGAGGAATGTGGAGAAAGCGTGTGGAAATCCTCCCGTGCAGCCATTAAATAAGTATGCAAGATGCCGAGTGAAAAAACTCAACACAGAATGTACACAGGCTCTAATTCTGCAAATTATGTACACATAAAACTATGTGTAAAATAGTTTTATTAGGATGTGGAACTATGAAACTATTTTCATTTCCTATAATGCTTTTTAAAAAAACACTGAGATAAAATATAAATATACAATATCAAATTATAAAACATAAAACACCTGTATCCTCTAAGTAACCACTCCCCATTTCTCCTTCCCTCCACCCAGGAACCTCTAATCTGCTGTCTCTATGGATTTGTGTATTCTGGGCATTTCATATGAGAGAGATGACACACTACGTGACCTTTTGTGCCTGGCTCCTTTCACTCAGGATGTTTCTGAGGTTCATCCACGTTGGAGCAGGTGTCAGTACTTTGCTTCTTTTTATGGCTGAATAGTATTCCATTGTACAGATAGACCACTCATCTGAGGATGGACATGTGGACTGTTTCCATCTTTAGGCTGTTATGAAGAACGCTGTTACAAACATCTGTGTACAAGTTTTCTGCGTGGACATGTTTTCATTTCTTGGTGATACACCTACAGGTGGAACTAGTGAGTTGTACAGTAACTTATGTTTAACTGTTGGAGGAACCACCAAACTGTTTCCCTCAACGGCTGCACTGGTTTACGGTCTCACCAGCCATGTGTGAGGTTCCTGTTTTTCCACAGCCTCGCCAACACTTATTATTTTCTGCTTTTTGTTCCGTCTTTTTAAATTAAAGCCATCCTAGTGGGTATGAAGTGGTACGTCATTGTGGATTTTGTTTTTTTAATGGCATTTCTTTTTTTTTGAAGAGACAATTTAGATTTTTATTTTTTTTCCTTTTTCTCCCCAAAGCCCCCCAGTACGTAGTTGTATATTCTTAGTTGTGGGTCCTTCTAGTTGTGGCATGTGGGACGCTGCCTCAGCGTGGTTTGATGAGCAGTGCCATGTTCGCGCCCAGGAGTCGAACCAACGAAACCCTCGGCCGCTTACAGCAGAGCGCACGAACTTAACCACTCGGCCACGGGGCCAGCCCCCGTCATTATGGTTTTGATTTGCATTTCCCTAATGATCAGTGATGTTGCATATCTTTTCATGTGCTTATTGGTCATTTGGATATCTTTCTTGGACAAATGTCTATTCAAGTCCTTTGCCCATATTTATCTATAAGCAAAAATGTTGATCTGTTTTAACCATAAACAAAAATCTTAAGAAGTGAAACTGATATGGCTCAAGATCAAACATTCAATTACTTTTTCATTTAATGCATATTTACTGAGCTTCTACCAAGCAATAGGCACTGGAAGCGTGTGAACAGACTAAGAACACAGGGGATAAGGGAGAGACAGTCAAGCAAGCAGATTTCATGAGATTACCAAAAGAAAGGAAATCCCAGATGAACCCTTCAGGCTTAAAAGGGAATCTAGGTGAAGTCTGGTCCTCGGGTTCCAATGTCATCCCCATCCACGTGCTCCCTTCTTTATCACCCCAGAATGGGTCCACAATCATTTATGGCAATGTCCCTTGGCCCCAGTGAGCCCAGGAAGACAACACCCCTGCACAAAACCAAACCCCTTTCTGTGTACCTTCAGAAAATTCCATGGCTCCGGCAAACACTAGGGCTGCAAATTCTCCCACACTGAATCCAGCAGCAGCAACACAGTTCTCAATAACCTGTGGTGACAGATGCAGAACGTGAGGCCAAGTTCTCAGAGAGCTCCATCCAGGGCTCTGCACTTGAGAGCTGGCAAGGTGCTCAGTGGCTCAGTGAGCCAGGTCCCACTGGCCTGGTGCTCCAGCTAGATGAGGAGACAGAGAAGTGGCTTTGACAATCACTGATGCGGCCCCTTTACTGATGAGGAACTTCCCTGGCAAGGTGAGTTAAACCCAGCTCGCTGACTCTGAGTGGGAGGTCAGACTCCAACCCAGGGCTCTGGATTCCATCGCCTCTGCCCTGGGGCTGCCTCTCAGACCAATGGAGCAGGAGGGAGCTAAGCACTGAAGTCAAGAGCATGACTTTCAGAGTCACAAAGAGCCGGATTCAGTTCTCAGCTTGGGAAAGTTCCCTAACCAACCTGAAGCCTCAGCTATCTCATCTGTGAAATGGAGAAAGAGCAGGACCTACATCACGGGGCTGCTGAGAGAATCACATGAAGATAATGTCTCGAAAGTGCTTAGCACAGACCTGGCCCAGGGCAAGCACTCAATGTTATTCACGACTCAACAGGACCACGTAACTAACCCTTTAATATCACCAAGGCTCCTTTCCCCATCCACAAAATAGCAGTATTTAACTCACGAGGCTGTTACAGGGCGAAATGGGGAAAAGGGTTTAAAGAACTAGCTTAACATTTACTATTTTGATATTATGAAGTATCAACAGCAATCAATTCACACCTTCAAGTGAAGTGACCCTCTCAGATATCATCTTCTCAATGATCATTTAGGGATGAAGCTGAATCCCCCTAAAATCATTTAGCAACTAATTAGATGATTAAGGATCATTTAAAATCACAGCTCGGCCCTCGACTCCCCAGCCTCCTTCTCTGTTCTGTTTTCTTTTCTATAACACTTTCCACCTCTAACACGCTATGTTCTTTACATCGTATATTTATGATGTCTCCTGCCCCGAAGATGCAAGCTCCGCCTGTAGCCCCAGCGCCTAGAACAGGGCCTGGCCCAAAGCGGGTACTCGTGAGAATCGGCCAGGAGTCAGCCGCGGGGACACTCCGGCCGGCCCCGGGGCCTCGGGCCTCACCGCGGGCTGCAGGTGATGCAGCTTCTCGACGGCGGCCAGCGAGGCCACGAAGACGGCGGGCTGGCAGTGCGCGGTGCGGTCCAGGGCCTCCTGCGGCCCGCGCAGGCTCAGCTCCAGCAGGTCGTAGCCCAGCACGCGGCGGGCGGCGGCGTAGAGCTCGCGGACGCGCGGGTAGCGCAGCAGCCCGCGGCCCATGCCCACCACCTGGCTGCCCTGGCCCGGGAAGAGCAGCACGGAGCACTGGCCCGGCAGCCTCCGCGCCGCCGCCGCCCGCGGCTCCTCCACCGCCGCATCGCGCAGCAGCTCCGCCACGTCCACCGCGCCCGGCGGGGGCCGCGGGAAGTTCCAGGCGCCGCAGCCCCGGGCCCACGCACCCCGCGCCACCCGGACGTTCATGGCGAGGACACGCGAACCACGCGCGTTACCGTGGCGACCGGGGCCCGACTGCGGCGGCGCGGTCCGTGGCTCATTTCCTGCCGGGCGGGTCAGGGCACCCGAGGGCGGAAGGAAAGGTTCCGCAGTTTCTGGTTCCGCCCTGGGCCCTAGACCCGGCTGCCCTGCGTGCTGGGGGCGCATGCGCTTACGTAAACCTCCACGGGAGGGCAGACGGCGCGGTCTGGCACCACAATGAGCCCCGGGAAATATCTGTTGAATAAACGGCGCGACGCAATGTAGTGTTCACTCTTTCCACCTGGCGTGTGAAACGTGCTTGAGACGCTTCCACGTTCTTTCTCGTCTGTGATTCTCCCACCAACGCTGTGCAGTGGGCAAGATAACGCTTCTCTTATAATGCTTCCTGCAAACCGGACACGCTGCCCGGCACAGAAGCATCTAGTAAATAGGTGACCCGTTGAACAAAACCCGGGATATTTTTCAGACATTAGCTTAATTCCTCACAGCAACACTGTGGTGGATAGGTGCTATTATCCTCAGTTTACAGATGAGTAGACAAAGGCTGGAAGATTGAGTGACAGGTGGTTAGTGACAGAAGGGGATTGGAAACTGGGGTTATGCGGCTTCTGAGCGGTGGTGTGAGACTGGGTCAGAAAGAATCCAACTCTGACCTCACCCATGACTACACCCCCTTCCCCTGCTCCTCTCTCGGTTCCTGCCAGCCTCTTCTAAGGAGCCCAGGGGCCTCGCACGCGCACGCGCACTACACACCTCGTAACGAGAGAGATCTAGGTGGAATCATGTCAGCAAATCTCCTTCAGTGAGTTTCTGCTAAGAAAAGAATCAAATGAACGGAGATCTCACTCTCAGGACATCCCCGGCAGCCTTGCTTTTGATGAGGAAAAATGGAAATAAGCTGCATATCTAACTAGAGGAGATGAGCTCAACGGATGATGGCAAATCTACTCAACGCCGTGGTCATCCAAGACGTGGAGGAGAGTTTCAGGCTGAGACATGAATAGAGCGCACACGGCCTCCAGAAGCCCGTAAACCCACACTGCAGGAATCTTTTGAAGACAAATCCACAAGGACAGGGACAGCAGAAAAGGAGGGCCTAGCAGCAGGCTCTCTGGAAGCTGGGAAGCAGGAAGACCAGTATTACTGGACTTAGCCCACTCCAGACAGCCAAATTCCTCCCGAAACTGGGGAAAGCTGAGAAGCAACCCTTATTCATGCAACAGAATCCTCGAAAGCTCAGGAACTGGCAGCACCAGCTGCCGCTCGATCTGAGGGTGGAAGAAGGCTGAAATAAAGAGGACTATTGGAAGGTGTGTTTGAAGAACACTGAGATCTTTAGATCCCCTCCCTCTCTCCAGTCACTGGCGGATGCCCCTCTCTCATTCTGGCGAACACCGAGGGTTTACCTCTGCAAAGGGCTGGGCACACCAGGGGCAGCGGTGAATGTGGGTACTCTGCTGAAACAGGTGTAGACTGACTGAGAAAGCGGAGACTACCTCCAGTGCTTCCCCCCAGCTGAGCCCCAGAAACCTCGGGCCAGACGGCTACCCTCCAGGCAAGGGACTGAGGACCTTAGGGAATCTGCCCAGTCCAAGAAGGAAATCCTAAAGATGTTGACACTCCAGGAAGTTCCTAGACAAATGACCCACCAAGTTTAACTTTACAGTAAAGCTAAGCCAACAAATACCATCCGCAGACTTATTTCCCTCCTTTCTTTTAATCACGAGCAGGCAACCAAAGATTCCCAAGCATGTGAGGAAAGCCTCTTACAAATGGGGATGGGGGAGCCAATGCATGAGATTCAGAGACTATGATGCGAGAAGAAAATAACTGTTGTAAGAAAACTGTCATTGATAGTTGAGAGGTACGAGAAGACACTGCATCCATGAAAAATGAACAGGAAGTTATAAAAAAAAAAAGAACACTCGGAAAACAAAAAATAACCCCTTAGAAATTAAAAACAGGATCGCAGAATTGAAAAGCTCAGTAGAAGGCCAGGAAGAGAAAGCTGAGGAAACCACACAGGAGGTAAAGCAAAAAAGCAGAACGTGAGAAGTAGGAGGGAAAAGGAAGTTAGAAGAGCAGACTAGGGTTCTGAGTAATAGGGGCTCCGGAAAGAGAAGTGAGGAAACAGAGGGAAGGAAATCATCCAAAAGATGGTTCAATTTCCGAAAAATAAAGGCCATGTTTCCCGTATGAAAGGGCCCTCTGAGCGCTGGCACAATGGGTGAAATTAGACCCACATAGAGGAATATCAGTTCGAGATTTCAGAACTCTGGGTACAAAAATCTTAAAATCTTCCAGGAAGAACAAAACAGGTTACATACAAAGGCTCAAAACATGGACTGAGTCCACCCTGCTCATCAGCACCGTGCAGCTCGAGGACGGCAAGTCTGCATGATGCTCAAGGGCAAGGATCTCCAACTTCGAATTCTTAGCCAAGCATCAGTCAACCATGGCTAGAGTGCAGGATTTCAAACATGACGCCTCCTAAGCAGTCTTTCTCAAGAACTCCTGGAGGATGGGCTCATCACGAATGCAGGGAACCAAGAAAGGCGAGGATGTGCCATGCAGGAAATGAGGAGCCGGCAAGCAGAGGGGTCAAGGGCATCCCTAGGGTGGTGATGAAGAGAGACCCCAGGATGACATGTGCACCAGGCCTGTGAGTGGCCAGTCCAGTTGGGAGAAGTGTGACTCCAAGGATGTTCTGAGGGTTGTTGTCACCAAGATGCCAGCTGCCACTGTACTGCCTGTTTAAGAACAGAATCCCTCAGGAGCCCGGCCCAGGATCTTGGCTGAATTTGACAGGTCTTGATCACAGGCTCATGAGACCCTGTTCTCTCCTCCATGCCCTGCTGCCTGTCTCAGCTGAGGACACTGGTTCTCCCTCACAGCAGTGTCCGCCCCTCCTCTTGAGATCGGAGCACAGATACAGTGAGCTCAGAAGCAAGCAGACGGAAGAGCCCACAACTCTGGCCATTTCCTGCTGAATGCCCATGCCACGGCCCTGCCAGCCATGCGGACAGGGGAGCCTCCCCTAACCTTGCCCTCCGACTGCCCCAGAAGGGGCCATGTAATTGCTCGGGGAGGCTGAGGCCAGTCTGTGCCCCAGAGGCTCAGTTCAGTTTGCCCTCCTGGGGGTCCTCCTCTGGTCTGGCCATCAGCTGTTCAATATAGCGCTCGGGGAAACATCCTAGGTGGTGTTAATAAAACTCTAAAGGGAAGCAAGGCCGTTTCCAACCCACAAGTCAAGATGAGGTGACTCCGGGATGGTGGGGAGGAATCCCTGGAGAGGGCACCAGGAGGCCCCAGGGGACCAGGAATCTTCTCTTCATTAACCCAGGGGGCAGACACACGGGTGTCTTTTTATTATTATTTTAAAGGGCACACAAGTGTTTGATACACATTTCCATTTATATGGAACATCTCACAATTAAGAAAAACAATGTAGGGCGCTGGCCTGGTGGCATAGTGATTAAGTTTGCGTGCTTCACTTCAGTGGCCCAGGTTTCGCGAGTTCGGATCCTGGGTGGGGACAGACACACAGCTTATCAAGCCATGCTGTGGCGGCGTCCCATGTGGAAGAACTAGAATGGCTCACAACAAGATATACAATTATGAACTGGGGCTTTGGGGAGAAAAAAAAAAGAGGAAGATTGGCCACAGATGTTAGCTCAGGGCCAATCTTCCTCACCAAAACAAAAACAAAAACAAAAACAAAAAACAATGTAGACAAATGTTTGTTAATGTAGAAAGAGGTTTCTGATTTATTGTAAGACCATTTACAAATAGCAAAAACATTTACAGCATGAAGACATTCTTGTAAAGGCACATGTGCACATGCTTAGAGTAAGGCACGGAAAAGCTCAGGAAGGTGGCGGCAGTGCTTTGCTCTGGGTGATGGGAGAGTGGGTGACTTCATTTTTTCTTTTTTGTCTGTATTTTCCAATTTTACCATAAATATGAATTACTCATGTAATAAAGTAAACACATGAAATATAAGGAGGTACGGTACTTGAGTCACATTGGAATTCAGAGCCGAATGACAGGATAGGTAGGAGTGCAGGCCCTGGACTGCCTGGGTGTGAATCTTGACTCCATCACCGATCAGCTGTGTGACCTCAGGGATGTCCCTTCACCTCTCTGAGCACAGGAGGTGGGCTCAATCCTCTGGGGATTGGGGGGGTTGTTTTCCATGCCTCCTCCTTGGATGGACTGAGGCCAGGGGCTGGGTTTGCTTGTGTTGTATCCTCTGGGGTCCAGCCCAGAGCTGGGCACCCCGAGGTGCTCATTATATGTGTTTCTTGAGGTTGCCATGTGCCAAACACCCAAGAGAGGCTCCTGTGCTCAGTGCTGTGGAGTTCAGAGGTCACTGCTGTCTTAGAGTTGGGGTTCTGGAAGAGCTTCCTGGGGTGATGCTGGAGAGCAGTCCGACTTGGACACATGGAGATGCCCAGGGTGGAGGTGAAGGGTCTGCAGGCAGGGGGGAAGTCTGTGCAAAGGCATGGGGTGGGAAAGGGTAGGGCAGTTGGGCCCTGATCCCAGCCAGGCAGGGCCTCGAGTAGCAGGGAAAAGGCTCAGGCTGGATCCTGAGGCAGTGAGAGCCGTGGAGGGTCCCGAGCAGAGGAGGGGCATGGAGGGGACAAGAGGGGAGCTGGGGGCCAGCTGGGGGCTGTGGCTGCTGCCCAGGCTCAGGTGGGGTCAGTGGTCCTAGAGAGAAAGGAGGCACAAGTAATGGGCGGCTCCCAGCCCGACAGGATGGGGCGTCCACATCTGTATCTAGACCTGCAGTGCCAACCCCCAGGCAGCAGCGGGCCCGTCTGACTCGCAGGGTCTCGTCTGTGAAAAGGGCGTGAACTGCGCGAGGGCAGGGCCTTGTGAGTTTGTTTGCAGCCCCTCCCTTTGGCCCAGGCATGCGGCAGATACTTAGGGACAGACATCTCTGCCTCCCGGAGGGCCTAGGGCCAGTACAGCAGAGTTGGAGGCAGAGGGAAGCCACACGGCCTCCTCCCCACCGGTCTTCCGGGGGAGGAGAGTTTGCCACATTGCAAAGCCACGGGCACCTCCTTCCAGGAAGAGGATGAGGGCTGGCGGCTGGGGGAGGGGGGGTGCCGGGGGATGGGGTGCAGGGGGATGGGGCACATCCAGATGGACTCCGTTAGAACAGCAGCCACAGTGTCTGGGGCCACCATACTCTGAGGGACCCAGGAAAATGTCTTAATTATTTTTAAAAATCACAAGAAAAAGATGAACAGAATCCAACCTGGATCATACCTGTCTTTATACCAGTTCAGTCGAAGGAGGAAGGGTCCACCATGACCAAGATGCCAGGGCCTAGGAAAGTCAGATTGTGGCCCCCGAGGCCGCTGTGCCAGCGGGAGAGGTAGCCGCAGTTCACCTTGGCCCCTGGAGGACCGGTTTGGGCAATGTGGCTCCTGTGGGCTGAGGGGCCCTGCCATGCCAAGTCAGCCCACCGTGGCGGGGACAGGCCCTGGGCTGCAGAAATAAAGCTGAGCAAGATGAGGAAGTGAGGTGGCCATGGCCTGGAGCTGGGCACGCGGGTCCCATCAGGGTGGCCCTGGCAAACTGGAGGCCACCAGGCTGTGATGATCGCAGCCTCCACTCACTGAGCGCCAAGCGTCTGCGAGGCGCCCTGCCTGCGTTACCGCGTGGCATCCTCCTCCTCCTCATCCCCACGAGGCTGTGCCCATTTTACAGATGAGGAGATGGAGGCGGAGAGAACCAGCCTCAACAAAGCGGCTGAGCCAGGACTAAGAGTGCAGCGCTGCCTCCGCGTCCTGGGCAACGGCTGAAGGAACTGGGGTGCTCCTCCCGAGATTGGGGGGCAGGGCTGTTGTGTGGGAGGATGCTCACGGCTTTGCTGTCTGCCGTAATTGCCATCCCCGAGGAGGGTCTCTGGTGTCCATTTTACACATGGGAAAAGTGACGCTCGGAAGAGAAGCGACCTGCCTGCCGACAGTCTGCCCCGCGCGCGGCGGTCACCGTGGGAAGGAGCGCGGCGCGGGGGCGCAGAGGCGCGTCCCGCTGGCTGGGCGGCGGGGACCAGCGAGCTCCGGCTCCGGCGGCCCCGGGCTTCCAGCCAAGCGGGGAGGGGCCGGGGGCGGGGCCGGGGCGAGGCCCGGGGCGGGGCGGGGCGGGGCAGGCCAGGGACCGCGGCCACCATTCCCGGCCGCGCAGTGCCTTTCCCCGGACGGGTTCTCGTCGCTGGTGAGTGGGGACCGGGAGCCGAGGGGCGGCGGCAGGGGGGCCCCGCGCAGGTGCGACCCCCGACAGCGCCCGCTCGCCGGCGCGGGGCCCGAGGGGAAACTGAGGCAGGCGGGAACTGGTAGGCGGGAGCCGCGGGGAGGGGACCCCAGGGGGCGGCCGGGGGCAGCCCTGGGGCTCGGCTACCGGGTCAGCTGGCGGGGCGGTGGGTGGCCCGGGCCCTGGCTTCCGCGCTCGGGGTCCTGTGCCGCCTGATTCCGGCCGGAGAGGGGGAGACCCGAGGGGAACTTGCGCCACCCCGCCCACCCCGCCCCGCCCTCGCTCGCAGGGTCGCTCGTGCCCCGCGGGTGGCCGGACACCCCTCTCCCGCTCATTCCGCAGATGAATAAACCGTGGCCGGGGAGCGCGGGAGGGGTTGAGCCGGGTACCATGGGGGTCACAAAATGCCTGGGAGACCTCGGGCTCCTGATCCACTTGAGACCCCTCATGTCTACGGGAGGAAACCCAGGCCTAATCGCGGAGGTTATTTACCCAGATAGTTAGGGTCCGGCCAGGCCTTAGAACCGGGTGCCTAGATTCCCAGTCCAGTGCTCAGGTGCTGTGCGCAGAGCATCCTCTAGGACGTGCCTCCCCTGCCCCTCCTGCAAAGGAGCTCGGAGCCCGGGTGGGAGGGGCGTGGGGCTTCCACCTGCAAACACACTGCTGAGTGCTTGAGTCGCCTCGCAGATGCCGGTGGCCTGGCCTGAGCTGGGTGCCTCTCTGGGTCACCTGCTAGGGCACAATGGTAGCTGGTACCAGCCAGGTGCCCTTGGCTTGACAGCCGGAGGGACAAGTGACTGAGGTTGTCATGGACTAAGCCAAAAGGGTCCAAAAGGGTCATGGGCAAGGAGAGGAAAGCAGAGGAGGCTGTGTCCACGAATCACGCGCCCAGGGTGCTGGCACACAGCAGACATGGACCAGAAGGATGAGCCACCGGGCTGTGGGCTGAGAGTCCCCGGTGCCTCTGTGGGGTGGAGTGGGGAGCCCCGCAGGGCAGCGGGAGCCAGGTGTCCATTCTCGGCGAGCAACAGCGCTGGCCCACTGGCCGTGAGACAAGCTGAGGAGCACGGGAGGGAGGCAGCAAGCTTCTGTGTGGAGAAGGGATACAGGGTGTCTTCTTCTCAGTCTCCGGAGGGCTGCTCGGCACCCCAGAGGGAGGCTCAGAGGGAACCCTGCATCCCCAAGGGAGCCCTTGGAACTGGGGGAAACTGAGGCTCACCCGGGAAGCTTTGTCCAGGGTCCCAGAGCCACAGTGGTGGAGCCAGGCTTTGAACCAGTGTGGTCTGTTTCAAAAGCGTTGCTTCCTTCCCCATGGCCCGGAGCCCACTTTCTCTGCCTGGGGTGTGTGTGCGTGTGTGTGTGTGTGTGTGTACACATTTGTGCCAGGCCATGACTGAACCATATCCGGCTGATGTGCCAGAAACCGTTGCCGGTGGGTCACTCAGGGGTGGGGCCAGGAGTCTGGGCTCAGAAGGTGGGAACCCACTTTTTACTGCGTACACTTCTGCTTTTCCATTATTTTATTTTTACTTCTGTGTTTCTTTTATTTGTGTTTTCTTTTGCTTCATTCTGATTGTGCAAGCAATGCCTGAAGACGCTCTCTGTGTTTAAAAAGGTAGTCCTTCTCCGTGAAGTGAATTCCCCCTTGTCATCCCCAGCCCCGCCCTCTACCAGACCTCTCCAGTTACCGGGGGGATGTGGATCCTTCCAGACCGTTGTCTGTTCCATTGCATACTTTCATCATGAAAAAGATTCAAAAGTTTATAATGAGGAAGATTACCTGTGAGTCATGAAAAAAAAAAAAAAACAGGAGCCTTAAAACAAGTCCCTAGGACAGTGATGGCTGCGGGAGAGAGGGGACCTGGAGGGCTGGCTACAGCCGGAGAGGGAGGGGCCGAGAGAGATGGCAAAACTCTTCATTCTGTTTCTGGGCAGCAGTTTCCGTCACCTTCTATAGGGTGGTCTCAGAGAACAGGATCCCCCAGAGAGCCACTGGCTCAGCCCCACTTCACAGATGGGGACACGGAGACAGGGGAGGTGAGACCCTAGTGGCAAGAGTGAAGCATCTCAAGGATGGGAGATCCTGGGTCCCATCCTGGGGGCCAGGAGGGTTGAGATCCTCTAACTGCCTCCAGTGGGCTGAGCTGGGGTCTGTTACCCTGTGGGGGCTGGGACATTGGCTCTGGGGCTGGAGAGAGTGAGGCTGTTGGCCCTGACAGAACCTTCTGGCCCTGGGCAGAGGGTGGAATGCTGAGGTGGGGTGGGAGCAGCCTGTGGGCCTGAGCCCGCCCTCAGCCCTGAAGGCCTCTGGGGATGAGACAGGAGGCTGAGAGGGGGAGGCCATCGTGAATGGCTGTGTGGCCCAGAGCTGAGGCCCCCAGACTCCCAGCTGAGGAGTGGGGATGTTGTGGGTTTCAGAGTCACACAGATGTGGGAAGTCCTGTGACTCCTTGTGCCTCAGTTTCCTCATCTGGACAGTGGGAATAGTAATGAGTCCACTGTGGAGGCTGAGAGGGCCGTGTGGCTCGGGAGCCTGAGAAGGGAAGCAGCTGGTCCCCTCCCCTGCGGCCGCTGTGAAGAATAAGTGAAGTAATGACCGTCAGGAGGAGGCCGGCCTGGCCTCCAGCACACGCTCCGCCAAGAACCACCCCCACTGCTCATTCCCCAGAAGCCTAGAACCTTCTGCTGACCCCAGATCCTGAGCCTCTGTTCTGGAGGTGCTCCCCTGTGAGAGGCCCAGGCCTCGGCGGGGTGTCTCCTGAGAGACAGTTTCACCCCTGAGGGTCCAGAGGCCGCCTACCTGACGCCGGCTCAGCCTTGGGTCTGTGCACGGGGCTGCTCTTCCCCCAGAGAAAAGGGGGTGAGTGGCCCCGAACACTGATACTCGCAGCCCCTCACTCGCCTGGTCCTCTCTTGGGTCTCCCCATGACCCCATGAAGCAGGCAGGGCAGGTTATACCCACCTGACATAAGGGAAACTGAGGCCCAGGGAGGAGCTTTGCCTGGGGTCCCCAAACAGATTGGAGGCAAGCCAAGGTCTAGGTTCTGAGTCCCTTTCTGATGGAGATAGAAGTAAAGGGCAGATGGGTGACCTTGCCCTTCTGCCTGAGTCCCGAGCCCCTTCCCGCCCTGGGGGCTCCTTGGCCCTCCTTGGCCCTCCCTGGGGCCCCATCTCAGAGCGAATCTCTCTCAGCCCTGCCTGGGCCAGCTGCCCAGCTCAGCCCAGCCCAGCCCGGCGTGACTCAGCTTGGTGGGTCCCCCAGTCGGATGATTCAGAGCCAGGCAGTCCCCAAGAGGCCCCAGGAAGCTGCCTGCCAGGCGCTCTCCACGTGGGCATCTGGCCTCCCTGTTTCCTGGCCCTCGGGCTGGGCAGACCCTCCGATTCTGCAGGCCCCGTGGAGCGTAAGCACAGCCAGGCCCGTGAAGGGGCAGCGTGGGGCGGGGGCAGGAGCTCGGGGCTCCACTGACGCCTTGCGGGGAGCCGCCACCTCCTTGTGGGCCTCGCTTTGTTCTGCACAGTGGGAGCCTTGGATGGTGGGCTGCAGGGCCCGGTCAGCTGGCACAGTGGGCGAGTCCTGTGTGGGGACTTCCTGGCCACCAGCTGGGTGCTGTGGCAGGTGACACGAGCGCCCTGCCCACAGCCTTTGGGAAGAAGTATGGACATGCTTCAGTGTGGGTAAACCTGGGACACACGATGCTCAGAGAAAGAAGCCAGACCCAGAAGGCCATGCATGGTATGATTCTGTTCACAGGAAACGTCCAGAAAAGGTAAATCATAGGGACAGAACGTGGACTGGGGGCTAGCAGGGGGAGGGAGGAATGAGGAGGCAGTGCTAATGGGTACGACGGTTCTTTCAGGAGATGGACATGTTTTAGAACTTGATGCGGATGGTGGTGGCACGACGTTGGGACGCACTGAGCGCCCCTGGATTGTGTACTTCGAATGGTGAATTTTACGTCGTACAGATTTCACCTCAATTAAAGAAACAGAAAACAACTAGACAGGAGCTGCTGAGGGTCTTGGGCGGGGGTGATATGGTGGAAGTGGCGGCTGCGAGGGGCCTGGGGTGGAGCGGGGTCTGGGCCTGGTGTCAGGGACGGATGCGGTGACAAGTATTGCACGTAAGTAGGGACTGTGCAACTTACTGTCCAAGCCAGGATGCTTCTTTCCTAACACTTTATTTTGAGCTAATTTTAGACTTACGGAAAAGTTACAAAAGCGGTCCAGAGTTTCCGCAGTCCCTTCACCTGGCTTCCCTTTAACCCTGTGCTGGCAACCGCGGACCCCGCTCCAGCCCCTCCAGGCTTCCCAGTGGTGTGTTCACTCGGCCCCTGACTCCATCTGGGGCCCTCATTGTGTTCTGTGTTATTTCTCCTTAGTCTCCTGCGGTCGGTGACATTTTCTCTGTCTTTCCTGGTCTTTCCTGACCTTGACACTTTTGGAAAGCGCTAGAGTACTGTCAGGTGTCTTGTAGGATGTTCCTCCATCTGGCACCGTCTGAGGTTTTCTCGTCGTTACACTGGGGATTTGCCTTTTGGGCAAGAAGAGCACAGCAGGCTGTCCACTCTGTGCTCCTGTCAGGGGTTCATGATGCCCACGTGTCTGATGCTGGTGGCGTTAACCTTGATGTCCTGTGAAAGGGACACTTCTGAGAGTGGAGGGGCGCCTTTAGTTTAGAACAAAGTGGGCATAAAGGGGGACTGTCCTGGAAAAAGGCACATATGGTCACCCTGAGGAGACCTGAGGTCTGGCCAGTTCAGTGCCTGACCCCCTGGCCCTGGGCCTCAGTTTCCCTATCTGTATGTGAGGGTCAGTATGGTGTGAAGGCCTCTCACCTGCCCAGCCCTTGTCACGTTCCAGGGTGGGCCTAACGCATTGAACACAGCTCACTAAGATTGCCTAAATACTGTCCCCTTGCTGTGGAGTCAACATGTTATGTCCCCATTGCGTAGGTGAGAAAGAGGACTGAGCTGGCCTGGGCTTGCTCAAGGTGACACAGTGATGAGCCCGGCTGGTGGCCAGGTCCCAAGGCTCTGGGGCCAGAGCTCCACACCTACCTGACAGCAGCACAGGGCCAGTGCTCTCCCAGCCCCGGGGGAGGTGGCCCTTCATATTGTGACGGTCACCCCCAGCCCAGGAACAGTTACATGCACCCTGGAAGCCAGAGGGCTGGGCAGGAGCAGGGGGGAGGGAGAGACAGCCTGGGCCTGTATCACATACCCAGCCCTCGGCAGCGTTCATCATCACAGTTCATCCTTGCAGAGACCTTGGGGGTGGGGTAACTGTCCCCATTCAACAGGCAAGGAGACAGGCCCAGGGAGAGGGGGATCACAGTCCCTAAATGGCAGAGCTGGAGTCTGCGGGATGCCCGACACTCTGTTCCATTTAAAATTATGCTCATTCTAGACATTTTGGAAAACAATAATGCTGTAATGAACAGAGCATCATAAATCCCGCTGCTGCATGCGGGCCTCTGAATCCCCAGCGGCCCGCTTGCAGAGGGGCCCTGGGCGAACGCCCGCCTGCTCTGTGCCTCGGCTCGTCATGGCAGGTGGGATGCGATGGTGGTGCTCCCTCGACGATGTTCAGGTTCAGGCTCTGCCTGCGCCGGGCCTACAGCTGTTCCCCAGGCAATGTTCGGTTTACCATTAGGACGGCTGCTAACATCTTCGTGAATTTGTTACAGTTGTTAAAGTGCATATCTGTTATCTCTTTTTCTCTAAAATTGGGATCATTCTGTAGTCAATTTTATATTCAGCTTTCTTCACTTAACGTTGTGTTGACAACACTTTTCACATTGTCAGAGTCCTCAGAAGCTGGATTTGGGGGCTGCCCAGCCTTTAATTGTCCCCAGCTGTTGGGCACTGAGGTTGCTTCTGCATTTCATGGAGCTTCGAGGAGCCCCAGGCCCGTGGCAGCCCCTCCCCCGGGCGGCCTTCGACCTTTGCTTGAGGCCCTGGTGGCTCCCACAGCCGCCAGAGGGAGCACAGCCTCTTCCTTGCATCTGCGCCCCCAGCCACCTCCCCTCCAGCCCACAGCCACACTCACCTGCCTTGTCATTCTCTCCACCCTGACTGCTTTCCCCTCCTGTCCCTGTGGAGAAAGTGCTCACTGTCCTTGCAGCACCGTCTTCTCCCTGATTCCGGGTCAGGGGGCCCTTTCTCAGGGCTGTGTCCCTCTCGGGGCCTCTCCCGCTCCGCCCACCTGGGGTCCCCCACCCCCACCCCAGCAGGCCGTGCTGCAGGTTTGCTGAACTGAATCACTTGTGGTATCTTATCTCGGCAGAGGACACCCCAGATTCTCCACCTAGGATCCGAGCATGTCAGAGGGAGCTCAGCCCCCTCGTTTTATGATGGTGAAACTGAGGCCCGGTCAGGGGTGCTGACAGGCTTAGGGTCCTACAGCAGGTCTGGGCAGAGCTGGTCCCAGATGTCCAGCCTAGGATCCGCCTTGCCCTCTCTCTGGACTCTGAGCCCCAATGAGCAACTCAGCTTTCTGGGAGCCTCGCCTGCTGGGCGCCCAGTGGGTCTCAGGGCAGATCTTGGGGCTGCTGGGCAGGGCACATGGCCGACGAGCATGACGGGGAACCTGATGACTGGGTCCCCAGCCCTGGGAGTGGCATCACCCAGGCCTGAGACTGGGGCTTTCCTTGCCCTGAGCCCTGCCAGCCCCTCAGGGCTGCTGAAGGGGCCTCACTAGCCTTGAACTCTTGCTGACTCCTGTCCCTTCCCACCTACCACCTCAGCGGCCCTGAACATCAGGGTGGGAGCAGCTTTTTGACCCGGGCAAAGCCTGGCTCCAGAGTGCTGTGTGATCCCAGGCAGGCTGCTCTCCCTCTCTGGCACAGAGAGATTTTAGAGTAGGCCTGTGGGCCACTGGGCTGGGCCTAGGCAGGCAATGTTAATATCCCATTCTACAGAGGGGGAAACTGAGGCAGGCCCAGAGAGTTGAAGTGATTTTCCTGAAGTCACAGTGAGTCAGTGGGGAGCCGGGGTTTAAGCCAAGCTCTGTCTGATACCAGTTGTCGAATGAATGAATGAATGATGAACGAATGAATGAGAAGTACTAGAACATAAAGTGCAGGGTGTGGGCGCAGGCCTCGCAGAGCCTCCGGCTGGTCGTCAGCCTGGGGAGGAGGGGCTTGGAGGAGGAGACCCAAACTGGCCTTGAATGAGGGGGCAGAGAGAAGGGGTCACTTGCCAGGAGACCCACGGTCAAAGGTGAGAGGGCACAGGACCCTGGCAGCTGGGGGAGGAGCTCAGGTGGAGCCGACTGTGGGGACGGGGTCACCTGAGAGGCTCCTGCCAGCTCGGGCAGCCTCCTGGGGGGGTAGGGGGCAGGAGTTTGGGTGGAATTGTGTCCACTGGACCCTTGGGCTGCAATGGCGGGGCCGCTGGTGTGAACCCAGCCTCCCTGCCTTGTGCATCTTTGCAGCACCTCAATTGATTGATGGATCAGTGAGTGATGAGGCTGGTAGCAGACCCTCCCCAGGACGTGCAGTGACGCTGAAGGAGAGGATAGACTTGACCCTGGGTCTGTGCACAGTAGGGCCCCAGGAAATGCTCAGGGAGGCCTCCCCCCAGCTCTGGAGCACCCCCACCTCTCATTCCAGCCCTGTCTTCTCTTTCAGAACTTCTTGGAACAGCAGCCACAGCAGCGATGGTCCTGCCCTGGGTGCCCGCTGTGGCCTTCACGCTGGCGCCCAGCCTGGGGGGCTTCCTGAGCTCCCGCTATGCCCTAGGAGAGGGCCTCCGCTGGTATGCCAGCCTGCAGAAGCCCTGGTGGCACCCGCCCCACTGGACGCTGGGCCCCATCTGGGGCACGCTGTACTCGGCCATGGGGTACGTGGGTCTGGGCAGGGCAGGGCCACCCTCCCCCTTCTCCGGGGGGCGCGGCCTGAGGACAGAGCTTCTCCTCCAGAGTTTTAACTCCTTGGGCAGCGCCCATGGCTTCCCTGCCTCGTTTGGCAAGTGAGGGTGGAGGAAGCTGTGGGACCTGCTGGCTGCACAACTCAGCTTCTTCCTCTGGGGCCTCCTGGGGATGGGGATGGAGGGGGGGCCGGCCAGATGGCTTAACCCCGCCCTGTCATCCTGGCTGTTTTCACAACTCCAGGGTGAGGCTGGCTTAGTGTGCAAAGTTCAGACGTGGGCAGCATGGATGCTTCCAAGATCAATAGCGGTGACAACAACTGCAATAATAGTAGCTACCATTTGCTGAGCACCCGCCCAGGGCTAGGCGTTGTCTCGGTTAATTTTCACGACCCTCCATGTGACAAGGGACCTCCCACGGACACAGGGCTGCCTGCCGAGTAGGGCCGCTGCCAGAGTCCCTGAGCCAGTCCCGGGAATTGCCGTGCAGGAAAGGTGGTACCACACGGGGAGGGCACCCTCTGGTGGCGCCACTGGGAACAGCTCCCACCCCCCTGGAATGTTCCCGGCCTGCTGGTTCTGCGCCCGCACGGTGCAGGGTGGGCCGGCAGGTGCCAGGCACCCAGGGGGCAGGCAGCAGAGGCCAGGCCGGGGGCCCCATGGTCCTGATGGGAACCAGACAGTCCTCCAAACCCGAGTGTGGCCCGGGCCCCGCCCCCTGCCAGCCCCAGTCAGGCCCCCAGCGCTTCCTGTGTCCTGCTTTCTCTCCCTAGCTGAGACCCTGAGAAAGCAGAGGTGCGACCGCAGCCTCTCTTGCTGGAACCCCGAGGAGGCTTCCTGCGGCCCCGAGGAAGTCAGACCCCCACAGAGTAAAGAGCCCGGATCCGGCCCTGGCCCCCTGGGTTCCAATCCTGACTTTACCTACTAGGAGATCTTAGCCAGTCGCTGCGCCTCTCTGTGCCTCAGTTTCCTCACCTGTGAAATGGAGGTGATCCTGCTGCCCACCTCAGTGTTACCATGAGCATGAAATGAGTCAATGCATGGAAAGAGCTAGAGCAGGGCCTGGTGTGTCAGTGCTGGAGGGTGTCAGCTATTATTACTGATGGTGTTATTGTTGCCCTTGTGGTCCTAAGAGCCCCCATGACCAGGCCGCATCTTCTGCGGCCTCACCTCCCTGCAGTCACACAGGCTGACTCAGGGTCCCACACCTGCCTCTAAGCTTTGGCATATCCTTGTTTCTGCTCCCTGGCAAACTCCTACTCATCTTCTAAGGCCCAGCCCAAATGTCCCGTCCTCTTTGCAGTGCCCCTGGCTGGGTTAGCATCCTCCTCTTCACTCAGTCCCCCCTTCACAGCACTGATGATGATAATAATGGAAAATAGTTATGGAGCGTCCCATGTGCGAGGCACCGGCTTAAGCACTGCTGATGTGTTAGCTCGAATCCCCAGAGAGACTCTGTGAGAAATGAAGGCCCAGAGAAGTCAAGCAACTTCCCTGAGGTCACATGGTAGTCCATGGCAGGGCATGCTGGAGCCATCACTGTGTTGTCCCAGAGGTGAGCGTGGCTCCCTGCCCTTCAGGGAGGCTCCTGGCCTCTTCCTCACTGATGCCCTGACCCGTGGCCTTTGTTTCAGGTACGGCTCCTACATGATCTGGAAAGAGCTGGGGGGCTTCTCAGAGGAGGCCGTGGTTCCCCTGGGCCTCTACATTGGGCAGCTGGCCCTGAACTGGGCATGGCCGCCCATCTTCTTTGGCGCCCGACAAATGGGTTGGGTAAGTGGCCTTGGCCTCTCTCCCTGGTCCCTGGAGACGGCCCGTGGAGGGGTGGCCTTCCCTTGGGGACATGGGGCATCACATCCTACACGGGTCAGGGTCTAAGGGTAGGGGCGAGGGAGGCACACGGCTCACGTCAGTGTGTCTTCAGGGGCTCTTGGGGGACCTGTGCCCCCTGGGCGCCCCCCACAGCAGTTTCCCTCCAGTGAAGGCAGCCGTGCGGGCTCTGAGTGAGGCTGGATGGGGTCACCGGCTTGGGTTTAGGGGCCCCTGTAGAGGCAGACCCACGTGACACCTGGTGTGCGCTCCCACCCACGGCATGGGTCAGGCAGCGTGATGCTCCCGTTTTACAGGGAGGAAACTGAGGCCAAGAGCAGGGGAGGGGCTCGGCTGGGTCACTTAGGGGCAGATGGAGGGCAGCTTGGACACACCCCCATGGGCGCACTGAGCCCCAGGCCTCCGTGTCTCCACAGGCCCTGGTGGACCTCCTGCTGACGGGGGGCATGGCAGCAGCCACGGCCGTGGCCTGGCAGGACGTGAGCCCGCCGGCTGCCCGCCTGCTCTACCCCTACCTGGTCTGGCTGGCTTTTGCGGCCACGCTCAACTACCGCGTGTGGCGGGACAACCAGGGCCAGCGCAGTAGCCGACGGCTCGCGGAATGAAGGTGTCCTGCCCTCTGAGGACTGCGGCCACCGCCAGTCAGGCATTGTCAGTGGTGGTGGCCTTCATGCTTTCATGGCCACCAGGTCGGCTGGTCTGTCTGGGTCTCAGCCCAGGGGAACACCTGTGGCTGCAGCAGGGGTCCAGGCTGAGCCCAGCCGGGGAACGGCGTCCTCTGCTTTCTGCACTGCTCCGAGCTCGCTCTCGAACGTGGGATCTTATAAGCCAAATAAAGTTTCTAACCTCTTGGCAGTGGCCTTTTTACTTGGGTGGGACTCCTGGGTGTGGGGAGGGTATGGGTCCCATCCTACTGCTGGATCTGTCTGGGCTGCGTCATCCAGACGAGGCTGGGCCCACCAGGGCTTCCCTACCCCTCGGGACTCTCCCAAGACCCCGCAGGAGGGGAGGTGGCCAGCCCAGGGTGGAGCAGGGGGAAACTGGTGAGCGAGCGAGGAGCTGCCAGGCTTGACCCGGAGCCTACGCGGCTGTGCTGCTGCCCGGCCGGCACAGACTAGGCTGGGGCCCAGGCTGCAGCTAAGTGAGGAGGGCCTGCCCACGCCCACGCCTCCAGGAAGCTTAGCCCAGGCTGCTCAAGGGCACGGGCCCACAGTCTGACTGGGCCAACATGCCTGGCTCTGCCCGGGCCCCAGGCAGGGCCCGCAGCTGGCCGAGGGCAGGATGGTGCTGCGCCCAGAGCTGGGGACACAGACTGACCTGCCAGCACTCACACCAGCCTCACCCTGCCGGGCCAGCCCCACAAACACCCAGTCGGTGGGAGGGGATGTCAGAGGCAATAGGGCCCGTGCCCCCACCCAGGAGACAGCAGCTCCTCACTGGTCTGGGCCCATCCAGATTTGGAGGTGTCACCCCCAGCTTTGAATTAAGTGACTTACAACCTCTCCAGACGGCTGTTTGGAGGAAGTGAGGCTGGCAGAGGTCTTGCATGAGGCTCTGGCTGGAGTGACAACCGCCTCTCCTGCTGTTAGCCCCCCATCCTGGGCCGCGCTCTGCAGCGCAGCCTCCTGGGACCAGGGCTGGTCCAACCCACTGGCTTTCTCGTTGCCTGTTTATTTTGTTTTTGGTCGTTGAATAAGTTAATTTGAATTAGCAAAATTTTCACATTTAGAGATCTCACAGCTTTCCGGCAGGCCGTGAATTTGCTGCCTCTCTCTGTTGCCGAACACAAACACAGGTTGGCGTACCTGCCACACGGGAGGGCCTCAAACTGGAAATGCCAGGCCTGGGGCAAGGAAAAGCAGCCAGATGAGGAGGTGGGAATTAGAACTCAGGTCACCTCCTGGGAGGGAAAAGGTAGGGGTTTTTATCTGGAGTTTTCGGTAGGGGCAGGGGGCACGTGCCGGGGTTTTAGGTAGGGGTGGGGGCTGTGTGGCCCTGCGGGTTGGTGCCTTCCCACCAGCCTGCGTTTGGCCTTGAAGACTGAATTGCTTTTCCCTTGACTGTCTGGACTTTTCCGGCTAGTTTGCATCTTTAGCCCGCTTTTGGCCTTGTGAGGCTGAATCTTGACATCCGGACCTTGACCTCCTGGGATGACGCTCACTCCCATACTAAGGAGGGACAGAACGACCCGCTTAGTTTTAAACAACAGTTGATTATGCTGAGCGTGCACAGCGGCAGTTAGAAAGCTGTGCCAAGGTTTTGCTCTGTAGAACATTTTTTAACCCTTAGTTCTCGGCTTCGTCCCCTCTCAGTCGGCCTCCTTTGTCCTCCTGTCCTCACATTCGGAGGTGACCCAACGTTACAGAGCTCAGGGAGAAGATGAGCAAAGACGGCTGACTGTGACCTTCTGAGAGAAGGGGCGGCTCTCTCAGGGGCTGTCACCTCCCCTGCCTGCACTCAGCACGCTGGAATTTGATGCCTGATGGAATTTAGGCTCTGCAGGAATCTAGCAGCTTCACAGCAGCCCTGAGCACTTAGCTGAGCCCCCGGCCAGCTCCTCGCGGTTCTGAGGCTCATCAGAGCAGAGGAGTCAGATGGGGGACTCCGCGCATCCTTTTTATCAACTTATTTCTAAAGTTCTCCAAGACGGTCGGGTGCCTTGAAGTGATGCAGGCAGACACCGTACGGGGAGCTTACGTGTACCCGAGGAGTCTTTTCAGTGGTGCCTGCAGGCTATTGTTTGTCCGTCCCATACACTATGGGTTTGGTTGTGTCCAGCAGTCTCCACATACATCCTGCAACATGCACGGCCACAAGAATGCATGGGCAAGAGGAGGCATTTTGCTGTTTCGTTTGCTGGCTTCCTTGCGATGCTTTCCCCTGTTCTTCATAACTGGACGGGCTTCTCTCCTTTTCTAAGCTGTCACCATCCACCAGGGACCTTAGGGTTCTGACAGTTTCTGCCTTGGTTTAGGAGAATCCACACCTCACAGATTTATCGAGTCCTCCTGGTCTGCACTCTCGCCTGGGGCTGCCTCACGCGGTGGAGGTCGTCTTAAATCCATGCGCTTACCTCCCTCTGCGGCCGACTGGCCATAAAGGATGCAAGACAAGGCCGTTCACAGAGCCCAGGAGGGCCGGGCCGGTGGCTCGTCAGCACAGAGGCAGCAGTGACTTGGGAGTTTGCTGAGCACTTTTATGTCGTGGTTGGGGACTCCGGACTCAGCGAGGGGACACCTGCACATCCTGCAGTGAGATTCTGCTGTGTGGGTGCCTCTGTGTGAAGGAGCGGCCGTGTGGGTGTCACGTGGCCATGATCATCGAGAGCAGTTTCTCAATCTCACCATCAGCATCTCAAGCTCCACCTTTTTGCATTTTTTTGGTGGCCCTGTAGAACTTTGGCACAATTAATTGCACTACTGGGACCCTCCAGTCAACTCCAAATGTCCGACACTTACAAATTCTGGCTTTTGATGAATTTGTAACATATGAAGTGACCAGGTGAAGATGAGTGCCAGGAAGCATTTGGAGGGATAACTGTCGCCACTGCGGTGAGCGGTCTGGTCCTCCGGGATGGTGGAAGCCCCGTTTGATGGCCTTCCTTGGGAGGTTGTCTGATTTTTGCTGATCAGAGGCGCAAGGACATCTGGAAGTGGGGAAAAGCTGTTTATAATTAAGGAAAGGCTAATTGTGTGGCCCTCTGACCCTAGTGGCTGGCTGTGCCCACTCGGAGGATCCTATGCAATGGGGTTTTAAGGGACCCAGGAACAAGCAGAAGCACTGTCCCCAGTAGGAGTCTGGATGCACAGCTGGCGTGAGCACCGTCCCGAGGGGCACAGGAAGGCCCCTTGTGGGGCAGCTCCTAGAAGCAGCTGCCTGTCGGGATGCTCTCTCTGCTCCTGCCTGGGTGTGGGGGGCCCTCTGCCCTCCTCACCTTTAAACCTCCAAAACCACCAGGGGCGTCACTGTGCTGGCCAACAGCATCCAAGTGTATCATCAGCTGGCTGGACCCTCCAGCTGCCCCGTGAGCAGTCAGGGTCTCCTACCGTCCCCATCCCCAGGATGAGGAGACAGGCCCGGAGAGAATCCATCCCCGAGGCCCCCAGACGTCAGTGCCGGACCGGGATTCAGGGCTCACACGAGGACCCAGCCTCCCAGGCACTGGCTGTGACGATGAGATGGCCTCAGCTCCACGCCTGTCCTCTCTACGTCCCGCTCTGAAATGGAACCAGCACTGGGAAATCAAACTCTGGGCTGGGGAACTGCTATGGCCTGTTTGTCCCCAAGTTCACATGCTGACATCCTGACCCCAATGAGATGGCTTCAGGAGGCGGGGCCTGTGGGACGTGAACAGGTCACACGGGTGGAGCCCTCACCAATGGGATCAGCGCCCTCCCAAGAGAGACCCCAGAGAGCTCCCTAGCCCCTTGCATCATGTGAGGACACAGCGAGAAGACGGCTGACTACGAACCAGGAAGAGGACCCTCATCACCCTCACCAGACACCAAGTCTGCTGGCCCCTTGATCTTGGGACCCCCAGCCCCCAGACCGTGACAAAGAAATTCCCACAGTGGAAGCCACCCAGTTTATGGTATTTTCTTACAGCAGCCCAAATGGACTAAGATGGGGACCCAGAGGCCCGGACATCTTCTTATTCTCCCTTTTATCAAAGCACACATCTTGATATTTTGGGTTTGTCTGACAACCAGCAGGGAAAGCAGCCGGCACACCGCGCCAGGCCTGTGGCTCCAGGGCCCCCGAGGGAGAGGGAGGCGCAAGTCCAGAAGGCAGACTTTATTGCGGCACAAGTGGACCAGAGGAGGGGACGGGAGGCCAGCAGCTCTCCAGGGAGGAAACCAGAGACGAGGGGGCCCGCCCTCCACACCTCCACCTGGCTGAGGCTCTGCTAACCAGCGCGGAGGGACAGACACACCAAACAGACACAGAGATGGGAGGCACACTCCATCCAGTTTTGTCACAAGGATCACTCTTGGCTTCACAATGGAACAAACAACCCCCCCACCCCTCGACACACAGGAGGCTCCACAGGCAGCCCCCCCGGGAGTCAGGCCCGCCCGCTGCCCGTTAGCTGGCCCAGGCGTGCTGTGGTGACATGGAACATGCTGGCATCTGACTCCAAATTTCAGGAACAAAATTAAGAATGAGAATTTTCTATTTTCCTCCCATAAACGAAAAAGTAACAAAGTCCAACATTTTGACTCTAGACTCTAGGGGAAGAGGGCATCTGACTCGAACATAAAGTTCTCCCTGGAATCGTCGTCTTCCGTGGTGTCCACCGCCAGGTGCTCTGCCGCCCATGTGTCCCCTCGCCCTCCTTGCCAAAGTGTCCCAGCCAACCTCGGATGAGGGCGGGAACCACTGCAGTGCCCAGCGAGCAGGGAGGCCACTGGGACCACAGGGACCAAGAGGACGGCCCGCCTTCGCCAAAGGGAAAGGCACCAGCAACAGAAGGCGGTGGCCTTCCTGCCCCGGAACCTCTCAGGTTTGCTGGTGAAGGTTCTGGCCGAGCTTGGAGGGGAGAAGGCTGGGTCTGGCAAGCAGGCTCCCCAGGGCGTTCTGGGACCCTGACCCCGGCTCCGGGGGAGCCACAGTGCACCAGCAGACACTCTGGGGAAGCCGGCCTGCCCCGTTAAGGTTCGGGCTTGGTTCTGAGGATACCTCGCTCCCGGAACCTCGTTTCTGAGGAGGCCTCGTCATGCTCCCCGGTGCCCCTCTTCTGCTGACTCCCTGGGAAACATGGCAGCCCAGGAACCACGCTCTCTGGAATAAAGCCCTTGGCTGAGATGAAGCAATCACCCCAGAGACGGTGGTGAAGGGAGGGGGACCGATCCCTGGCACTCAGCCCCGCGGACACTGTGACTGGCCCTGCTCCTGACCTGGTGGGGAGGAGGACCCTGAGCCTCCAGGGTCTGAAGCTGGGACGATGGCTCAGGCGGGCGAGGCTGCCCCTGGAGGGAAGGGGATGGGGACGGTGCAGAAGCAGCTCAGAGAACTGAGGCCGGAATCCAGCCACAAGCACAGCAGCAGGGCTGGTGAGCGCCTAGACGAGGCGGGTGACGTGGCAGTTGCTGGGCTCGTCCAGGTACAAGGTGCTGAAGACGTCATTGAAGAAGGTCGGGTGGTACCTGCAGGCTCGCTCACAGTCTGGGTTGAAGTTCACCTCCAGAATCTGCGGCTGCATCACCCGCTTCCCTGAGACACGAAAGCACAGGGCATCTCACTCCCGGGAGGGTGGGCTGGGGACCGTGAGGGCCAGGGAGGGCCTCGAACTCAGGTCTCCTGGCTTCTTGGGGGACCTGGCCCGAAGCCTCTCCTCGAGGGGAAAGACTGCAGCTGCCTCCCGCCCAGGAGTACCGTGGGCCACCACATCCAGCTCAGACGTCCAGTTTGGCTGGAAAGAGGCGGCAGAGGTGCAGGGCCGGCAGGGAGTGGGCTCGACCCCCCGACGCTCTGGAAGCAAGGGTGGCCCGGCCAGGGCTGCCCACCCCCTCCAACTTTCACACGCGGCTCCTTTCCTCGTGAGTTCTCTCCTCACACCACCCGCTTCCTGCTTGTCCCTGCCCTGCAGGCCCCTTAACAGTGGGCCTCCCCAGACCCCGGTCTCCCGGCTAATTCGAGGCAAAGGGCCACCCGGGCAGTGCTGACTGGGCAAGGAAGCAGTGACGCCCCCCTCTGTCCCCTGCGGGCGCTGGTGTGCAGCAAGCTGGATGATCGGCTTTGAGTGAGTGGGGGGGGTGGGCAGCTTGGATTATGGGGTAGGGGAGCCCCCTCACCATCTGGACGGTTGTCCCACTTCAGCATGAGGTCGATGGCATACACAGCCCTGGACGAGGGATAGTCGCAGAGGCCCAGGGGTGGTGGCTTGGCACATGCCACTTGGAACAGCTCCGTGAAGGCCTGGAAGATTTCGGCCTGGGGGCCGGGGACATGGTGGGGCAGGGTCAGGGGCTGCCTGGCTCTGACGCTGGGACCCGCTCCCCAGAGCAGCTGCCCAACACAGAGCTCACTGCCCCTTCCCGGGCCTCGGCCCCCTCCTTCTCCATCCTCCATGTCTCCAGCCCTGGCCACAGCCACCTCTGTCTGACACCTGCCCTCTCAGTCTGCCTTCGCCTACTGAGAAGTTGCTGTGTGTCCCGCCCGGGAGCCCCCACGGCTCCCCTCCGCACCGAGGGCCGCAGAGCGGCACCTGAGATGCTCGCTCAGGACACGGAGGCCAGCCTGCATCTCCAGCTGTGTCCCTGCCATCCCCTCAGGTTTGCAATTCCTGAGACGGGCAAGGTGTTGCCATCTGGCTGTCCCAAGGTGCCCTGAATGCCCTGCAGGTCACCCCTGAGGAGCCCTCCCACAATACCCCACACAGGAGCGGGGAGCAGGGTGGGAGGAGGGGGATCTCAGCCCAACCGTCTGCTTCCGCAGTCCCCGAAGGAGGAGCAGGACACCCAGAGGAGGCAGGATCCTCCCAACCACGTCTGCCCACGGGGGAAGCCCCGGCCCCTCCAGCCTTGCTCAGGACTCACCTGGACGCTCTTCCATGGAAATTCTGGGTACTGCTTCTCAAACTCAGGGATGAACTCGTCACAGTGCACCTGCGGCAGACAAGGCCCATCACATGCTGCCTGGGGCCTCCTCTGGGCAGGGAGTGGGGAAGCCTGCTCTGCCTTGACGTGGAGCCTGACACCCGCTGGGGCTACAGGTCAGCGCCAGCAGCCTATCCGGCCCCACCCCTCAGGGCACAAACAGGATGCAGGAGACTGAGTCTGAGCTCTGGATCTCTGTGTGACTCTGGACAAGCAGGTTCATTTCTTAGAGCCTCAGTGTCTTCATCTGTAAAATGGGACAACGCTCCCTGCCCAGCAAACTTACTTTGCAGGGCTGCTGTGACACTCAAGTGAGGCACCCAATGCTGAGGTCTCGGCAGGCTGTGAGGCCCAGGTCTACGTGTCACCACACCTGTCTCAGAACGTGCCCTGGAGGCAGGGCTGGCACCCGCTCAAAAGTGCCTCAGGATGGACGAGCTTCTCAGGCCAAACACACCTGAGCGAGCGGGCAGTCAGCTCCGGCTTCTCCCAGAAATGACCGGCTGGGCTCCCTACGGAAGCCCCAGGTTCATGCCCTGCGGGATGTGCCCCCAAGTGCGGGGGCTTCAGAGGAAACGTGACTCGCACACTCGTTTCACAGAGGGTTCCCTGGGGTCCTGGAGAGGACTCGGCGTCCTAGGGACGGGCCTTCAACACAGTCCAGGTTGGGAACACGACAAGCAGCAGCGCCCCTGTGGGGTGCACACGAGCACAGCCACGGAGCCCCCGCCCCAGAGGACGCCTCACACTGGGCACAGCGTCCAGTGCAGCCGCTCACTAAGAGAGAAAAACCAGAGATGACCTAACGTCCATTCCCGAGAGAGCGACAGAAATGACCTGCAGCTACACTTAGCAACAATGACGAATCTGAAAACATGACGTGCAGCAAAAAAAACAAAGCCACAGAAGAATTTGTTCAATAGGATCCTGTTTACACAAGAGCTTAATTATGCAAAACAATCGTTTTGAATTGTTTCGGGACATCCTCAAGCTGAAAAGACTCAAGAGACACCTGGTAAGGACAATCACCATGTTCAGAGAGCCACTACCTGGAGGAAGGGAGGGGAGAGAAGGCCACCTGCGGGCCAGTGTCCAGCAGGGGGGCAGAGGGGGTGCGCCCACTTACTGGTTGCCTGAAACAGCCATTAACCCACCAGCAGGGAAGAGGACTTCTGGGACAATGCCTCAGGTGGCCTGTCTCTCCATTCCTCCTTTCTCCACCCAGAGCCTGCCTCTGCGTCTGCCCAGGCTGTGCCGACGTGTCCCGGGGCAGTGCTGGCCAGTTGGGGTTTGACACCTTCACCTAGAAAGTTCTGTCTTAATGCCCCTTGGCTTGAGGTGCCCAGATGGTGTGGGGAAGACAGAGGATGCTTGATCCAGGCGGGGTCACAGGCTAGCAGCAGCAGCCTACCATGGGGACCATGTGACATGCACCTCTGCGCCTCCCCACCCCCACCTGCACTCATGCTCAGCGAGTGCTGACCAGAAGGCAGTCTGAGCTTCCCGGCTGAGACCCCACTCTGTTCCGACTTGCTGTGGGCCCTGGGGAAGCCTGGGGTCCCCGGTTATCTCAGAGCGTGTGCTCCTCAGAGCTGTGGGGGCGCTGTCTCAGATAACACGGGTAGCAGCAGGCAGCTCCTCTGACCATCTACGCAGCCTGCCCAGGAGACAAGCCGGTGGCGGGGGGTCCGGGTCTGTGCCGGCTTCCACAGGGACTGCTGCCCAGGCCCCGCCAGGCACCCACCTGCTTCAGCACCACTCCCGGGTTGTAGTTCATGACAGTGAAATGCTTCTCGTAGTCGTCCAGGTCGTCGAGTGCGAAGGGCCTGCAGGACGAGCAGACAGACACCCAAGTGGGTCCTCGGCATGACCACGTCCGAGCGGGAGAGGTGATGGGAGCTGCCCGGCCGGGAACCGGCTTCCCTGCTGGTGCGAGTAGGGTGGCCCCAGGCCCCCAGGTTTGAGTCGGTGAGTGACGCTCACTGTGAGGACTCCCTGTAGGTCCACACATGTCGTCGCGACTCGCAGGCATTGGTGCCTGCTTTACAAGGACCGCTCATGCCCCTTGTGCGGCGCGACAGGGCAGGGCGAGAATTCCTGCATCTAACAGGACCCGGCTCGGCAGGGGCACCCGCTGGGTGCCTGGTGGGGAAGCAGCTCCAGCTCGATCCTGAATGAGAGAGGGCCCCCCCACAGCCCCCCAGGCCTGGCCGGGGTCCTCAGTTACCGGTTGGAGAACCGCAGCCAGAACACGTCATAGACATACAGCCTCAGGGGCTTCACCGACCGCAGAAGCGCGATGTAGCGGATGTCAAACTTGACTCTCCCCACGTCTTCTCGAAGGAACAGGACAGGGCTTTCAATGTACTTGGACACGACCTGAGGACACAGACGCAGGCTCAGGGCGGCTCTCACCTCCCCCAGGCCAGGACAGAGCCCCCGGAGGCACCGAGCTCGCCCGTCCTCACGGGCTGTGGGACGTCCAGATGGGGTCACAACCCGGGGAGCCAGGTGGTTCCCACTGCCCGCCCTCCCGCCCGAGGGTCCGCTCCCGTCTTGCTGTCCACAGAGGGACCCACAGCCCGAGCTCTGCTTCCTGCTCTGCCTTCTCACACCCTGCTCTAGGCTCTGACAAGCTCTTTATCTTCAGACCTTCACCTTAGCTGCAGGAAAGAGCCCACCAGTTCTCAGCTCTTGAAAACTGAACACAAACTCTCAGCCGTGGACCCACTGACCGCCCACACCACTGCTGGAAACCCCCCAGTGGTGGGCCCCGGGCACGCTTCCCTCGGCCCCTGCCTAGACGCACCATCTCTCATCCTGCAACTCCCCCGGACACAGCCTCTGACCGGCCCCGTGCACCACGGCACTTTCGTCCAGGCCCCAAGGGGCTCCCCGGCCTGGTCACCTCCCTCCTGCTGGGCAGTCATGCAAGGTGCAGCCTGTGTGGGTGCTCTAGGGTCAGACAGACCCAGGACGGGTCTGATTGAGGGTTCCTGCCTCTCACCGGGACTGTCACATGGGACTCCCCACTGGCGAGCACGCGGAAGGAGCGGGGGTGGGGGCTGCAGAGTCCCGTGAGCTGAGTGACCTCGAGTCACTGCTGACCCTGAACCTGCCCACACAGGTCCTTGACCCCAGAGTCCCCTTGCCCCGCCTCTTCGTGGCGGCTGGTGCGCTGAGCTGCCCTGGCATGCGAGCCCACCTTGGGGGAGCTCTCTCGGTGCCGGATGACGCTGTGGAGGCTCTTGGTGATGTGGGTGTCCAGGCTGCGGGCCAGGTTCCAGGGCTTGCAGATCCAGTGGTTGTCCTCACCCCTGGGGGCAGAGAGGACCGCTAGGCTGTGCTCAGGCCACTCACCCAGGCAATGTCTCCCCAGGACTGTGGCAACAAAGGGGAACCCAGAAAACTGAGGGAGGTCACAGAGATGTCAGAGGCGGGGCTGGAGGAATAAGGAGGAGTCTGCCGGAGCCAAGGGAGCCATGCTCCAGGCAGAAGGACCGACCAAGTAGAGACAGGGATGATCGCTACAGCTGGCTGCCAGGCTTGGTGCCCATGGACCCCAGCACAGCGGCCTGCACACAGTAGGTGCTCAGCTAAGGAGCAAGCTGGGCATGTGAGGACAGGTGTAGGTGGGGTGGCAGCCACAGGAGTGTGATGGATGCAGGAGCCTCTCAGCCCGCACGGCTCCCCAGGGGGCTAGGGTGGCGGCGGGGGGCAGGGGAGGCACTCACCGCCTCTCCCGCTGCTGGAAGTAGCTGACGAACTGGGGCAGCTCGGTGAGCAGGTTGAAGGTGCGGGGCAGCCAGGCCGGGCCCTCAGGGCCTCCTGCCCGGCGTGCGACGGAGGCCAGGCAGTCCTTGACTGTCAGTAGGTTCTCGCAGGGGAACTGGTTCAGCAGCACGTTGGGCCTCTCCTGGCTGAGCCTCCTGTGGGCCGAGCAGCACGATGGGTCAGGGAGTGGCAAGGGGCTCTGTGGCCGGTCACCGAGCCCAGGCTGGGAGACGGCTCACCTGTAATCCTTGAAGTGCGAGAAGTTGTAGAGGATGTCAGCATCTGCCTCGTTCTGAGTGAAGGTGAAGCGGGGGTGAGTGAGGTGGCTGAGCACCTGCTGGATGTCCGTGTAGACCCTGCCGGGAGAGGCCGGCCTGGAGTCAGACACCAGGCTCAGATGCCAGCCTTCTGCTTGTCTGTGAGTGAGGGGGCCACTTGGACCCTACGACTCCGTAAGATGGGACCACAGGACCCACCTCACACTCGTTAGGATGAAACGGGATAACCTGTATGTTTAACAACCATGGTCTCCTTCCTCCCACACAGAAACAGAGAATGGTTGGCACCACCATCTCCCAGGGACACACTAAGAACGCTGGTCCCTCGGAGAGCCACAGGGGCCGGCAGGGAGCGCGTGGCCAAGGCAAGTGCCCTGGACAAGGCCTCACTCCCTGCTGGTGCTCGCCTTGCCTGGTCCACAGTAGTCCTGGGCAGAGGCGAGGACAGGGCCTGGGAGCCTGTGCGTTAGGGTGGCAGAGACGGCCACACTTTTAAAGCCATGGAGCTGACTATGAGGGCAGGAGGGTGGCCCAACCCGGGACAGTGTTTCAGGGGAGGGAGAGAGGTGAGGCGCTGGTCTGCTCAGGTGGGGCAGGAGGGCAGGGCTAAGCAGGCCTCGGTGAGGCATCGGACCCCGAGGAGCAGGGATGCAGGGCAGCGGCCTCAGGAAAAGCTGCTGGGCTGGGGTGGTGGCCTCAGGAAGGGGAGGAAGGCCGAGAGGAGGGCCCGTGGCGGGGAAAGCCCAGGACCTGGCCGAAGGGGCGGAGGGAAGCATATTGCCTGTTTCTAGCTGGACCAGGTTTGGGCAGCCAGAGGGCGGGGCTCCCACTGGAGCAGAGGTCAGGCTGCCCTGGCCGGGCTGGGATGCGCCTCTGAGCCTGCTCCACATCTGCTCTACTCCACTTGCTCACCGTAAAATGGAGCATCTGCTTCCACCCGGGGTCCAGCCTGGGCTTGCCCGCCTGGCCTTACGTAACCCGCCAGCCCACACCTGCCGAAGCCTGGGAACAGCCCATCCTGGCAGCCCGGGGCCCGTCCTAGGCGCCCAGCAGGCCGCTGTCAGCACAGGCTCCTGCTTTTGGGACAGGTCAGTGTGCACAGGCCCAACTGTGTTTTCACTCCAGGACCAGATGGACACACCCCCGGCTCGTGCCCTCACTTGTCACAGCGTTCTCTCTGCAATCATAAGGCTCTCCCTGGGCATTTCTATCACTCCAGGCCGCCAGGAAGACAGCGGACTCACGGAGTGCCACCCTGAGCCAGGAGCTGTGGGAGCCGGGGGGGTGTGAGGAGAGTCATCAGAGCTCAGCGGGGCTACGCACTTGAAGACGTGGTCCTGGGGATGCGCCACTGGACTGATGGCAAGTGGCAGCTTCTCCTTGTTTTCCTCCAAAATGGCCTAGAAGGAAAACACCGGGGGTGAAACAGACCTCCGAGAAAGGGAGCAAGTGAACACACGCCCCCCATCCAGGCATGTCAGGGCTTGAGGATCTCAGGGCTCCCCCAGACCTAGACCGCAGGCGAGCCTTTCGCAGCGCCCAGAGCCTTCTGACCACCCCACCCCGGGATTCTGGGGCTCGAGGCCCCTCAGGGGCTGAGCAGCTCGTTTTGCGTCAAAAGAAGAATGTAAACATCGTTCTAAATCTTCTCAGTGCTACCTCCGATCACAGGAGGCTGAGAAGGTGCCTAGCCCGTCCTGGGAGGTGGCTGCCAGGTTCTAGGGGAGCCCCAAGGGACTGGTCGTGCCCAGACTCTGACACTTCCTGCGGAAGGCAGAGTTAACTCATTTCCCCTGGAGTGTGGGCTGGACCGAAGCAGCTGCTTCCAACAGACAGAGCAAGTGCAGCGACACTGCTCCTTCCTCAGAGGCCCTGTGCTCCCTCCTGGCTTTCTCGTCCGCTCGCTCTCCCAGAAGTCAGCCGCCACGTCGTGAGCACACTCAACAGCTGTGTGGAGCTGCCCACGTGAGGAACCGAGGCCTCCCGCCAACAGCCAGCGCCACCTTGCAGGCGTGGGAGTGCACCACGTGGAAGCAGGTCCTCGGCCCTAGGGGGCCTCTAAAGCCGCGGCCCTGGCGGGCAGCCTGACTGTGCCTCGGGAGAGGCTGCGAGCCAGAAGCTCCAGCTGAGCCCCACCCGACTCCTGTTCCACGGAAAGTGTATAAGACAATACACGCTCGCTGTTCTGAGCTGCTGGGTTTGGTACTCCACCTGTTACCTGGTAATAGCTGACTGATACAGGCAACCCCACGGCCCAGGCCGATCCCGATGGACAACCCAACGTTTCAGATAAGCCGAGTTTGTCCTCTCAGCTCCTCTTCCTGCCCAGCAGAGGGTGTCCCAAGGAAAAAGACTAATTTTAATCCTGTGCCTTTAAGGAACCGCCCCAAGATCAGGAAGTCCTTGTCCCCAAGCCTCGCCCCTCTGCACCTGCTCACGTTCAAACGTCCCCTGGGTGTGGGCACCTGACTCCGGGGCTCCAACACACAGTCTGAGTCAAGAAGGCTGACCACCGAGTTTTCGGCATGGCTAGTTCAGTCACCACTGGCTTAGATGGAATTCACGGGAAAAAGTGCCAACAGGACCACGGCCACAGCCCAGCCTCTCCCGTCAGCAGCACCAGCTAACACTGCTTTGCGCTCCCCACTCCAACTCGAGCTAACTCATTTGCTCCTTCCACAGCCCTCTGAGGCATTCAATGAGCGTCAGATGTGCCAGTGGGGGCCGGGAGCCTCAACACAGTGCAGCAAAGCATATAGCCTCTGCCCACGAACTATCAGGTCCCCCTGGTGTTGGACTCAGCTCTCCCACCAGCTGTGTGACCTTTGGCACGTTACTTAACCTCTCTGTGCCTGTTTCCTCAACCTCAATAAAATAAAGGCAAACATAGGACCGTAAGTCCTAACATTGTAAGGATTACAGCAGAGTGTGCCCATAAAGTGCTAAGCACAGGCTCTCGTCGACGGGTTTCCCACTGGTACCAGCCAACGGGAAGTGGTGGCAGGAGGTCAGAGGGCAGGAGAGGGAGGAGACAGAGGCCGTGGTGTTACTCCCTGCCCAGCCCTAACTACAGCCTCCACTTCCCCCCTGCCCCTGGCCTCACTAACCCCAACTCCCACCACCAGCTGGGCACCTGTGGGTGGGCCAAGCGGGTTCTGCCGGACCGACTGAAAGGCTGCCCACGGACTGAAAGCACCTTTGTCGTCTATAACAATGTAACACTAATGACAACCACTTGTTGAGGGCCTACTGTGCGCTGGAAGAAGTACCATACAGTGTCTGAACACAGTGACACGAGGTCCCCAGTGAGGAAGGTGTCAGGAGGTAAAGAAACGGGACTGAGCTGGGATTCATGGCCACGCAGCGTGGCCCACTGTCCCCCAGTCCTGGCAAGGAGTCCCCGACCATGAGGAAGAGTACAGTGACGGCCAGCACCCCAGCTCCATCCGGCCTCTGAAAGAACGGTCCCCAGCATCCAGCAGCTGGGGTCTGGGCTGGGGGCTGGCACCCAAGATGTGTGGCCACAGGCAGCTCAGGTTCACTCCCTGGGCTCTGAGCCCCTTGTCTCTCAGATGCTCTCAAACTCTTCTCTACCTCCCACAGTAGCTGGCTGGCATTCAGTAACATGTGGTGATTGGCTAGAGAACATTCCAGAAGCCACCTGGGCCGGAGATGGAGGGTCACACCTGGTAGTGCTCATCGGGCGGCTCGGGCGTGGAGGAGCTGAGGTCCAGCATGTCGGCGGGGGCCCAGGGCAGCAGCATGCACTTCCGGATCAGAGGGTCTGCCTCTCCATAGGCAAAGTCCCGGGTCACCTCCTCTGCACCAAGACACGCGTGCCTGTCAGGGGGTGGCCAGAAGCCGGGGCCGGGCCCCTCCTTGGGGTGGGTGGGTGTCTGACTTACCGCCCGTGTCCAGGTCCCTCAGGGGCCACAGTAGCGTGTAGGCCAGCTGCTGGGGCATGTAGAAGAAAGGGGCGGTGGCAAAGCTGGGCACGTCTGCGTGCTGGATGCGCGAGCCGAACTCGTCCATGACGTACCACACCGGCACCTTCTCTTCGGCCGTCTGTGGACAGAGCACACAGCCACCTGTGACCACTGGTCCCCCTCGCTCTCTTCCATCCATGCACCTTCCACCCGTCTACGCCCAACTCCCTGAGCCTGGGGCATCTCTCACATGCACCCCTAGTCCCCTTAACCTAGGGCCTCGGGGACAGCGGCCCTGCCCTGCAGACCAGGACAAAGGCCAGCAGACTGCAGTGTGACCGCCTGTGTGGGAGAGGCGCACGGAAACAAGGTCGGCAGCCCAGGAGTGACACAGATGTGTGGTTTGTGTATATGGCACAGGGAGGAGGTGGAGACTTCGAGTTCAGGGAAGGTTCCCTGGAGGAGGCGATGTCTAAGCTGAGATCAGGAGAAACTTTTGTATTTTCCCAAATTAAAAGTGGCGAGGGGCTGGACTGCAAGGTTGGTCTGGGGAGGCGGGAGCTGAGGACAGCCTGGGACACGTGCTAAAGGGACACGACTCTTCTCCTGAAGGCAGCGAGGAACCACAGAGGGCTTTTAAGAGGGTGACAGCACCAGAAGTTGTCAGGAAAGAGGCAGCTGAGCCACTGGGCCCAAGTCTAAGGGTCTGAGACAGGGTTGTGTCCTCTGAGCTCAAAGCCACTCGGACACCTGGGTCCCGGTGCTGACTGCGCCAAGGCGAAGAATAATAGACCCACAATAAAGCCACATGGAACACATGGGGTTTCCAGGGGCCATGGGAGATGAGTTTGCTCCTTTGTGGGGTAAAGCTCCCCAAGCTGGTTGGGGCTCTCCTGGACCATGCCCCGACTGGCCCTGATGGCACAGGCTGGTGAAGGCCTATGTCCGTGTCTGTCCTCCGCCTCCCCTGGGGCCCAGCTGCCCACTCACCCCATGGGCCAGCTGGTAGGTCTGGTTGAACTTCCACATCTCCTCCAGCACCAGGTCCACGGCCTCAGGGCTGGGCAGCTCGCCGTGGAACTCGACACCCATCAGGTTGGCCATGCGGTGCAGCAGCCCGGGCACCTGCTGCAGCTGCTGGCGGGCGTGCTCCACGCGGCACGTCCAGGCGTGGTCGATGAGGAAGATGCTGCAGGTAGAGGCCACAGCGGGCGTGAGGCTGCCACGCGGGCCCGGCCAGAAGGGAAGAGCGGGAAGAGGGCAGCAGGGGAAACCTGCCTGAGGCAGCGGACGAGGCCTGGGGCCCCCAAGGGAGCCTCAGTTTCCCCAGCACCAGTGGGCGTGGGTGGGGATCCCGGCTCTGCCGACCACTCACTGTGTGGCCCTGGGCACAGTCCTCTCCCTCTTCCAGTTTCTAAAATGGCAACCTACCACCTATGACCGGGCCGACATGAGCAGCAAATGAGACAAAATATACAACGTGCGGACTATACGCCCAGCACTCGTGTAGCCAGTGACTGTACAGCAACCACCATAACGGAGGTGTCCTCAACGGGATTTCTCACTGCTGGAGGACAGGCCCACACTCAGCAAAAGCCAAGGCTGCTCACACCGGGAGGCCAGTGCCGGGCACATGTGCAAAGGAGCTGCCATGCAGAGCTCATGCACCCACAGGGTCCGGCTCAGGGGGCCAGCGGCCCAGCTCTTGCACAACCCCGCTGGGGCTGTGGTGGAGGATGAGGCGGTCCCACTGCAGCCTGGGGCCAGGCCTGCTCTCCCAGCACAGGTCAGGGCTGCCCGGATACCGTCCAGAGCCAGGCCGGACTCGGAGGCCCCAAACGCACAGGCAGGGGGGCCCTGGCTGCGTCCCCAACCTGAGAGGAACAGCAGATGCTCTGGTCCTCACGTTGGTGGCAAGTTCAGCAGTGCTTACTTTATTGTGCTTAGATGACTTTTTGTTTGTATGTCCTAAAATGAATACAGATTTACTCCTGCCTCGCGCTTACGTCTGCGAGCGCTTGCTGCAGTGCACGGAGCAAGGCCTTCAAGGCGGCGCACCCGGGGCGACCCTGGGCGACAGCACCCCAGGCGGGCTGGACTCGGCAGGTGCGTGGGAGGGGAGGAGGCTGGGCCTGCAATCCAGGCAGCCTCATGAAGGCCTGGAGGAGAAGGCTGGCTGTGGAGCCGAAACCAACGCCAGGACTCCCACAGACCCCTCCCCACACTGACTGGGGGTGGTGTGTGGTGAAGGGTGCAGAGGCCTGAGCTCCTTGGGGTGGCCACTGGGCCTGTGCCCTGGGGCAGCCCTGGCGGGAGCACCACAGACACACGTGAAGGGGGCCCGTGAGTTCCGGGTCAGGGCATGCGGGTGGAGGTGCTGCGCTGCCCTCATTCCCTGTGGGGCCACTCCCTCCCCAGCACGGGCTGGGGAAGGAGGCTGGACCCTTCCCTGAAGAGCTAGGGACACAGGGCCGGGTGACCCGCAAGCCAGCAAGTTTCTTCCTCAAGTTCCAGCAAAGTTGGGCAGAGGGCCCTGCAGGCCCGTCCTGGCTGAGGGCAGCCCCTCTCGGCCTGGGGTCCAGTCTTGGCTCTGCCCGGTCTACCCTAGGGCTGCTCCAGGCCTCAGCGTTCTCATCTGAGGACACAGCCTGACCACACTCCTTCCTTCCATGGCATAAAGCCCAGGAAGAACCTGCTAGATACGGTTTCCCAGGCTCCACCCAGACTCGGGGTCCGGGGAGAGGCCCAGGGGTGCTCGGAAAAGCCCGGGCTCAGGAGTAAGATGCCCTGGGCCCAATACCCACACCCTAACCAGCTGTGTGACCTCAGACAGGTCCTTCCCCTCTGTTTCCTCATCGGCACAATCGGAACTCGTCACACCCCACTGCGGTTAAGTGACACACGGGGAGGCTGCTCTCAGGACGGCATGAAACGCGACTAACATGGGGGTGCCATCAGCAGCGGGCCGACATGACCCTGGAGCCCAGCTGGAAACACCATGGCCTCAAGTACATGTCACCAGGCTGGCTAAGGGACCAGTGCTAGGCACACAGGAAGCACAAGTGTTTGCAATCACGGCTTTTCGCCCGCAGGGCTGGCCCCGGGGAACTCTCTCTAAGAGGAAGCCCGGCCCTGAGCATGGCAGACAGACACCCGGCTGCGCTCCTACCTGTTGGGGTCGGCCGCCCGGAGCCCGTTCTCGTTGGTCACAATGACCTTGTAGCAGAGCTCACCGCCCGGGTTCGGCTTCTTCCTCCGCACTTCCCGTGCCGCCTCGTCCTCACTCTCCTCCTCCTCCACTTCTTCCACTTGCATTATCCCAAACATCTCCCCAGCGTCGAAAACCTGGGGGCCACAGGAATGGGAGCTGGCAGGACACCCACCCCACCCCGTTCCCCACAGCCTGGACTCAAGGTCAAACTGAACCCCTTAGAAGCAGGACCTATTTATTGCCCAACTACCCATTTTACAGGTGGGGAAACTGAGGCTCCTAGAGAAATCAGTCAAGAACTGGCATGATCGATGATCCAGGGACCCTAGCCCCACGGGACCCATACTTGGAAGTGGGACTGCGTGTGTGGGTCCAATTATATCTAGTCTGGTCCCTCCCTTTACAGGAAGATGAGTCTCCAAAGGCAGAGAGGTGGCTCTGGGCACGCTGGGAGTGAACGGGAGTCAAGACCTTGGTGACCAGAGACCTGGCCCCAATGTCACTCTCCCCGGAAGAACCAATCCAACACCAGGGCAGCTGAGGTGCCCCAGAGGGAACAGGTGCCCAAGAGCCTCCTGCAGCCACCGCACCAGCCCTGGCCCTCATCTCCCGAGGTCTCAGGCCAGGAAGATAAGGGCCTTGGTCCTCGAGTTTCCCTGGCAAAGGACAACTGCCAGCCACGTGCAGCTGGTGAAACAGAGTCAGCAGCCGTTTGTGCGCTCTGGAGCCAGACCGGTCCCCACTCGGCCATCCTCATGCACAGTGTGTCTGCCACAAGTCGGCAAGGGGAAGATTCTGGAGCCAGGCCATGTGACTCTGAACAAGTCACTGAACCCCTCTGTGCCTCAGTTTCTCCATCCAGACAATGGGAATATTAGGATGTACCTCAGAGTGCTGTCGGGAGGACTAAACGAGTCATATACATTCAGAGCTCAGAAGAACCTGAGCTCGGCACGTGCTCCGTGAGCACCTGCTACCAGCACTACGCTCCGGACTAGCCTCACCTGGGAAGGGGTCACCCGCCTTCCAGGAGAGCTGCAGGCGTTAAATCAATGAAATAGCGCACACAGCAGGGACTCGGCAAAGGCCAGTTCCCCCTAAAACCTACTTCTCACAGCTCTGTTAAAAACAGAAAAAAAATCCAGCTCAGCAGCTGGAAACCAGCTGTCTATTCAGGTGCAAGCAGCTGTGGGTGCCGGGCAGGGGGGCACCTTGGAGGTGAGAATGGATCGCACAGGATCTTGCCCAGGGAGCTGAGAGCCAAGCGGCAGAGCCCAGTGAGGCTGGGCCATCAAGGGGCCAGGTGATGGCACTGGGGCCTGGAGGGCCGGGTAGGCTCTATGGAGGCGCCACAATCAGAGGTGAGTGTTGAAGGGATGGGGGATTTAAACACGCGGCCGTGGGGTGGTGAAAGCGTGCCAGGCTGGAGGGGTGCGGGGCAGTGGGGGCAGCCCAGGCTCTCCCCGGGACGGAGCCTCGGGCTGGGCTCCCTGTAACCCTCAAAGAGCCCGGGGGAGGCCCCCACCTTCCCCACAGTTTAGAGATCAGGAGAGAGCAACTTGGAGGGCTGGAAACACACCCTAGACTTCAACCCAGGATGCCAAATCCCCAGCCCTCCACCCCCAAAGCTGACGGAGAGAGGGGGCATGGGGCCTACGTAAGGCCTGGGCACAGATGCCTGCACATGCCTGGCTTCTCCCAGCTGCAAAATGGGGTGGGGGGGGGACACCACATCCCTTCATGGCGGGGCTGGAGAAGCCCGTAGTGAGGTAACAAAGGGGAGTGGTCCTACAACTGAGAAGTTAGCTCAGAGAGAACAAGGCCGAAATTTCTTTGAAAACACTCCCGGTCCTCTCCAAGGGAACTTATTTCTTCTGAGGCCAGGTAGCAGGGGCATTGGCTTTGCGGGGGGCGGGGCGGTCGAGGGGCCCAGTTCTCGGCTGGCAGGTGCCTGCTCTGCAGGTGGGTGCCCTCCCCCACACCTGGGCCGCCAGTAGCTGCGGCAGGTCTCACTCAGAACACTGGCTGCAAGTTTGGGTCTGGCAAAGCGGTGACTCACAGGTCTGCCGGTAACCCGTAACGGCAAGGGAGGGTCATGGAAAAACACCGGCTGCCCCTCGCACAGCAACAGCGGCCAGGGCAGAGGGGATGTGCGGGGGCACTGGCTGAAGCTCATCTCATGCCACCCCACCCAATCCCCACAGGCGCCTCGAGAGCCAGGGCTGTTTCCCCTCCCGCTTTCCAGGTGGCGACTTGGGCTCAGACAGGCGGGCGACTTGGGTTTACTGCCCATGGAAGCTGGCAGGCTGGACCTGGGCGTTCCCACATCGTGCTCCTTCCACCCAGCACACGAGGACAAACTGCTGGGGTCCCCTCCCGCCCCAGCACAGGCTGGGGACCAGGGCACGTGTTCAGGAAATGCTGGCAGAACAGAGGGCAAGTCATACCCGGAAGGAAATTCACTGTGTTACAAGAGGGAGGCATGTATCTGTGCCACTGACATTCTATTTTTCTTACGGCAACTATGTGTTTTATGGTACCTGGTCCAAACCCATTTTACAGAGAGAGAAACTGGCAGAGGGCAGGGTTGGTCCAGCAGCCAGGTTCAGGGCTTGGACCTCCTCACCTGCACCGCTGTCTGTTTCCGCTCCAGGAGGCGGTTCCCAGACAGGAGCGGACCCCACTACCTGGCCATGTACGTGCTTCAGCTTCAGCACCCGGGCAAACTACCAAAACCAGGGCCCACCCCTCAGGCAGGACCCACAGGGAGACCCTTGGAGGCCCAGGCCCTTGAGCAGGATGGAGATGTCCCCATGAAAAGGGAGAGAATTTAGAAGCATCGAAGCCCTTTTCACTTTTCTTTAGCTTCCTTCTCCACCTATCACAGCCTCAGTTTTCTTTCATCTGCAAAATGGCGCTCACACCAAACCCAGAAACATGACAGAATTCTCTGACCCGGACATTTAAAAGGCACACAAATTCACGGGGCATCTCTTCTCCCTGAGGGAGGCAGAGGCTGAGAGCTCCCAGTTCTGAAGGCTGACAGAGTCGAGTCACTTCGTCTTCCTAAACCTCAGTTGCCTTGGCTGTATAATGGGACTGCTCTGGGGCTCAGGCCTGCGGAGAACTCAGCACGGGGCCTGGCACACAACAGGAGCCAAAGTTCATTTTGGTTGCAGTTCCCACCGCAGAGACCTAGCCCAGCCCAGGTGCTGCGAGGATCCGGGCCACAGCCACAGGGCTCTGGCTGCCACTCAGGCTCCAAACCTAGACGGCCCCAAAAGTGCCAAGGAGGCGAAGTCCAAGTCAGACATCATGACATCCGTGGCCCTCAGCATTAAAGCTCTATCCGCTTCTCCATGCACGCCATCCCCCACGTCCCAGAGGGACACACACCGTTGCGCGTGTCCCCGAGGCCTGCCCACCTAGGCACAGGCTTCTGCCGCCCTGGAGCGCCCTTTCTTTAGTTCTCCACGTCGCCAACACCCCCGACACCCTCCTGACCTCATCCGCCCGTGTCCCTCAGGAGGCCTCCCTGCCGCCCCACTCCAGCGGCTCTCGGCTAAGAGCCCGCCGCGAGACCACACCCTTCCCGGTGGAAGGGTCCAGAGCCGTCCGCCCCCGGCGCCTCAGGGCCCGCGGGAACGGGGGATGGAGGTGGGCAGCCTGGGTTGCCCGGGCCCGCCCTCACCTCGTGCTCCAGCTTGTGCAGGAGGCGGCCCCAGTACCGCTCGGGGACCCCCGAAGAGCGCAGCGCCGTGCCATGCAGGGCCGCGAACTCGGCCCAGGCCCGCGCGCCGTCCTCCGGGTCCGGGCCCTGCGCCGGGCTCGGCGCCGCCTCCGGCGTGGGGCCGGGGCTGCCGAGCTCCGCGGCCCGGCGCTCCAAGCCCGCGTCGGCCTCCATGGCGCCTGCACCCGCGCCGGCGCCCACCCCCGCGCCGCCGCAGCCCGCCGCCGGCCCTCCCGGCCCCGCCCTCCGCCGTCCGCCCCGCCCCCGACCCCGCCGGGCCGCCTCGCCGCGGGCGGGACGCTCGGAGCGGGTCCCCGGGAGCCCGAGGCGGGCCACGCGCGGGGGCGGGAGCGAGGGCGCGTGCGTGAGTGCGTGGGCCCGCGCCGGCGCTGGGCGCGCTCGTGGCCGGGCGCTGCGGGTTTGTGCGCATGCGCGCCCGGTGGGGCGGGGTTCTCGCTCACTCTCCGCCGCGCCCCCACCCCGGGCTGCCCCGGGGGATGCCGGGAGTGAGGCCTTACACCCTCCACGTGGTCGCAGCAAGGAGAGGCTCCAGAGCATGTCCAGGACGGGAAACTGAGGCCTAGAGACAAGAGTGTGGCGGAGCTGTTTCCCTGACATGGACCACACTTTGATGCCTTGCGGACCCCTAGGGGTGGGAGGGGATCTCTGATTCTTTTGAAGGCATCGCCAAATTCAGATGTTGCAAAGTAGTGGCCCTTCTCGCTTTTCTTACATTTGGATTTGGAATGTAAAGTTATTCAGTTAAAACTGGGAGGTTTTTCTTACAAGTTGAGGTATTGCAAAGGTATTTCGGAATGCAATTAACAGAATTTTTTAAGTTCTTCTTTTGCTTCTCATGGATGTGATTCAGTGTTGTAGGGAAGGAAGACTTCCTCTATCCAAAGTGGGTTCGTCTGGCCGGAGAACGAATTAAATTCACATGAGACAGAATAACAGGAGAAAATTAAACAAAGCTTTATGAGGACCATAACCCGGGGCCTTTCTTCCCGCAGGAAGAAAGGGCACCAAAGAAGTGAGGTGCACAGAGTGGTTATATACCCCCAAACAGGGTGTTTCACATATGATTGAAACGTCCCTCCCACAATAGTCACAAGATTGCCCTGTCGGCACAGCGCTTGATGGACGCAGCAGGAGGCAAGTCTATTGTCTTGAGCTGGGCGTCACAGGTGAGCGCAGCAATCAGTTCCTAGCCTAAGGAAAGATGCTTAATCCTTAAAGAAATGCCACTGTTGGGAGGCGGAGGGAAGTCAGTTACAGGAGGTTCCAGACAAGCACAATAAACAAATGCAGATTTAAGTCCTTGCCTTTGGCATTGATTAAGAGTTTCTAGAGAGAAGGTCATCTCCTTTCTTCTTCCTGGTACAGAGAGGGAGGCACCTTTACAGATAGAGATTTACCTTACAAACGTAAATGTGTGCTAACAAAGGGCAAGTTCCATTCCTCAGAGCCTCCTTCCCTGTCCCAGTTTATCAAAAGCAATCAGCCTCAGATAATCCTGATGCCAAAGAGACGTATCTTGGGGTGGCCAATTTCAGGTCCCCACAGTGTCTTCCCGTTTTGCAACTTTGCAATGATTGTAATTTGCCAAAAAGCTCAAAGGCTAAAGTTTTTTGGTGCTTCAGTTGCTGAAGATTTTGATTAAAAATTTTAAACTGAATTTGAACAGAATGCACTAGTTTAGAGGACTTGTTCAATGCCCCGAGGACATTTAAGTTGGCAGACAAAGGCTCAAACTTCCAAACCCAGGTTGTGAGGGAGGCTGAAGTACCTTTTTTGTACCTAACATCAGCTTTGTCACAAAAGTTTTGTGATTCAGTTGATGCAGGGTTGGTGAGCCGAGGAGTCGAAAGAAAGACTTCTTAGACTCTTAAGATCTGGCAGTAGTGCTCTTTTATTTAGAGAATAGCGTAGCATGGGGACAGGACCCATGGGCAGTCAGAGCTTCTGCTGCTGCCGCTTCTGCTGCCCCCACTGGCATGGGGACAGGGCCCATGGGCAGGCAGAGCTGGTGCGTGGGGACAGGACCCATGGGCAGTCAGAGCTCCTGCTGCTGCCCCGAGTTGAGGGTTAGGGCTAAATTTAAGGCATAGGTATGTGAGTCATCTCTTTACGAAGAGAAAGGAAAGAACATGAACAAAAGTTAAAATGGTATCAGTGCAGGTGAGGTCTGGTCGTTGGGTGATCGCATGACTTTTAGACAAGAATCAAATCGGATTAAGTAAAGGTCAGAAGCCAGCACCCTAAATCAGTTACATGAGATTGCCAGACAGCAACCAACTTAAATTCTTGCCTTCTCCATTAAGAGTTTCTAGGGATAAGGTCATCTCTCTTCTTCTTCCTGGTACAGAGGGGGAGGCACCTTTTACAGATAGAGATTTACCTTACAAATGTAAATGTGTCCCAACAAGGGCAAGTTCCATTCCCCAGAGCCTCCTTCCCTGTCCCAGTTTATCAAAAGCAATCAGCCCCAAACAATCCCGATGCCAAAAAGTCATACCTTGGGGTGGCCAATTGCAGGTCCCTACAAGGTCATCCCCCCTTCCTTCACAAATGCAAATGTCTCTCAATAGGGCAAGCAAAATTCCAGTCCTCGGAGCCTGCTTTTCATCTGTAGTTTTAAAAGTAACCAGCCTAAAATCCTCATCACAGTTAGTATAATTATGAAAAAATATTTGTAAATTTTCGATGACTATGATTCCTAAGTCAGTTGGTGTAATTTTACAGCTTGTTTAGATAAAATTATTAACCACATCCACTTCCAAGGGCATTTCTGCTCCGTGGGCTCTTAATTTAGTAGGAACATTAGTCCCTTTGTGCTGTACCCATTGAACTTTATGAGTATTATCGTCACAAAGAAAAAATGCATTCAGTGTCAACTTTTAAACTGAATTCAGCTGAGTAGCATTTGTAGGGGAGGAGGACATATCCTCTCCCCAAATGGGGGTTCGTCTGGCTGGAGAACGAATTAAATTCACATGAGACAGAATAGCAAGAGAAAATTAAACAAAGCTTTATGAGGAACCATGGCCCGGGGCCTTTCTTCCCGAAGGAAGAAAGGGTACCGAAGAAGTGGGGTGCACACAGTTGTTATATACCCCCAAACAGGGTGTTTCACATGTGATTGAAATGTCCCTTTTACAACAGTCATGAGGCCGCTCTGTCAGCACAGTGCTTGATGGAGGCAGATAGGTCTGCTGTCTCAGTGAATGCCCCAAGGTGGCAGGTGTGTTGCCTCGGGCTGGGGGGTCACAGATGAGCGCTGCAATCGGTTCCCAGCCTAAAGAAAGATGCTTAATCTTTAAGGAGATGCCGATGTTGGGAGGGGGAGGGAAGTCAGTTACAGGAGGTTAGCAGAGAAGCACAATAAAATGCAGATTTTAAGTCCTTGCCTTTGGTATTGATTAAGAGTTTTTAGAGAGAAGGTCATCTCCTTTCTTCTTCCTGGTACAGAGAGGGAGGCATCTTTACAGATAGAGATTTACCTTACAAACGCAAATGTGTGCTAACAAAGGGCAAGTTCCATTCCTCAGAGCCTCCTTCCCTGTCCCAGTTTATCAAAAGCAATCAGCCTCAAATAATCCTAATGCCAAAGAGACATATCTTGGGGTGGCCAATTCCAGGTCCCCACACATTCGTGATAATGTTAGTTTTCCACTCTGGACAGAATGAACTTCCAAAAGCTTAATTTTGATTCCATGGATTGGATGAAAAAAATGGAACCGTCTGACGAGTTTGATGCAAATTGTCATCCACCGTGGAATAATTCCTCAGCCAGCGGGGCCAACACACTAACAGTGATGGCTTTGCTTTTCATAGTGTCGATGAAAATAATCCATAACCAGTCTATAAATGAAAACTTGGGAGAGTTTATTCTGAGCTGAAATCTGAGGACCATGGCCTGGGCCCTTTCTTCTCAAAGGAAGAAAGGGCACCAAGGAAGTGAGGTGTACAGAGTGGTTATATACCCCCAAGCAGGACATTTCACATATGATTGAAATGTCCCTCCCACAATATTCACAAGATTGCCCTGTTGGCACAGCGCTTGATGGACACAGCAGGTAGTGGGTCTGCTGTCTCGGTGGGCGGCGTAGCAGGAGGCAAGTCTATTGTCTTGAGCTGGGCGGTCACAGGTGAGCGCAGCAATCAGTTCCTAGCCTAAGGAAAGATGCTTAATCCTTAAGGAGACACCAACGTTGAACGTTGCGGGGGGGGGGGGGGGGGGGGGGG